>NC_073638.1:46987272-47290303 GCF_029407905.1 Bubalus kerabau
TTCCTTCCTCCTGAAGGTTTTAATCGAATGTTCACTGTGTTCACTGTACTGGTCTCTCGTACTGAGGATATAATGGTAAGCAGTTTTTGCTGACTTCATGGAGCTTCCTTCACAGAGTAGGTAGAGAAGCAAACACATAACTGAAATAATTGAAAGTTGAGGTCATTTTTATAAAAAACAGGCTGCTTAGAAAACAGAGAGTGAAAGTGATAGTCATTCAGTTATATCCAAGTCTTTGTGACCTCATGGACTGTAGCCTGCCAGGCCCTCTCTCCATGGAATTCTCTAGGCAAGAATACTGGAGTGAGTTGCCATTCCCTTTTCCTGGGGATCTTCCTGACCCAGGGATCCAACCCAGGATTAAAATTTGAAAATGCGTTGGCAGGTAGATTCTTTACCATCTAAGCCAGTAGGGTAATCAAAAAACCTCTCAGAGGAGATGACATTGAACTGAGACCTAAAGGTCATGAGGGAGCTAGCCTACTAAAGAGCAAGCAGAAGAACAGTCTAGGAGAGGGAGCAGTGCTTGCAAAGAACACAGTGGGGGAGAGGAAATGAAATGTATTTGAGAAGATAAAAGACTAGTGTGATTGGAGGTGTAGTGAGCATGGGGAAGAAAGGAGGGAGAGGTGGGTAAAATTCAGATCATGCATGGCTTTGTAGACCATGGTAAGAAGGTTAGATTTTAACCAATAGAAATATATATAAAATAGGAGTAAGTTGTCTAAGTAATAAAGACCTGCTGTCCTTCTGGGGGAAATAAAGCATTTGTTTAGCCATGCACTTTATGGCATTTATTTTGGCTCTATCACCACTTTTATTTCCTTCTTTTATTACAAATAATTGAAGTTCTCTGGGTCTTTGTGTTTGAAGTAGAAGGTCTTGGATCACTAAGGGTTCTGGAAAGTTGTTCCAGTTACCTGAGATACCTGGTAGTAGGGTTTGAGGTAGGTAGGATTTCTGGATAGCTATGTTTTGTATACTTGACATTCTCCTGAATAGCTAAGTTTAGGGTATGTGTGAGATTTTTAGACTGACTCTGATTTGACCAGAGTTTCTGAACCAAGTGTACACCCTAAAATTGGAAAAGGACAATAACTACAACAACAGATTCTAAGCTCTGCCTTAGGTCTCTTGAGTTATATTCTTTGGAAGTAGGCCCAAGGCATGTGAACTTTTATAATACTCCAAAATGTAAGTATGATACATGCCTTAGCTTAAGAATTATTGGTATAAACCAATAGGAAATAGTTGCCAAAGCTTTAATTTTACAAAGATACTGAAAAAGTTTTGTTTCTAATTATGCTGAAGTTCGACCATTGTCTTAAATCTATTTGGCTTCATAGAATGTCCTGTTCATGTTTTGAGAATGTTGATTTCCTTCCTAGGGTTGATTTTTTTTTTTTTTTCCCCTGTGCTGGGCTCTGTCCATCTTGTTTTTGTCTTAATCTTACCCTAACTTCTTTGATTCTCCCTCAGTGTCTTTAGTCTTTAGCACATATTTCTGTTAGTATTGCATTTGGTCCTCTGGTTTCAGGAGCCTTTCGTGGTCTTTGGGTATTTATTCTTGGCTGTCTGTTCTTGGAGGAACCAAATCTGTTCTGATGTCAGGATTCCCATGTTAAACATGCAGGTGCTTTCCCTTTCCTGTGTTTGGCCCTTTTAAGCTTTAATCTATTGGCCTGACTTTGTAACCACTATAGCCTGACTTTCATGGCCTAAGGTGAGTAATTCTGGCTAGCTAGTCTGAGTATCTGAGTATCTGTATTAGTTTCCTATTGCTATCATAACAAATTATCACAAACATAGTGGCTTAAAACAACACAAATTTATTACCTTACCATTCTGTAGGTCATGTATCTGGTACTGACCTTACCCTACTAAAATCAAAATGTCAGTGGGGCAGTGTCTTTTCTGGAGGCCCCAGGAGAAAATCCATTTCCTTGATCATTTTAGTCCTTGGTCATATTTACTTAATTGTAGTTAAAGGATGAGATTACTATTTTCTTGCTGGCTGTCAGCTGGGAACCATTCCCAGCTTCTAGAGATCAGCTAAATCCTTGACTTATGACTCCTTCCACCCTCAAAACCATCAGTGGTGGATGGAGTCCCTCTCATGGTTCAAATCTCTTTCTTTTTGACCCAACTAGAAAATATTCTTTGCTTTTAAAGACTCATGTGATTTAATTGGGCCCCTCTGGATAATCCAGGCTACTCTCCTCAACTTAAATTCCTTAATAACCTTAATCATGCCTGCAAAGTCCCTTCTGACATGTAAGGTAAAAAGGTACAAGATCTGGAGATTAGGATCTGTACATCTTTGAGGGCCATTTTTCTACCTACCACACAATCTTTAATGAGTCTGAGTGTTTTCATTAAAACTCATGTTTTAATGAGTCTGAGTGCTAGTTAAAATGGTCATTTAGGGTAAATATCCATGCTGACTAAAATATGAATTGCTATCTTATCTCTTTGCCACCATGACTGGCTTTTAACTTCCCCTCAGTCATTTGGTAAAGGATGAACACCTAGACTGTGGAGGTAGTGCCCTAGACTAAGACCCAGTGTTTGTCTTCGAGGAGCTCAAGTATACTTGTCATAAGGGAAGTACGGAGACAGCGCTTGGGGATTCAGCGGAGGAAGGGAGAACTTACATGTGTCTGCTGTCTTTGCCTGGCTGGAGGTGAACCACCCTTATTGCTTTTCTAAAACAAAAGATTTCCCTTGTTCTGGACCCACCTATTTTTTCCTTTTCCTGTCAGCTGCCCTTGAACTTTTCTTTATCCTACCTTCTCCGAGAGACACTGGTGTTGGAGGGGTGACTCACACTCCATGTTCACAGCCCCACCCACTTCCCAGCTGGGATTCTTCCAGGTTCTCTCTGGTTTCTTGCTGGTAGGCATTCAGTTACTATGCTGCTATAGTCTGCTGACTGGCATTCACTTAGTTATCATGTTGTGTTGTCTCCTGTTAGACATTCACTCAGACCCAGTATTTCCTGGGATCTCTTCATGGGTATTCCTTCCATTTAGGTGTTGCTAGAATCTCTGTTGCCAGGTATATGTAGCCAGAGTTTGATGACAAGTTTGTGGTCTGTAGAAATGCATTAAATCTGGCACAAGGTTTGTTCCTATCTGTAAATAATGATATCTTGACCACAAAGATAGTGTAATTATTTATTTAATATTTGAATGATTGTTACATGCCAAACCCTGTGCCATTGTTGTTTTAGGAGTGGTTGCTTGGGCCTCAGGTTGTGGGGGGCGGTTCCCATTTGTTAAATATCTTGAAGGACTGAGAGCTCTTACAGTGACTCATCTCTACCCCCTCCTCCCTCCCTCCCCCCCAGCTCTGCATGGTGTCTTTGAGTCTCTTCAGGACCCTTCTGAACCTCAGCTGTGAGGATGTCCTGCTGCAGCTGGTTCTCAGGTAGCTGTTGGGGCAGGGCTGAGGGATGGCTGATCCCGAACCTTCAGGGCTGTCGGTGCCTTGTGCACTGCTGGGGTGATGGGTTGCATGGGGGTTGCTTGTGCATGTCCTCTTGAAACCTGGCTTAGCCATGTAGTTCCACTGATGTTCTCTCAAACCCTGTCCTTCCTTCCTGATCTGTCCTTTCTTTTCTGCTGTCTTTCCCAGGTATCTTGTCCCGTGTAACCATGTGATGCTGAGCCAGAAGCCGGCTGTGCGTGACGTGGACCTATATGGACGAGCCGCAGACAAGTTTCTCTCCCTAATCCCACGCTGTTGTCGGCACCATGCCTCCAGCCCACCTCGTGCAGAGCATGCCTCGTGGGCACGAGGTGGGCCTAGCAGAGAGGCAGGGAGAAGGGAGGACACAACGGGTATGGCCTGGGTCCTGGGGGAGCCTAGCAAGAAGGCGGGGCCAGGGTGGAAGGAGGGAGGTGGCTGTGAGTGGCATTCCATCTTTAGGGAAGTTGGTGAGAGGTGTTGGAGGGTGGATCATTAACTCTACCAGAGAAATTTAGCTTCTGAGCAGAGCTGTTCCTTTTTTTCACTCTGGTCATGCTCTTCTGTTTCTGTTGTTTTCATGGTGATGGTGGTGAGGGTGGTGTTGAATGAGGAAAAGCTTAATTTCAGTGGTGGAGAGTCAGCTGTCCAAATCAGTCACATTTCTGCTGCTCTGTTGGCTTCTCTTGTAGTTACCCATGTTGTGTCATCCCTCCTCCTGCACCTCTGTCTCTTTGATCCCTCTTATGTTTTTTCCCCTCGGCAGGCCCTGGAAGCCCAAGTGTTGACTCTTCTTCTGTGGTGACTGTACCCCGGCCCTCCACACCATCTCGTCTAGCCCTCTTCCTGCGACAGCAGAGCCTGGGTGGCTCTGAGTCCCCAGCCCCAGCCCCTCGCTCACCAGGGCTTGCTACGTCCCCAGCCTCCAGCCCTGGCCGCCGGCCCAGCCCTGTGGAGGAGCCTGGTGAGCTGGAAGACAATTACCTGGAGTATCTGCGTGAGGCGCGCCGTGGTGTGGACCGCTGTGTCCAAGCCTGCCGTACCTGGTCTGCCCCCTATGATGGCGAGCGGCCCCCTCCTGAGCCTAGTCCAGTTGGCTCCCGGACTAAGAAACGCAGCCTACTGCCTGAGGAGGGCAGGGACAATGCGGGGGAAGGGGAGGAGGAAGAGCTGGGGAGTGGGGGGCTGGCTGGGGGTGCACGGGAAAGCCTTGGCCACCTGCCCCCTCCCCAGCTCAATGGGCTGCCAGGACCATGGCCTGAGGGGGCCAAGAAGGTTCGTCGGGTGCCAAAGGAGGGAGCTGGGGAACCACTAGAGGACACTTCTGAGGGCATGGCAGGACTAGAGGGCTTTGGGCAAGAGCTTCGGGAGCTGGAGGTGGCATTGAGCAATGGGGGTGCTGGCTCTGAGCCTCCTCTAGAGCCTTCACTACCTCTTGAGGAGGAGGAGGCCTACGAGAGCTTCACCTGTTCCCCTGAGCCCCCTGGCCCCTTCCTCAGCAGCCCTTTGCGGACTCTCAACCAGCTGCCAAGCCAGCCCTTCACTGGTAAGCTACTTAGCCTAGGTCTTCTCCTTTGTGTACTCTTTGCATGTTCTCGACCTGTTTGTGCTAGTTTCTGAGGCTTCTTGGCCATGTCATTCCTGTGTACTTGCCTAGCTCCTCATCCATTTTGCTTGGGTCCCCTCTAGATACATATCATGTCATACTGTGTCTCTGTGTCTGTCTGTACATCTTCCATGCTTGTGCTGGTTTGAGTATTGACTTTTGTTTCAGCCTTATATGTCTGTCCTATGTGCATGTTCCAATTCTTCCTCAGTCTGGCCATTTCCTGGGATGTGTGATCAGGATATTTTGTGTTTGGTGTTTCCTGGTAAATCACAGTAATACATCTGAATCATGTGGAAGACATGGCCTGTCCTGTTTGTGAGGCACCTGTAAATCATGCTGTTCCATGCTGTTCCTACCAGTGTATCTGTCTGGGTGTTGGGTCTCCTGTCAGCTCTTCTGTGGCCCACAGTCAGCTCTCTGATGTAGTTTCCTTTTTCAGCCCTGGCCTCCTTTCTCCCAGCCCCTTTAGAGAAGGGCTCAGTTTCAAGTTTCTCCTGTTTCCTATCCTTGTACCTTGCCTTGACTGCTCAGTAAGCCTTTCTAAGGGTTTATGGGTAGTGGTAAGAATTGCAGCAGATAGAGGGAAATACCTCTGTCTGGGTAAATTAGATCAGTGACATACCGCAATCAGGGAAAATGACAACGCTGGCCTTGACTCCTCCAGTTAAGTTCTTTTGGTTTCTTCCAAAGACCTAGGGGTTAGACCTGGCCTGAGTGGCTGGGCTAACTGCATTTTGTTTTTGTTTGACCCTGCTTTACCCAGCCCAGCTCGCACCTGGCTCTTGTCCCTCCTCTACATACCATCCTGGGGGTTGTTGGGGAGACACTTCTGGGAAGCTGTGTAGTGATTTGGACTAGACATTCCTTGAGTTAGTGTCCCATCTATGTCTTTGATGCGTGTAAATCACTTACTGTGATGCTGGTATATTGTGAGAACTCAGCATGTGGTAGTTTAGGATTATTATCTTGGGCGGATGGCAGATAGTAGTTGACCAAGGCACCACATGTCTTTCTCACATGTTTGTAGTGAGGTTATTGTGCATTGATCAGTACAGTCAGTACATGTTCTAACTGGGCCTGGGATATACTGCCACACTGCTTGCACATCATCAGGGCTTTTGCTCTGGAGTAATAACAACTCTTGCAGACTATAGAGAATAGGTGTATTCATTTACTTAGCCTCTGCTTTGCTCTTTCCTTTTCTATGCCACTAGAAGGTGGTGTGCAGGTTTTACCACTTTATTGAAGTGTTAACTGAAGCTTTCTTTTTTCTTCTTCATAAACTCATCTGAGCTTTTTGTCTTGCAAAAAAGTCCCCTGGAGATGATAAGGGATATCTTAGGACCTTGCTAAACCAAGAGTTGATTTAGAGCTAAGGCTAGTCATGTGTGTGTGGAGTGAAGACTGTTCTAGTATCTTTTTCAGGATTCAGTGTCTCTTGCCCTTCATTGTTCTCCTGGCTTAATTCCTAGGGCAGTTCATAGGCATAGTCCCTTTCTCCCACAAATCCCTGACCAGACAGACTGTGATGGTTCCACTGTACTAGTGTTGGTGACCTGGCTCAGTTGAGGCCAGTTCTTCTAGAAGGTCATTCTAATCCCTTCTGCTAGTCTCGTTTCCACCAAAGAGTCTGTCCTGGATCAGTTTTCTCTGGCCCTGAACTAAGCTCTTTTTTTCCTACAGATTCTATCTTACCACTTTCGTTCCCAGTTCTTGAACAGACCTGATTATTCCTTTGGTTCTCCAAAGATTTCTCCCCTTTTAAGTTGATCAATATAGTCACCTTCTTTGCCTTCATTATGCTTTCTTGTGGCTTTATTTTTGACTCAGGTCTAGTGTTATTCTCTGTCTTGTGTGTAACTCTGTTTCTTCTTTTGGTTCTAATCACTTAGTCACTTGTTCTTTCTTCAGTTGTTCTCTTGGGTTAAGCTTTTTAAAAATTGAGAAATATCATATAGCTTATAGTTATTATTGAATACTTAAAATTTGCTAGATTTTGACCTAAATGCTGTGTATCAGTCTCTCTTTGATCCTCTTAATAACCTTGTGATGTGGGTGTTTTTCTTATTTTAACAAGTAGGAAACTGTGCTTGGAGAGTTTTGATTCATCTAGTAATTTTACTAGTAAATGGTAGAGCTCAAATTTAATCAAGTCTGTCTAATTCCAGAGCCTGTGGTCTGGCTCTTCAGCTAGAATGTGTATAAAGCTGGCATCTGGCCCTCTTGTGGGTCCATGTGGTGTCTGCCATTTTATCTTGTCCAGAATAGGTGTTCACAGGATATTTAAACATTCCCAGAGACTGAAATACAAATAATTTTCACCTAGTGGGGGATCTCGTTTTGGGGAGGAATGTGTGTGATGTGCACTGTGTTCAGGCCTTGTATCCTTGTGCCCACCTCCCCAGGCCCCTTCATGGCTGTGCTCTTTGCCAAACTCGAGAATATGCTGCAGAACTCCGTCTATGTCAACTTCCTGCTGACGGGGCTGGTGGCCCAGCTGGCCTGTCACCCCCAGCCCCTGCTCCGCTCTTTCCTGCTCAACACCAACATGGTCTTCCAGCCCAGTGTCAAGTCCCTGCTGCAGGTGTGCGATGCATGCGTGCATGGGTGCGTCCAGGCTCCACAGTGGGCCAGGCCCACAGCTGGAGTAGCCCTGGGGGTGCTGGGAACAGGCCCGGTGGGGCTAGAAAGGACTGTATCAGTCTGAAGCCACCCAGAAATGTCATGAAGTTGTGCTTCATAGGTGCTGGGCTCTGTGAAGAATAAGATTGAGAGCTTTGCAGCCTCCCAGGAGGACTTCCCAGCACTGCTATCCAAAGCCAAGAAGTACCTCATTGCCCGTGGCAAGTTGGACTGGACCGAGGGCCCTGCAGCAGGACCTGCCCCCCGCCGATCTGATTCCCTAGGTGAGGTCTACCCTGCCACCGCTTCCCCATCTTCCCTAGGCAACTAACTAGCTCAGGTTAATTGAATTCTTTTAAGGTTGAAGCCTTGTGGTGGGAACTGGAGAGTTGCAGAGAATGGACTCTTGATTTTATCTTCAAGTTTCTGGTCAGAGGAAAAATAGTTATGTCCACTGAGAGCCAAATCAACAGTACCAGCAAAAACTACTCTAGAATCTGGGGACAGGCAAGGGGACAGAATAGTTTCTAGATTGAGATTGTTTTTTTTTTAGGTTGCAATATTGTTAAAGTTTGGTAAAGGATATTACATTTGACACGGGTCTTGAGAGATGGGTAGGACTTGGGTGGCAAAGGAGTGGGATGACTTTATTATTTGTTCAGGAGATAGCATGAACTGTTTAGCTGGAGCACGGAATTTGGAAGGTGGTGGAACAGTTGGTAGTAAGGCTGGGAAGATTTCATCACAGCAGAAGGTTCTCAGAGTAGAAGTTGGGATGGGTGGAAGTTGTAAACTTTTAGGCAGTGAGATACCAATTGGAGGTCCTATATGTGGGAGTGGAGAGATAAGTATGTAAGTTCATGTGCTAGGTGCACTGGAGTTAGGAGAACATGGAGTCAGAAGAGCAATCAGGAAGCATCTGCCATAATGCAGATGTGACCTGTGAGGCTTGAATTAGAACAGTAGAAATAGGAAGAATTTGATAAGGTGGAAGTGGGAAAGAAGTATTGGCAGAGTTTGGTGAGTAGTTGTGAGGTATGAGGAAGAAGGAAGAGTTATATATGAAGAGTTACATATGATGTTTTAAATTTAGATCTTTTATCAGCAAGTATCTGAGTGTTTGAGCTTCCCAGGTGGTGCTAGTAGTGAAGAACCTGCCTGCCAATGCATTGGGCATAAGACATGCGAGTTTGATCCGTGGGTCGGGAAGATCCCCTGAAGGAGGTATGGCAATCTACTCCAGTATTCTTGCCTGGAGAATCCCTTGGACAGAGGAGCCTGGTGGGCTACAGTCCATAGAGTTGCAAAGAGTTGGACATGATTGAAGTGACTTAGCACACAGTGCATCTGAGTGCTTGCCATGTGGTGTTGTCTTTGGTACAGGAGACTCATGGAGGTACAAGATGAGATCTTTACTTTGAAAAAGCTGATAATCTAGATGGGGACTAGAGGATTGTCATAACTGAGGGAGCAAGGTCCCAAAGGTGGTGGAAGTAAGTAGGATCCAGAGCACCAGGGAAATTTTTTTCCCCCTTTGAGGCAGTTGAGAAATCAAAGGAGGAAATGATATGTACCAGTGGAGTTTTGAGATGTAGAGGAAATTTTAGGGAATTGAAGTCATCCTTTATTTGTTAATCAAAGTAGGAGGCAGAATAATACGCTGAGCAAGAAAGCAGAGGTGAGATGAGGGCTTTCGGAGGAAAGTGTGTAGGTTGGGAAGAGTACCAGGAGGGTTAGTATATAGCTGTGAAGGCCCAGTTGAAGTTTCTTAGCATGATTTCCTCATGGTCTAGTGCCAGGAAGTATTCTTGCTTCCACAGTCTTGGTACTATGTGCACTGGGATATAGAGGTAAATAAGACAGAGTGCAAGCCCTTAAACTCACAGATTAATGTTTGAGGAGAAGACATGAGAACAAGTTATTGAAATGCAATGTGATAGGGCAGTAAAATGGGAAGTTGGTGGAGGCCAAATTAGAGGAGAGTTGGGGTTAGGGGGATTAGGCCAGGGATGAAAACAAGGAGAACAAAATTAAGGCAGAAGGGGCTACAGAAGCATGAGAAGAGCTTGGAGGGTTCCAGGGGGGAGCAGATAGATGTGGATGCCAAAGCCAGGGGCTCTGTAGAGTCTCAAGAAGAGGTGGGAGGAAGTGTGTGAACCTGGTTATAATGGGCTCTAAAAGCCACATTTAACGTATCTGTTTAGTGTATATCTGTCACCAGTATTAGAGGGAGAGAATGGGAATGATATCATGATCTGGAGACTAGATCCCCAGAGTCTTGGCCCTAGGTCTTGGAAGGGACAAGAATACATCCAGGGCCAGCAGTGTCGGCAGGAAATTAGAGGAGAAAAGGCAGTATTTTCAGTGGTTCATTTGAACTGACATGTAGTTGTCTGGCCACAACCAGTGGGAGGGTAGCTTTGGTGGTTATAGGAAAGGAATTGGTGGAAGGCCAAATGGTAGCACAGGAGAGTAGATCTTGGAGGGATAGCAGTATGTGACAGATCTGATAAAGTCACTGAACTCTGATTGCATATATAGCCCCTGTGGGTATTGAAGGAGCAGAGGATGTGGCTGAGGTGTCATAGATGGGCAGGGGGAAAGGGGAAGTGTTTGATTCCAGTACAGGAGCATGCTGGGCAGCAGGAAGTAAGGGCATGTTACAGACAGGGGAGAAAGAGCTTAATGATCTAGAATAGTGATTGGAAAGGGAGGAGCAGTAAGAGAACCCCTTAAGGTAAAGGGACCTGGAGAAGGGAGTGGTCCTGTCTGAAGTGTCTGAAGGGTTGTGCAGTGTCTGAAGGGAGTGAAGTGTCTGAAGGGTTGACTGAGCCTGATGGTTGACTGGTAGGATGGCTGGATAGAGGGAAGGAGGCTGAGCAGGCAGCACTTAGGTGTTAAGAGTCCTAGTTGAAAAGTTCATGAACCTGGGAGGTGGGGGTAGGGTAAGGTGGGGACCTCTCCTCTCCCAGGCCAAGGGATTCTGCCTGACCTCAGCACCTTCCCGACACTCCTGTTTGTTCCCAGTGAAGAGCCGGAGGCCGTCCTTGGGGGAGCTACTCCTGCGGCATGCACACAGTCCAACCAGGGCTCGGCAGGCGGCACAGATGGTTCTCCAGCCTGGGAGAGATGGTGGCGCAGGACTTGGTCTAGGTGGGGGCTCCCCTGGGGCTTCGACGCCGGTCCTACCCGCCCGGGGTGGGGCCCCTGAGCGCCAAGGTGAGGCTCTGCGAGTCAAGAATGCTGTCTACTGTGCAGTCATTTTCCCTGAGTTTCTCAAGGAGTTGGCTGCCATCTCCCAGGCACATGCTGTCACCTCGCCTTTCTTGTTGGATACTTCCGAGGAGGGGTCTGGCCCTCCTGTCTCAGGCTTTGGGCCCCTCAATCCTTAACTTTCTTCCATGGACAATCAGGGCCTTGAGTGGCCTGGGCTGGGGCCAGGGTATAGGCTCCTTTTTATGTTTGGAGGCAGTGGCAAGAGGACTTTTTAATTTATTTCTGATGAATGTTTTCTGGAGAACTTGTTGCAATATGTATAAAAGGGAAATCTCTATTCTGTGCTCATTTTTCTTTCCCACCCTTTATCTGTGGGGCTGGGGCCCCAAGAAAGTTGTAAATAGATGCGGAAGTGGTCAGGGTGTGTTCTCTCTGGTGAGGACATGATGCCAAGGTTTCAAGGTACTTCTTATGCCTTTAGAGGGTGAGGGGAAAGGAAGCCTAGGGAAAAAAGCTGGGACTTTCCTCCTCCAGACCCCCACAGGAAGAAGCAGCATGGGCCCAGGATGTTTGGGGGAGCAGCAGTTGATGTTTATTAGGGACCAGTACCCCATGTCAGATCTTGGGGGCCTCGCCCCCTGAATCTTTCGCCTCAGCTTCATTCGTCGCTGTCGAACTCCGAGGATAGACCCTGCAGCAGGGGCAGGGACATGGAGTGCCGGTCGGGGTCCCCGGGGCCCCCACCCTGGGCTCCTGGTGGGGGGCTGCGGGGGCTGAACAGCCAGTTCTCTGCCAGGGTTGGGGATAGTCACAGCTTGACTCATGCCCTAGTCTTTCTGCCTCCCTGATCCCTCCCTCTGGTCTTCTGTGCTGTACCCACCCCCTCACCAGGACCATGCTTCCGTCTCACCCTCCCCTGGCTCCCTTACTCCATCCCCTTGACCAGGGTCCAGTGCGGAGTTATGTGTGGCCCACACATTCCTGGGCTATACTCCCCATGCACTTTCCCTCCACCGTATCCCAGCCCTCTCATCTTCATTTCCTCTAGCAGTACCTGACAGCATCTGGGGCCCCCTTCGGAAGGGGTTTCGGCCCTTGTAGGAGAATCTGGTTGGTCTGCACTCTGGCCCTTCTTGGGGAGGTGGTGTAGGTGGGGCTGGGACAGGTTGGGGCACATCAGCAGCTTCGGGGATATCATCAGAGGCTGATGTAGGGGCCGGAGGTGGCATGATGCTGAGGTTGGGTCTGGCCCAGCTGGCCCCTTGGGGCAGTGGGTCTTTGATCAGGGGCTTCTGTGGTCCCAGCACTCCCTTGGGTTGCAGTGAAAACTTGAGGCAGGAGAAGGCAATAGGCAGTGACCGTTGTAACCGGAGCAGCTGGGGCTCATGGGCTGTCGGCAGCAGCCCCAGCTGTAGCCAGGAACAGGAGAAGACCTGGTAGATGATGTAGATGCTGTGGGTGCTTCGGAGCCAGGGAAGAGACGGCTGTAGGCTCACCTGCCCTGGTGGCAGCAGCAGGAAGGCCATCTTCTTGCGTAGACCCCCCATGTGTAAGCGGATCCGGCAGGGCTGCCCATCCAGCAGTCGCATTTCTTCATAGGTTATCTCTGCTCGGCTGTTTGGTGAGTATTCTCGAGTGCAGTGCGCGAAGGCACCCTCAGAGCCTGCCTGTTCCAGGAGGTTTGGTAGCAGCCCCACTGGTTGTAGTGCCCGCCGGCCCTGCCTACCTGGCAGAGCCAGGCGGCTGTGGGCTGGGCGGGACTGTTTCACTAAAACACCCAGAAGGTCATAGCACGCTGCATCAGACAGAAAAGGTACTGCCACTACATTGGGCCCAAAGCGCTCCTCGATAACCTGCGGGCAGTCAGTATATAGGTCAGAGACTGAGTTAGGGGCCAGGTTAGGAGTTAGTTAACCTGGTAGCCTGCTCTAGATGGACCCTCCCTCTGCCAGTGTTCTTTACACTCCACAACATGCTCAAAGTGTGGTGCTTCTTGCTTGTCTCCCAGTTCTTCCCTGTAGCAAAACCTGAATGTCTCCTGTGTGCCAGACTCTGCTAGATGCAAGAGACTTTGTCCTTGTCCTAAAACAGCTCAGAGAGCAAACTGCAGAGCAGATGATTTAACAGCCTTTGTCTTTGATTGAAGAGGACCAAAGATAGTTTCTAGGTGATAATACTTTAGCTTTGAGGGAATTAGTAAGCTAACAGAATGGTCAGTCCATGCAGAGGGAACAGCCAGTGAAAAAACTTGAACTTACAAACTAAGAGGGGCATAATCAGGAACATATAATTTCATATTAAGTGTAGGGTATGGAGAGGGACAAGAATGCAGGAGCTTAATTATTCAAGGCCTTATGTGCTAACTGATGGGAATTTTATCCTGAGGACAGTGGGAAGCCACTTGAAGGGCTCTGGTTAGGAGGGGCACGATTCAAGTAGGCATTTTAGAAAGTTAATTTTATCTAAGAAGGCATAAAATAGAGAAAAGTCAGTTAAGAGCATTGTAAAATTCCAGGCAAGACATGGTAAGGCCCTGAAGTAAAACCCTGGGGGAAGATACTTAGGTTATAGAATTAGTAGGACTTGGTCACTTAAGGGGTGAGGGAAAAGGCATCCTCAACGGTTATTCTTAGGTGATTGGTTAAATGCGTGCTGTTATTAACCAAGAGTGGATACACAAAATAGGTTTGGAAGTCCATGCTTATACTATGTCTATAACCCCTTAGTATACACCTTCTGCCTGAGCTGAAGGATAGTTCTTGTGTGGATTTGAGGCCTCATGTTGTTAGTACTAGTTCCTGTAGGCTTTTATGGATCACAGTTCCTCTTGGTTTGGTCCTTCTTGTCTTGGCCTTTTTGTGCTTGGTTTTTGCCATGAAAATTTATTAGGCCCTTATTCTTACCCTGAGGGCCCCAATGTTATCCTAAAGTGCTCAGCTCTGTGCTAGGGTGAGTGTGTTCTTGGCAGAGTCATCATTTGAGACCACTGCCTGCTTCCACTGCACTTCTGGGTGGAAGTTCTGAGGACTTAGAGGCCTGCAAAGTTAGCCTCTTCCAGGGGCAGCCCATGAAAGTGATGGTGGAAGATTATCTTCCTGGAGGTACCTTGGTGGTTTGAGTTCTGAATAGGGAGCCCTTGAGCCACATCCTGTTTAGTGAGATGTCCTATGAGTGCCCACTAACTCAGCAGTTCTGGAGAGGAAACCAGGTCACTCAAATGTGTCCTGCTCCTTGAATTTGTCACATATCACCAGTGATTTATCCTGTATGTCTCTACCCTGACTTTCCTGACAATTTTCCATTTAAATAGAACAGGGAGTTTTTCTGATTGTCAGAGGAGGTGTAGCTTTCTGATAGTTAAAGAGCTCATTTACTTCACCCCAATTGATCAGGACCATCCTTTCCCATTGCTGAGACTAGTTGCTCTCATTCTTGGGAGGACCTTGGCTCTTCTCTTTCTGCCTGGGAAGCTGACCTCTGTGGTGAGCAAGTACTCCATTTCAAATGGGAGTTACATGCCATTAAGGCTGCTTTGAGTTTACTGGATACTTCAAGATGATTGTTTTAAACTTGGTGAGTTGCCTTCTGCAAATGCTTCAAATTCACTTTAATTCAGATAACATGACCAGAATTGATCCCTAAACTCTCTAATCTCAGAAATTAGTGGCCATCTAAATTTGGTGTGGTTTTTTGGACACTGGCAACTCAGATAGAGCTGAAATCTGCCTGCTCCTGAAAATCTGTATATTTTGGTTCAAAACCCAAGTTTGTCATTCTGTGGAAGTTAAACTGGAGGGAATATCTGTGAAGAGGTCAAAGGTAAAGTTCAGGTTCTTTAGAAAATGTAAAAGGCCTTTCACCATTAGCCCCTGTACCTCTTCTTCCTCATTTTCATCACTACTTCTTTGAACTCTATTCCAGAGGACTATTTGCAGTTCACTAATACACATTTTTATTTTCCCTTTCTTGGCTTTTGCACATAGTCTACCTTTAGTTAGTACACTGTTCACTCACTCCTGCCCCCTTCCCCCCCATTTAGGTGTTTATTACTCACTCTTGGAGAAGGCGATGGTACCCCACTCCAGTCCTCTTGCCTGGAAAATCCCATGGACGGAGGAGCCTGGTGGGCTGCAGTCCATGGGGTCGCTAAGAGTCGGACACGACTGAGCGACTTCACTTTCACTTTTCACTTTCATGCATTGGAGAAGGAAATAGCAACCCACTCCAGTGTTCTTGCCTGGAGAATCCCAGGGACGGGGGAGCCTGGTGGGCTGCCGTCTATGGGGTCACACAGAGTCGGACACGACTGAAGCAACTTAGCGTAGCGTAGCGTACTCACTCTTTATGTGCCAGGTATTCCTCTTCCCTCCATGTGAATAACTACTTGTAGAGCTAGAATGTTACTCACTCCAGAAAGCCTTCCTGACCTAAGTCTGTCTCCAACATAGCACTTCTTCCTACTCTCAGCTCTCCATCCATTGTCTTTCAAGGAAGCTTTTGTACTATATTTGCAATTGTAATCAAATTGGCCACTTAGTGCAGCACCTCTCACAGGAGACAGCACTGAGTAAATATTAGTTATTATTGTCTTCACCCTTCCAACCTCTTCTTACTTACAAGCTGCTGAGACCTATGTAGGTTACACTGTGTTATTTCCTCTTTTGCCCTCTTTTCCTACCTTATCTTTGATGAGAGTCCAGGTGGCATCAGCTTCATCCAGTGTCAGCAGGTGGGGGGTACCAACCAACATGATGGGGTGTGGGAGGGGTTAGGCTGGGCAGTGGCTGCTGCAGGAACCCCAAGCTGCCCAGGGAGGTGAGGCCCCCGGTGCCAGACTCTGACCTACTGCAGCATGAGGTCATAGAGGTCCTGCTGGGTGTTGGGGCCTTGGGTGGGGAGAGGGCAATCACTTTCATAACCCCACTGTACCCACAGCCTGAGTGCATATTTTTTAGTCAACCCCTTCATTCTCCTGCTATAGCGGGGGAGGAAGATTCAGGTATCCATTAGGATGTGTTTATGTGTGTGTGTAGTTCTTGGTTTGAAATCTTTAAGGAAACAGGGTCAAGCCTTTCCTCCTTAAAGCAATTTGCAATGCTCTGTTGTCAGTTGCAAATGACTTCTTTGTGAGGTTGGATTGGGGTCTTGAAAGACATGGGAGAAGCACAGATCAGGACTTAAACTGAGAACAAAGCAGTGGCTTTGAACCTTGGCTGTACTTTGGAACTAACTGAAAGCTTTAGAAATTATTAGTACCTGGATCCTATGCCCAAGGATTTTGACTTAATTGGTCAGGAATATGCCTGGGCATCAGGAATTATTAAAGCTCCCAGGCAATTCTAATGTGCAGCCTAGGTTGAAACCCTTTATTAATGAGTGGGTTACAATTGCAATAAAAACCAAATGTGTGTAGGAGGGTGCCAAGCTGAGCAGTGACAGTGTGGAGGATAAGAATTGAATTGGGATAGTGTTGCCTTAGTAACTGGAGAGAATTTTCAGGAAGCCAGAATTTCCCAGGTGAATTTAAGAAGAATTTTCTTCATCCTCTGTTCCCTTTCCTAGGCTGCTTTGTATCTGGTGGATGCTCTTTATGGCCCTAATCTTTGGTTTTCAATTGTGTCTCTGCCACAAAATCTCAACCTGTTGTTTTGCTGAAGAAGAGTGGTTTTTTCCCTGGAGAAGAACCACTCTAGAGAGTCTTTCTAGTAGCTACTTTCCCACTCCACTCCTGTGTGCCTGCGAAGACCCCTGGCATGTGGGGTGCATCCTCCCCTATCCTTCCCCAGCATGTAGGGTTACCCCACGAAGTTGGCCATTGTCTGAGCTGGCTGAGGTGATATAAGTATGAGGCACTAGGAAGGGTCCTACCATGGTGGGAGAGTGTTGCCAGGAAAAGTTTCCTAGAGGAGCAGTGACTGGCCACAGGAGAGGGTCGGTCTAGCTTCCTAGACAGAGCTAGGATATCAGGTCTTTGAGCAAAGGTTTGACTGAGCATGCGCCATGGTCCAGGAGAAGAATTAATAGTCAAATATTTGTTAAAATTGTGTTAGAGACTATTCCAAACACTTCAAATGAATTATCTTAGTGAATCCTTTTAGTAATCCTTGAAGTAGATAGTGTCATTTCCATTTTATGGGTGAATTAACAGGCTCAGAGAGGTTAAATAAATTTAGTGCAAGGCATACAGTGAGTTATTGGAGGATCTGAGATTCAAATTCATGCCTGCCTGACTCCAGCTTTAACCATTAACCAGTAGTTCTTTTTTGGTGAAGGGAGAGATCAACATATTCCTTCTGCTCACCTGAGTGTGTTGGGAGAGCTTTGTGCAGGTGGAAGTACAGTGTGGTGTAGAGAAAAGGAAATGGGTAGGATGAGAGAAGAGATGCAGTAGACCAAACCAGAAATCCCAAGTTTCTTGTTACGAGAAACCAAGTCTCTTCCTTCTGATGCCCCTTTGGCACATTTTTAATTATGGTTGATGAGGAGAGGTCACCTTATAAAGTATAGTTGGCACCTGTTTTCTCTTAGAAAGGAATTCTGAGTGAGGAGGACAGAGGTAGAGAGCAGACAAGGACAAGATGCTTGGGGGAAGGCTGGCCATCAGTGCAAGGAGACAGAGGCAGAGGGACAGAGACAGTGAGAGCTGCTGGAAGACAGAGGCAGGGAGTAATACACATCTGTCTCCTGAGGGGGGAATCCAGATTGAGAAGCAGGTGGATGAAGCAGGTGCAGGGATGATGTGCTGTTGGTGAAATCAGATGAGGCTCTCTTTTCAGATTTTTGTTCATAGCCGGGGCTCAGAGGTAAAACGGTGTACAGTTCAACTCCTTGGCCAGAATCCTATGCCTCTGTCTTCTTTCTCTTGCTGTCTTATTACCATGATTCTCCAGACTCCCTAATCCCTTATTGCCCTACCCTAAGTAAATCTGTCTTTCCTTTTGGCACATAGAATCTGAGACTGAAAATTGTTGAAGGAAAAGAGATGACAGCTGAGTTCTGGGTGGAGTTGCTGAGCCCAAGGACTGGGCTCTTTGGGCCATATCCTGTTCATGGGTTTTGCCACCACTGTAGCACCTTCTGTGGTCTCCCTTGCGAAAGGGCACAGCTCGTCAGCGTATTTAAGGAGTGACCAGAGTGGAGAGCCTGAGGGGAACAAACAGGTGGGGGCTGTTATCCAGAGAACAGTGCTGCTTTCTGCAAGAACTTCTAGGGTAGTATAGAATGGTGTTGGGAGCAAAGACTTCAGAGTGACAAAGAGTCCTAACAGGTCTCTTCACTTCTCTTGGGCTACAGGGATAATCCTACAGGTCCCTAATCCCTTATTTGAAATCTTTTGGGATGGGTGTGTTTTGGCATTCAGGATGATTCAGATTTTAGAAAGGGAATATAGTGCCTTTATGATAAGTAAAGGAATACCCCAGTGGGATTCAGGGCAGTGCCCTACTGTAACCAAATCTATCAGTGTTTCTGTAGCTAAATATATGAATATTCACACTAAGTGAGATAAATAGATATTATAAATATGATCGTGACGGGTCAGGCCAGATTTTGGGTCAAAGTTATAAACAAACTATTGTTTCTTCAGAGATTTTTTATTTTGGAATTATAGATAAGGGATTATGGGCTTATAATTGTTCTCAGGTTGTTGTGGAGGAGTAAGCGTGCCAGAAAAGCCTTCTAAACACACCACATGGTAGGTATATATGCAATCTCAATCCAAAACAAAATACAAATGTCCAAGGGGGTGGACTTTTTGACTTACAGTGGACAATGTACGGCTTTGGACCCAGCTGCCTTGGGAGTTGTGCACAACCACAGAGTGAAGGTGCCTTAGAAGAGAGGCTTCCTGTGGTGGGTGGGGAACAGGATTCATTGCTTTTGAACATTGGCTGCATATGATTTCCCTTTTCATGTACCAGAGGGGGAAGGTGTGTGTGTGTGCGCGTGTGCGTGCGTGTGTGTGTGTGTGACACAGGACTGTCACACATATCTTTATATTTCTTTATAATAATGTTGTAATAAATATCTGACTGCATACATGTTTGTTCACATCTCTAATTATTTTGTCAATATAGATTTTTTGAGGAGGTTTCACTAAGAGAAAGATGTAAAAGACTGATGACCCATTATTAGGGTTAGAATTTTATCAAAGTTATCTGCAAAATTACTGCCTGGATGGTTCTTTACCTCAGAACTTCATGAAAAAGGTTAGCCTTGAGAAAGATGGAGTCCATACTTGGGCTGAGAAAAACTGGATTTGCTCCTTGTCCACTTGGCTTCAGTGTGACAGCACTCTGAAAATCACACAGCTTCTGGGCTGTCTCTGTAGTTATTTGTTGATGAGGACCTGGAGATGGCATCACTTGCTTTTCTTCAGATCCGCAGCCTCCCGTGTGGCATCCCATGATGCTCGGTCCAGCTGCCTGTGCTGAGTGGTCCGACTGCTCCTGGTTCAGGTCTTTGTGATTAACTCCAGTACCCACTGTTATGATCATTTTCCCGGAGAGCTTAGGTCTGGCTGTGCAGCCCGCAGCTTTCTCTGACTGCGTGACAGTGTCTCCCTACCTTTTATGTGAGAATATACTCATTCTAGACTTAACGCCGGGCTTCCCTGGTGGCTCAGCAGTAAAGAATCCTCCTGCAGTGCAGGAGATGGGTAGGGAAGATCCCCTGGAGGAGGAAATGGTAACCCACTCCAGTATTCTTGCCTGGGAAAGCCCATGGACAGAAGAGCCTGATGGGCTAGAGTGTCTGGGGTCGCAGAGTTGGACATGACTGAACACGCACCCAGACTTAATGCTGGCTTGAAAGATCTTTCTGTGCAAGGTCCTTGCAGTTTGGAGTTTTTTTTTAACAGAAAGTGAATCCCATGTTAGGCAACACCACGACACTTCCTATTTAATATCTCTGTTCTCTGGCAGCCACAGCAGTGTGAAGTATTCCTATTTCATCATATTGCACCAACATCGTGTGTTTCTCATGATGCTGGCCAGGACAAATGGAGGTGCTGATGAAAATTTTATTTGAGAATTCTATATTCTTGTTTGAGGGTGCACAAAAAGGCATGTTGGTAAGAGAAGATAATGATCTCTGGCAAACAGGTGAAGTGGTTACAATGATTTTCTGGGATATCAAAGTTTCTTTCAGTTGAACCCCTGACCCCTGAAGCTATAGGCCCAGGGAGAGAAGTTCTAGTCATCAATATCTGAGACTTTGGCAGAGCAGTGAGGGTAGGGGGAATAGTGGTTTACATATAGAGACCCAGAAGGTTCTCTGAACTGAGAATGTCTTCAGGATCAGGGTCTTGGAAAAATTTGGGAATCCAGGGCGCCTCATCCCAATTATTAGAAAGTGGGGAATAAGCCTGCTTAACTCCTTCCCGAAGGATAGGCTGAAAACAGAATCAGGCTCCAGGCATGGAGGGAAGGCTATAATCCCAGACAGGTGCCCAAGGACTTCCAGAGGCCGTGTCCCTCTTTCCAGACCCCTGGGTCCAGGATCTGTAGAGAAGCTTTGGTGTAGGAACGTGGGCAGACAGGTTAAAATGATGGAGCAGAGCTGGGGGAGAAGGAGGAGGGTGTTTTTAAGTTAAATCGTGTGTATTGTGATCCCAGGTTTATTCCCTGGCACCTTTTCTTATCTCCTCTGCATGGCAACATGGTTGCCCATCTCCTGTCTCCTCCCAAGCAGGATGCATGGCTAGACCAGTCTACAGAGCCACTGGTACACCGAGACTTCACAGCAAATATCTGTTGAGTGGTTGTCACAGTCATACACAGATCATGGGACAAAGAGGACACCACACCTCCAGACCACAGACTCCTCTGAATGTCCCCCCTCTCCCACCCTCAGGCTCCCTTGTTTTCATTGTTCATTAAAACTGGCTTTTCTTGAATGTGAAGATTTCTAGGAGCCGGTCCCTAATCTGCTTCGTGCGGGCCCCATAGATGAGAGGGTTAAGGGCAGGTGGCAGCAGCAAGTAGATGTTAGAGAGAAGAATGTGCACAGGCTTGGGGACGGTGTGACGACCAAAGCGGTGTGTGAGGTAGGAGAAGAGACCAGGCACATAGAAGGCTAGAATGACACAGATGTGGGAACTGCATGTACCAAAGGCCTTGGCACGGGCTTCCTGGGTAGGCAGCTGCAGCACAGCATGGGCGATGAGCCCATAGGAGCCTGTGATGCCTAGAATATCTATACCTGACACAGCCAACGAAAGCACCAGCCCATACAAGTTGTTGGCTCGTGTGTTACCCACCACCAGCTCCACCACTGCCATGTGTGCACAGTAGGCATGGTCTATGGTCTGGGCTTGGAAGTGCTCAAATCGTGCAACCAGCAGAGGGAAAGGCACAACAATAGCCACAGCTTTTAGTGCCAGTGCCAGGGCTGCATACCCCACACGGGCTTTGGTGACTAGGATGGGGTAGTGCAATGGACGCCCTACTGCCACAGCACGGTCACAGGCCATGGCCAACAGTACACCAGATTCCACGGCCGTCAGTGCGTGAACAAAGAACATCTGGACTAGGCAGGCAGCATATGGCACAGGCCGGGGCCCGAGCCACAGCACAGCCAGCAGCCCTGGAGCTATAGATGTGGCTAAGCTCAGATCTGTGGCTGCCAGGCTGGCCAGGAGCAGAAACATGGGCTGATGCAGTGTGGAGTCTGTCTGCACCACTGCCAGCAGTGCTCCATTGCCCAGCAGGGAAAGCAGATACATGGGCCCAAAGACCAGTGTCAGCCAGGCCTGCACACCCCCTAGCCTTGGGATGCCAGTCAGTATGAAGAAGGTTGGGCGTGAGAAAGTAGAGTTGGGCTGTGGAGCTTCTGTCATCCTGTGGGGTCAGAGCTTTTGGGCTCATGGAAGCATGACTCATCATGGGTAAAGGACAAAGGGAGAGATTTTGGGGGTGTCACAGTGGCACAGATCCATCCATATGTGTAGGAGTCATGCAGGGCTGGGAGGCAGTGGTATAACCTTTGATTGGGGTTATATAGATATAACCTTGGATAATCAGGGTCACAACCCTAGCTAGGGTGGAAGAATCCTTTTGCCTGAAAGTCCATGAGTGTTGGGGGAGCAAAGGGAGACAGTGGAAGTGAAGTGGGGGTGTCACTGCTGCAGTGCTAGAATAGCTGGAGCCCTCCAGTTGGGGCTCAGCTGAGATGACTTTTTCTTCCTCAGAGTCCAAGTAGAGTCAGTCTCAGTCTCTGTAGATGGAGAGAAAGCCAGTACTGGGTGGCGATCAGGCCTCAGGCTGGTCCTGTTCCTGACTGTATCTTAGGCAGAACTCCTGGGCCCAGCTTCCTCAGCTCTACAGCAGGGGTAGGCACAATGATCTTATGTGTTGCCCAGCTTTAACATTCTGGTCACCAGCCCTCTAAGAAGAAAGGAAAAGAGAGAGAAAGGGAGAAACAGGAGGAGGAGGCAGAAGGGGCCTGGAGCAAAGTAGGGAGGCTGATATGATGGGAGAAAACCTGGTGGGCTTTTGGGGTGTGGGGTTCTTCTGTTATTCTTCACTCCATGCTGAAATAATGAACTTGAACACGGGCTGGAGAATTGACGCCGCGCAAGCAACGGAGAAAGAGAGACGGCAGTAAAGAAAGGAACTTCTCTGTCTCCTTTCCTTCTTCACATTCCAGAAGGGGGGTCACATTCCAGAATTGAGTCTCTTTCCTGGGGTGCCAGGGGCAGAGCAGGTGACAGAGGGGGAGGAAATGGCACTCAACACAGACTAGCAGCCAGAGGAGGAAGAAGTATCTCTGGTGTTGGAGGAGGCAGGGTGAGTAGAACCAGTTTCTCCCAGAACCTAGCCCACAGCAGAAACTTAGTGAAGGTTGGATGGATAAATGAAGGAGGAAAAAAGCCCCAGAAGACTTGACTGAGGAAAGCTCCTAAGCACCATGGGTTTGCAACTTCTCTTCACCTTGACTGCTGCCTGTGGGGCCCTTTATGTGGCTGTTCTACCTGCTTCCCTCAGGGCCCTTACCCCTCCCACCTGGGCCATATTAACTCTTCCTTGTACTGCGTCTGGTAGCCTGGGTAACTCAGGAAGTAGTGTAAAGAGGCAGAGATGGGGACAATGATCAAAGAGACTGACTTTTGGCATTGAAAGATCTGGGTTAGAGGAAACTTTCTCTGGGAGGTCTTTGCTGACTCACTGATGTCTGGAGAGATAAGACCTTGCTTGCTTTCTTCTTTAATAGCATCAGTTCCCCTCTATTGTAATTGTCTCTCTTTCCTCCACTAGACTGAAAGAGTTACAGGCAGTGTTTCTTATTAGCCTCAATATAACCACCACTTATCATAATATCTGGTAGTTAATTGTCAATAAATAAATATTTATTGCTCTTAATTGTGGGACAAAACTGCTGACCCAAACGGCCACCCAGACAGCATTTGCTAACAGTGGTGCCTACAGTTTCAGAAGCCTCCAGTATCCATGGAAATGAAAAAGACTCACCATTTACCACAAGTCCACCGAGTAAAATTCTTTCTGCTATGATGACACATACTCTAAAAATCACCACAGTATGTAAGATAAAATAACAAAATCACAGGGACTATGGAAAAAATAGGAGTAGGGACATAACATTAAAATCTTCATCAGTGAAACATTTGAGAAAGAATGTGAACCTAGTACAAGTGGTAGTGCTGTTTTACACATGTTAAACCGTTAGGATGTAACAGAACTTGTGGGATGAGCCAAAGCAGTTCTAAGGGGGAATGTCAGCAATAAATGCCTACATTAAAAAGCAAGAGAGATTCCATTTAGACAACCTCACTCTCCCCCTGCAGGAACTGGAAAAAGAACAAACTGAGCCCAAAGTTACCAGAAGAAAGAAAAGATTAGAACAGAAAGACATGAACAGGAAAATAGAAAATATGAACCAAAGTTAGTTCTTTGAAAAGATAAATTAATAAATCCTTAGCTAGACTCACCAAGGGAAACAAAAAAGAGATCAAATCAATAAAAGTACAAATAAAGGAGACATTAGAATGGATACCACAGAAATTCTAAGAATTATGAGAGGCTACTGTGAATGAACTATACCAACAAACTGTACAACCTAGAAGAAATGGAAAAATTCTTAGAAGCATAACCTATAATTCAAGACTGGATCAGGAAAAAGAAAATCTGAATAGATCAATTACTAGTAAGGAGATTGAATCAGTAATCAAAATTCTACCAATGAAGAAAAGTCCAGGACCGGATGGTTTCACTAGTAAATTTTTGCCAAATATTTTAAATAAGAATTAACCCAGGCCTTCTTAAACTCTTTCAAAAAAGTTGAAGAGGAGGGACAACTCCCAAACTCATTTCATAAGACCAGCATTCTGATAACAAAATCAGAAAAGGACACTACTAGAAAAGAAAACTATAGGCCAGTATCCCTGATAAATATGAATGCAAAGATTCTCAGTAAAGTACAGCAAATCAAACTATTCCAAAATCTTGCAGGATAAGGAAGACAAAGATATCACATGCACAAAAAAGATAATTATAGGTCAGTTGAACAAAATGCAAAAATCCTCAATAAAATATTAGCAACAAATTCAACAATACATGAAAAGGATCATAAACCAGGATCAAGTATAGGGTTTTTCCTGTGATTCAAGGGTGATTCAGCATAAACACAAATGAAGCAATGTGATACATCATGTTAATAAAATGAAAAACAAATCACATGATCATCTAAATAGATGCAGAAAAAGCATGACAAAATTCAGCATCCTCTTATGATAAAAACTCGTAACAAATTAGGCATAGAAGGAATATATCTCATAAAAAGGCCATATATGACAAGCTCATATCAACTTTTCACTGTACTCAATGGTGAAAGGTTGAAAACTTGTATTCTAAAATCAAAACAAGACAGTTTCACCACTGTCAGCCACTCTCAGCACCCATTTTCAACATGGCGCTAGAAGTCCTGGCTAGAACAAGAAGGCAAGAAAAAGAAATAAAAGGTATCTGAAGTGTGAAGAAGCAAAACGGTCTCTAGTTTTAGATGACATGATTTTTACATATAGAAAATCCTGAAAACAATCAAAAAGCTGTTAGAACTGACCAATGAATTCAATAAACTTGTAGGATACAAAATTAACTTCCAAAAATCAATAGCATTTTATATACTAATGACAAACTTTATGAAAAAGAAATTGATCTCATTTACAATAGCATCAAAAACAAAAAAATAAAATAGGGAAAAAATTTGACTAAGAAGAGGAAAAGAGAAATAGAATATTCTAAAAGCTATTGATATAAGACATTGATGAAAGAAATTGAACAAGACAGATAAATGGGAAATGTGTTCATGGATTGGAAGAATTAATTTTATTAAAATGTCATTACTACCAAAAGTCATCTATAGATTCAATGCAATCTCTATCAAGATTCCTATAGCATTTTTTTTTTACAGTAGTAGAAAAAACCTCTTAAAATTTATAAGGAACCACAAAGACCTTGAATAACCAAAGACATCCCGAGAAAGAAGATCATAAAGCTATACTCTATAGTTATCAAAACAGTGGACACACTGGGGAAAGAGAGGGTGGGAAGAATTGAGAGAGTAGTATAGACATATATACACTACCATGTGTAAAAAAGCTAGGTAGTGGGAAGCTATCTTTTCTCCACTGAGTATTCTTAGCTTCCTTGTAAAATATTAGTTGACTGTATATACTTGGGTTTATTCCTATGCTCTCAATTCTATTCCATTGATCTATTTGTCTACTTTTCTGCCACTATCATACTGTTATTTTTTTTTCATTAAAATTTTTTATTTTTTAAATATAAATTTATTTTATTTGGAGGCTAATTACTTTATAATATTGTATTGGTTTGGCCATACATTGACATTTTCTTTATTTTTTTTAATTGTAGTATAATTTGTTTACAATGTTGTGTTAGTTTTTTGCTGTCCAACAATGTGAATCAGCTGTATATATACATACATACACACATACAGGTATGACCTAAATCATATCCCTCATGATATACAGTGGAAGTGACAAATAGATTCAAGGGATTAGATCTGATAGACAGAGTGCCTGAAGAACTATGGATGGAGATTCAGGACATTGTACAGGAGGCCATCCCCAAGAAAAAGAAATGAAAAAAGGCAAAGTGGTTGTCTGAGGGGGCCTTACAAATAGCTGAGAAAACAAGAGAAGCCAAAGGCAAAGGAGAAAAGGAAAGATAGACCCATTTGAATGCCGAGTTCCAAAGAATAGCAAGGAGAGATAAGAAAGCCTTGGTGATCAGTGCAAAGAAATAGAGGAAAACAGTAAAATGGGAAAGACTAGAAATCTCTTGAAGAAAATTAGAGATACCAAGGGAAACATTTCATGCAAAGATGGACACAATAAAAGACAGAAATGGCATGGACCTAACAAGCAGAAGATAAGAAGAAAAGGTGGCAAGAATATACAGAAAAGATCTTCATGACCCAGGTAACCACAATGGTGTGATCACTCACCTAGAGCCAGACATCCTGGAATGAGAAGTCAAGTGTGCTTTAGGAAGCATCACTATGAACAAAGCTAGTGGAGGTGATGGAATTCCAGCTGAGCTATTTCAAATCCTAAAAGATGGTGCTGTGAAAATGCTTTATTCAATATGCCAGCAAATTTGGAATACTCAGCAGTGGCCACAGGACTGGAAAAGGTCAGTTTTCATTCAAATCACAAAGAAAGGCAATGCCAAAGAATATTCAAACTACCACACAATTGCACTCATCTCAAAAGTTAGCAAAGTAATGTTCAAAATTCTCCAAGCTAGGCTTCAACAGTATGTGAACTGTGAACTTCTAGATGTTCAAGCTGGATTTAGAAAAGGCAGAGGCACCAGAGATCAAATTGCCAACATCTGTTGGTGTTGAGGTCCTTTAATGGACGGAACTTGGTGGCCTGGTGTTGACGATAAGAAAGTAAAGGAGAGAAAGAGGCTGATATTCCTTGGTTTACACAGAAAGCCAATAAAGCCCCTGACATGGGACTTGCTCTGTTCACGGAGGCCTCAGGCGCCCTCTCAATGGGGTGAAGACGCAGAGCGCCTTCTCAAGAGGGTCTTAGAAGCCCGAGCAGGAAAGTGAACTCAGAGGGCCTCTGCGCTCCAGGGGATCAGCCTGAGAGAGAGAGAGAGAGAGAGAGAGAGAGAGAGAGAGAGAGAGAGAGAAAGACATGGGGACCAGAGCTCTGATGGAGCAAAGGTGTTTTAATCAACATGGTGTGGGCATATATACCGTCTTACAAAGTAGTTATTCTCAGCAAAGATAAAGATTAAAATTCCAGACTTACAAAACATAGGCAATCCATATTAAAGAGAGAGATTTGTAAACGATCACTTTTACCGTATGGTTCACAAGAAGGAAGAGGGTACTTATCACCATATAGAAGCACTAATGAAGGAAATGCCTGGATTTCTCAGCCCCTCCTCTTAATTCCAAGGAACAGAGAATTCCTGACAGATCCAAAACAGCACACAGGAAGCCTCCTGTTAAATGCTTCCTGACATGTTGGATGATTGAAAAAGCAAGAAACTTCCAGAAAAAGATCTACTTCTGCTTTATTGAATACACCAAAGCTTTTGACTGTGTGGATCACAACAAACTGGAAAATTCTTCAAGAGATGGGCATACCAGACCACCTTACCTGCCTCCTGAGAAATCTGTATGCAGGTCAAGAAGCAACAGTTAGAACTGGACATGGAACAACAGACTGGTGTGTGTGTGTATGTATATGTATGTATGTGTGTGTGTGTGTATATATATATATATATATATATATCGCCCCATGTTCACTGCAGCATTGTTTACAATAGTCAACACAAGGAAATAACTTAAGTGCATGTTGATGAATGAATGGATGAAGTTGTAAGATACACACTGGAATATTATTCAGCCATAAAAATGAGGAAATCCTACCATTTGTGGTAACATGGATGGCTTTGAAGGGATTATGCCAAGTGAAATAACTCAAAGACAAAGACTATATGATCTCACTTATATGTGGAATCTAAAGAAAAAATAGCAACCAAAAGGAGAAAGAAAATATCCCCCAAACTCATAGGAAAAGAGATCAGAGTTTTGGTTACCTGAGGAGGAGGGTGGGGCAGGAGAAATTGGAGGAAGGTGGTCAAAAGTTACAAATTTTTAGATATAAGTTAGTCCTGGGGATGAAATGTAAAACATGATGACCACAGCTAATACAACTGTGTGATATGTAGGGAAGTTGAGAGTAAATTCTATGAGTTCTAATCACAAGGAGAATTTTTTTCCCTTTTTTTTCTTTTTATTGTATCTGTACGAGAAGATGTATGTTACTCAAACCTATTTGATAATCATTTCACAATGTATGTAAATCAAATCATCAGGCTGTTTGCCTTATGCAGTGTACTTTAGTGTTGTGTATGTTGATTATTTCTCCATAAAACTGGAAAAATTTGCTAAGTTTTGTTTTATGGTTCATAATAATGGCTATCTTGGTAATTTTCCATGGATGCTTGATTAAAAAAAAAGTTTGATCTCTTGTTGGGTGGTCTTCTACATATGTCAGTCAGATCTTATTTGATTGTGTTGGTCAGTTCTCCTACATCCTTGTTCATAATCTGTCTAGTAGTTTTATCAGTTGTAGAGATAGAAGAACTTCAATACTGAGGGGGCTGTTAGAGTCCTAAACTATAATTGTGATTTGTCCATTTTTCTTTCCATTTCTCAGTTTATGCTTAATGTGTTTTGAGGCTCTGTTGTTTGGTATGTACATACTTAGGATCATTATATTTTCCTGGCTAATTGATACTTTTATTGTTATGTAATATGTCACTTATCCAACCAGTCCATTCTGAAGGAGATCAGCCCTGGTATTTCTTTGGAAGGAATGATGCTAAAGCTGAAACTCCAGTACTTTGGCCACCTCATGTGAAGAGCTGACTCATTGGAAAAGACTGTTGCTGGGAGGGATTGGGGGCAGGAGGAGAAGGGGACGACAGAGGATGAGATGGCTGGATGGCATCACTGACTCGATGGACATGAGTCTGAGTGAACTCTGGGAGTTGGTGATGGACAGGGAGGCCTGGTGTGCTGCGATTCATGGGGTCGCAAAGAGTCGGACACGACTGAGCGACTGAACTGAACTGAATATGTCATTTTGTCACTAGAAATATTTTTGCTTTGTGCATGCATGTGTGCTCAATTGCTCAGTTGCATCTGACTCTTTGCAACCCCTTGGACTCCAGCCTGCCAGGCTCCTCTGTCCATGGAATTTTCCAGGTGACAATATTGGAGTGTGTTGCTATTTCCTGCTCCAGGGTATATTCCTGACCTAGGGATTGAACCGTCATCTCCTGCATCTCCTGTAATGGCAGGCATAGTCTTTACCACTGAGCCACCTGGGAAACTCATTGTAGTGTACTTTATCTGTTATTAATATAAGCCACTCCTTTTTTTTAAAATGAATGTTTGCATAATATATATATATATATATTTTCCTTTTATTTTCAACCAACTATGTCACTGAATATGAAGTGAATTTCTTGTAAACAGAATAGAATTCGGTTTTTTTTTTTTTTTTGGTTAGTCCACTTTGCCAATCTCTGTTTTTTAGCTTGTGTGTTTAGACCATTTACAGTTCAGGTAGTTTTTAATGAGTTGGGACTTAAATCTGATATTTTATTATTTGTTTTCTGTTTGTTTCTCTGTCTCAGCCCTCTGTTTCTGTTTTCTTGCCTTTCTGTGGATTGCTTGAACATTTTTAGGATTATTTTCATGATTTACTTTTTGAGTATATGGCTTTGTGTAGTTTTCTTTGTGGTTGCTCTGTTAAAAATTATTGTGGACAATTATTCATAGTCCACTGGCAACAACATTTTGGCACTTTTAGTGGTAAAACCTTCATTCCATTTAGGTCCCTTTACTCTTCCTATTTTAAAATATTATTGTCTTGAGTGTCAGATGGTGTAATCACTTTTGTTTTAATCATTGCATATGATATAAAAAACTCATGGGAAGAAGCATTTACACACATTCCTGTTTTTTCATTATTCTTTATTCCTTCTTGATGCTCCAAAAAAATCTTTATTCTAACATATGTAGACACCCATGTAACCCACACTTCCCTCAATATATAGAATGTTTTTTACCAGAGGAAGTGCCTTCTGCTTCCTCCTACCCTAGAGGCAATCGTTATTCTGATTTTTATCACCATGGGCTGGTTTTTATCTATGTGGAACCTCATGAAAATGGAATCATGCAATATATAGCCCTTTGTATCTGGTCTCTTCCATGCAACATAATGACCCTGAGTTTAACCTGTGTTGTATGTTTTAGCAGTTTTCAAAAAAAATTTACATTGGAGCATAGTCGATTAACTAGTTTGTGCTGGTTTCAGGTGCGCGGCAAGTGATTCAGTTATACCAATACGTGTATGTGTTCTTTTACAAAATCTTTTCTCATTTAGGTTATTCCTGAATATTGGGCAGCATTTCCTGTGCTAAACAGTAGGTCCTGGTTGGTTATCTGTTTTAAATATAGTAGTGTGTACATGTCAATTCCAAACTCCCAATCCCTCCCCTGATTCTTCCCCCATGGTAACCATAAATTTTTCTCTAAGTCTGTGAGTCTGTTTCTGTGTTTTAAATAAGTTCATTTGTGTCATTTTTTAGATTCCAAATATAAATGATATCATACAACATTTGTCTTTCTCTGTCTGACTTACTTCACTTAATATGACTCTCTCCAGTTCCATCCATGTTGCTGCAAATGGCATTATTTCATTCTTCTTAATGGCTGAGTCATCTACTGTGGGCTCCCCTGGTGGCTCAATGGTAAAGAATCCACCTGCCAATGAAGGAAATGCAGGTTCAATCACTGGGTCAGAAAGATTCCCTGGAGAAGTTTTGAAATGGGAACCCACTCCAGTATTCTTGCCTGGGAAATCCCATGGACAGAGGAGCCCAGTGGGCTATAGTCCTTGGGGTTGCAAAAGAGTCAGACATAACTTAGCAACTAAACAACAATAACAACATTCTATTGTATATGTGTACCACATCTTCTTTATCCATTCATCTATGAGTGGATATTTAAATTCCATATCTTGCAATTGATATCTTGGAAAAGATATCTTCCATATCTCAGCTATTTTAAATAGTGCTGCAATGAGCATTGGGGTGCATGTATCCTTTCAAACCAAGTTTTTCTCTGGATATATGCCCAGGATTGAGATTGCTGGATCATATGGTAGCTCTGGGCTTCCCAGGTGGCACTAGTGGTAAAGAGCCTCCCTGTCAATGCAGGAGACATAAGGATGAGAGTTTGACCCCTTGGTCAGGAAGATCCCCTGGAGGAGGGCCTGGCAACCCACTCCAGTATTCTTGCCTAGAGAATCCCGTGGACAGAGGAGCCTGGCGGGCTATGGCCCATAGGGTCATACAGAGTTGGACATGACTGAAGTGACTTAGCACACACACACATCATAGCTCTATATTTAGTTCCTAAAGGAATACTCATGCTGCTGCTACTGCTGCTAAGTTGCTTCAGTCGTGTCCGACTCTGTGTGACTCCATAGACGGCAGCCCACCAGGCTCCCCCGTCCCTGGGATTCTCCAGGCAAGAACACTGGAGTGGGTTGCCATTTCCTTCTCCAAAGCATGAAAGTGAAAAGTGAAAGTGAAGTTGCTCAGTCGTGGCCGACTCTTAGCGACCCCATGGACTGCAGCCTACCAGACTCCTCCATCCATGGGATTTTCCAGGCAAGAGTACTGGAGAGGGTTGCCATTGCCTTCTCTGAAAAGGAGTACTCATACTGTTCTGCATAAAGGCTGTACCAATTTACATTCCCACCAACAGTGTAGGAGGGTTTCCTTTTCTTCACACCCTCTCTAGCGTTTACTGTTTGTAGATCTAAGAGGAAATGCTTTCAGCTTTTCATCATTGAATATGATGTTGACTGTTGCTTTGTCACATATGGCCTTTATTATGTTGAGGTACATTCCCTCTATACCCATTTTCTAGAAAGCTTTTTTTTTTTTAAATCATAAATGGGTGTTGAATTTTGTCAAAAGTTTTTCTGCATCTATTGAGATGATCACATGGTTTTTATTGTTCAATTTGTTGATGTGGTATATCACACTGACTGATTTGTGGATATTGAAAAATTCTTGCATCTCTGGGTTAGATTCCACTTGATAATGGCATATGATCCTTTTAATTTTGTTGGATTTGGATTGCTACTATTTTGTTGAGGATTTTTGTGTCTATGTTTCTCAGTGATAAACGTTTTTAATCACAAAAAAACATGTTTTTTGGTGATATCTTCGTCTGATTTTGGTATCAGAGTGATGGTGACCTCATAGAAAGAGTTTGGGAGTATTCATTTCTCTGCAGTTTTGGGGGATAGTTTCAGAAGAATAGGTGTTAACTCTTCTCTAAACATTTGAGAGAATTTGCCTGTGAAGCTATCTGGTCCTGGACTTTTATTTGTTGGGAGTTTTTAAATCACAGTTTTGATTTCAGTACTTGTGATTAGTCTGCTCATGTTTTCTATTTTTTCTGGGTTCAGTCTTACAAGAGTGTATCTTTCTAAGAATTTGTCCATTTCTTCCAGGTTGTCCATTTTATTGGCATATATTTGCATATATGGGTAAGCATTCATGCTTAGTTTCTCAGTCGTGTCTGACTCTTTGCAACCCCATGGACTGTAGCCCTCCAGGCTCCTCTGTCCATGGAATTTTACAGGCGAGATTACTGGAGTGGGTTGCCATTTCCTACTCCAAGGGATCTTTCTGATGCAAGGATTGAACCCGCATCTCTTGCAGCTCCTGCACTGTCAGGCAGATTTGTACCACTGTGCCGCCTGGGAAGCCCATCGTTGCTTGTAATAGTCTCCTATGATTCTTCGTATTTCTGTGGTGTCCATTGCAACTTCTCCTTTTTCATTTCTAACCATATTGATATGAGCCCTCCCCACCCCACCTTTTTTTCCTTGATGACTCTGGCTAACGTTTTATCAATTTTGTTTATCTTTTCAAAGAACGTTTTTAGTTGCATTGATCTTTTCTATTGTTTTATTTATTTTTATTTCATTTATTTCTGCTCTGGTATTTATGATTTCTTTCCTTCTACTAACTTTGGGCTTTGTTTGTTCTTTTTCTAGCTGCCTTAGGTGTAAGCTTAGGTATAAGCTTAGGGTGTTTATTTGTGATTTCTCTTACTTCCTGCAGTAAGATTGTATTGGTATAAACTTCCCTCTTAAAATTGCTTTTGCCACATCCCATAGGTTTTGGATTGTTGTGCTTTCATTATTATTTGTCTCTATGAAGAAAATGTTAGAGTTAGGGTGCTTCTAACATCTGCCTCCAGAAGAAGGAAGCACGTGGTGTCTCCAGTCTCTAAATATAAACACCCTGTTCAGAGCAGGACTAGTAACACCTCCTCATGCCAACATAGTCAAGCTCCAGCTTTCTCTTTTCTTCACATTCCTCTTCTCTCAGAAGGGATATTTTTCAATTTCCCATTTGATTTCTTCAATGATCCATTGGTTGTTAGGTAGCATCTTGTTTAATCTCTACATGTCTGCATTTTTTATTTTTTCTTGTCAGATCAAATCAGATCAGTCACTCAGTCATGTCTGACTCTTTGCGACCCCATGAATTGCAGCACGCCAGGCCTCCCTGTCCATCACCAACTCCCAGAATTCACCCAAACTCATGTCCATTGAGTCAGTGATGCCATCCAGCCATCTCATCCTCTGTCGTCCCCTTCTCCTCTTGCCCCAATCCCTCCCAGCATCAGAGCCTTTTCCAATGAGTCAACTCTTCGCATGAGGTGGCCGAAGTACTGGAGTTTCAGCTTTAGCATCATTCCTTCCAAAGAATTAAGGAAACAATTCCATTCACCATTGCAATGGAAAGAACAACATACTTAGGAATATGTCTACCTAAAGAAACTAAAGACCTATATATAGAAAACTATAAAACACTGGTGAAAGAAATCAAAGAGGACACTAATAGATGGAGAAATATACCATATTCATGGATTGGAAGAATCAATATAGTGAAAATGAGTATACTACCCAAAGCAATTTATAGATTCAATGCAATCCTTATCAAGCTACCAACAGTATTCTTCACAGAGATAGAACAAATAATTTCACAATTTGTATGGAAATACAAAAAACCTCGATTAGCCAAAGCTATCTTGAGAAAGAAGAATGAAACTGGAGGAATCAACCTACCTGACTTCAGGCTCTACTACAAAGCCACAGTCATCAATACAGTATGGTACTGGCACAAAGACAGAAATATAGATCAATGGAACAAAATAGAAAGCCCAGAGATAAATCCACACACATATGGACACTTTATCTTTGACAAAGGAGGCAAGAATATACAATGGATTAAAGACAATCTCTTTAACAAGTGGTGCTGGGAAAACTGGTCAAACACTTGTAAAAGAATGAAACTAGAACACTTTCTAACACCATACACAAAAATAAGCTCAAAATGGATTAAAGATCTAAATGTAAGACCAGAAACTATAAAACTCCTAGAGGAGAACATTGGCAAAACACTCTCCGACATAAATCACAGCAGGATCCTCTATGACCCACCTCCCAGAATATTGGAAATAAAAGCAAAAATAAACGGGACCTAATTAAACTTAAAAGCTTCTGCACAACAAAGGAAACTATTAACAAGGTGAAAAGACAGCCTTCAGAATGGGAGAAAATAATAGCAAATGAAGCAACTGACAAACAACTAATCTCAAAAATATACAAGCAACTCCTACAGCTCAACTCCAGAAAAATAAATGACCCAATCAAAAAATGGGCCAAAGAACTAAATAGACATTTCTCCAAAGAAGACATACAGAAGGCTAACAAACACATGAAAAGATGCTCAACATCACTCATTATCAGAGAAATACAAATCAAAACCACTATGAGGTACCATTTCACACCAGTCAGAATGGCTGTGATCCAAAAGTCTACAAGCAATAAATGCTGGAGAGGGTGTGGAGAAAAGGGAACCCTCTTACACTGTTGGTGGGAATGCAAACTAGTACAGCCACTATGGAGAACAGTGTGGAGATTCCTTAAAAAACTGGAAATAGAACTGCCTTATGATCCAGCAACCCCACTGCTGGGCATACACACTGAGGAAACCAGAAGGGAAAGAGACACGTGTACCCCAATGTTCATTGCAGCACTGTTTATAATAGCCAGGACATGAAAGCAACCTAGATGTCCATCAGCAGATGAATGGATAAGAAAGCAGTGGTACATATACACAATGCAGTATTACTCAACCATTAAAAAGAATTCATTTGAATCAGTTCTAATGAGATGGATGAAACTGGAGCCTATTATACAGAGTGAAGTAAGCCAGAAAGAAAAACACCAATACAGTATACTAACACATATATATGGAATTTAGAAAGATGGTAACAATAATCCTGTATACGAGACAGCAAAAGAGGCACTGATGTATAGAACAGTCTTATGGACTCTGTGGGAGAGGGAGAGGGTGGGAAGATTTGGGAGAATGGCATTGAAACATGTATACTATCATGTATGAAACGAGTTGCCAGTCCAGGTTCGATGCACGATACTGGATGCTTGGGGCTGGTGCACTGGGACGACCCAGAGGGATGGTATGGGGAGGGAGGAGGGAGGAGGGTTCAGGATGGGGAACACATGTATACCTGTGGCAGATTCATTTCGATATTTGACAAAACCAATACAATATTGTAAAGTTTAAAAATAAAATAAAATTAAAAAAAAAAAAAAAGAAAGAAAGAAATCCCAGGGCTGATCTCCTTCAGAATGGACTGGTTGGATCTCCTTGCAGTCCAAGGGACTCTCAAGAGTCTTCACCAACACCACAGTTCAAAAGCATCAATTCTTCAGCGCTCAGCCTTCTTCACAGTCCAACTCTCACATCCATACATGACCACAGGAAAAACCATAGCCTTGACTAGACGAACCTTTGTTGGCAAAGTAATGTCTCTGCTTTTGAATATGCTATCTAGGTTGGTCATAACTTTCCTTCCAAGGAGTAAGCGTCTTTTAATTTCATGGCTGCAGTTACCATCTGCAGTGATTTTGGAGCCCCCAAAAATAAAGTCGGACACTGTTTCCACTGTTTCCCCATCTATTTCCCATGAAGTGGTGGGACCGGATACCATGATCTTCGTTTTCTGAATGTTGAGCTTTAAGCCAACTTTTTCACTCTTCTCTTTCACTTTCATCAAGAGGCTTTTGAGTTCCTCTTCACTTTCTGCCATAAGGGTGGTGTCATCTGCATATCTGAGGTTATTGATATTTCTCCCAGCAATCTTGATTCCAGCTTGTGTTTCTTCCAGCCCAGCGTTTCTCATGATGTACTCTGCATCTAAGCTAAATAAGCAGGGTGACAATATACAGCCTTGATGTACTCCTTTTCCTATTTGGAACCAGTCTGTTGTTCCATGTCCAGTTCTAACTGTTGCTTCCTGACCTGCATACAAATTTCTCAAGAGGCAGATTAGGTGGTCTGGTATTCCCATCTCTTTCAGAATTTCCCACAGTTGATTGTGATCCACACAGTCAAAGGCTTTGGCATAGTCAATAAAGCAGAAATAGATGTTTTTCTGGAACTCTCTTACTTTTTCCATGATCCAGCGGATGTTGGCAATTTGATTTCTGGTTCCTCTGCCTTTTCTAAAACCAGCTTGAACATCAGGAAGTTCACGGTTCACATATTGCTAAAGCCTGGCTTGGAGAATTTTGAGCATTTCTAATCTCATGGTGTTGTGGTCAGAAAAGATGTTTGATATGGTTTCAATTTTCTTAAGTTTACTGAGACTTGCTTTGTGATTCAGCATGTGATCAATCCTGGAGAATGTTGCATGTGCACTTGAGAAGGATGTGTATTCTGCTGCTTTTGGATGGAGTGCTGTACAAATATCAGTTAAGTATATCTGGTCTAATGTGCCATTGAAGACCTATGTTTCCTTATTGATCTTTTGTCTGGATGATCTGTCCATTGCTGAAAGTGGGGTGTTAAAGTCTCTCACTATTATTGTATTTCTGTCAATTTCTCCTTTTATGGCTGTTAGAATTTGCCTTATATATTAAGGTGCTCCTATGTTGGATGCATATATAATTGTTATATCTTCTTGAACTGAACCCTTTTTCATTATGTAGTGTCCTTCTTTGTCTCTTGTAACAGTCTTTATTTTAAAGTTTATTTTGTCTGATATAAGTATAGCTACTCCAGTTTTCTTCTGATTTTCTTTTGCTTGGAATATCTTTTTCCATCTGTTTTAGTGGTTTTTTCATTTCAATTGCTGAATTGTGTGCCATTATATGAATATATCACAATTTGCTTATCCAGTCTTCTTTTGATAAACATCTGGATTGTTTCCAGTTTTGGGTTACTATGAGTAAAGCTCCTATAAACATAGATTTTTGTATGAGGCTTTGTGAATTTGTGTTTTTGTTTCACTTGGATAAAAACCTAAAGCACGGGTTTGTGGTTTTTTTTTTTTTTTTTTTTCCTTATAGAGTTCCTAGCAACATATTTGCTCCAAAATTTGCAAGATAGCTGGGAAGAATTACTCTCCTCCCAACAGTGGTAGAGTACTTTAGTTAAGTGCTCACACAAAGTGAAATTTGCCTTTAATGGTGTAAAAATTTTAATCAAACTTTCATTTATTCTGTCTCTTTTTTTCTGTGATTGGCAGATTGACAATTGAAGTGATTGACCTTTCAGGGTAGCTCCAAAATTCTACCTCTCAGCTCCCTTAATCAATGTTTCTAGACTGAATCTGAATACTTTGAAATGTTCACCTGAGTGAGCTTTTTTCTTCTCTTCTTATCAGATACTTAGTCTCTCCAAGCCTCTGTTTTCTCATCTACCAAGTGGATATAAGAATCATGCTTTATCTCAGTGGGTTGTTCCGAGAATTAAATGTGGTAATTTATATTAAACTCTAACACCATATTTGGCAGGGATTTAGTAAGGGCTCAACAGTCATTAGCTGTTATTTTTATGCCTGGGATTTCTGTCACTGCTCTTATGCTGTGTCTTCAAATACTTTGTGTGTACTTTGGAGCTAATAATGATCTCTAGAATTATTGCTCCCTCTTGGCATGAGGGGAAGGGTTTTAATTTCTCCTTTGCTTCATTGATTGAAGGAGAACTGATCCCAGGGGTGCCTCTAACACCTGCCTCCAGAAGAAAGAAGCATGTGGTGTCTCCAGTCTCTAAATATAGGCACTTTATACAGAGCAGGACTAGTGACACCCCTCATGCTAACATGGTCAAGCTCCAACTTTCTCTTTTCATCTCATTCCTCTTCTCTCAGAGCAAACAAGGTTTTCAATTGTTCTCTGCTACTTTCTCAATTCTTCACCAGATACTGTGATATTGTAGGTGAGTTTCATTGAGAGTGGTAGGGGGAGGGATTGGCAGGAGAGTATGTTTATGTGCCTATTTAGGAGTATCAGTAAAGGACACAAATGAATTGGGAGAGAGGAGATGGGTGTGTAGGAGAAAAGAGGTCAGTGAGATAAAGGATGAGAGAGAGACTGCAGCATGACAGAGCTCAGGGTAGGGAGTGCTGGGGGAGATGTCAGTGGGACAAGGAGGTGACACTGGTTAGGAATGTGAATGCAGAAAGTGGCCAGGAAAAGCACCAGAAGAATATGGGAGAAGAGAGACTTGAAAGTTTTGAAGGCAGTTCATACAGCAGTCAGAATCAGACTGTACTAGGACAGAGGATATAAGTGGGGCTGTTCATGAAAATGGCTCAGATTTTGAGCACCACCTTGGAAAAACAACCAAAGTTACTGGTGAAAGGTTAACTGACTAATTCCATGGTCCATTTGTTAAAATGTTTTCTAAGTTCCACTAAACCAGATGCTGTGCTTAGTACTATGAACTCCCAAATCCCAAAGTAAGGAGGACTCTTAAGGAAAGGTTATCGGGTAATCTGGGTGTCAGGTGTGTATAAAGCAGAAAAATTCTCATTCATTCTGCCATCCTACATTCTGCAGAATGGATACAGAAATTGGGAGAAGAGCTTGTGTCTTGGAACTGGGGTCTTCCTTGTTTTTGCCATCACATCATAAGACTATTGCAACATTTACACATGATACCCCACTATATGATTACTTAAATGTTGACAAAATCCTCAAAATGCTTATGAGGAGTGAAACAAATGGGATAGTGGGACATTTTTCTTGAGATGTTTATTTACTAAAAAAACATGAATCTCTATTATCAGTGTCTCTGCAACATAAATAACACTGGCTTTAGATTATGAAGCATTTTACATGCCAGCTTTCAGTGCACATGAGCAAGAGTGAGGCTATTAGAGGTGTAAATCTGAATTTGCTCCAATTTATTAAAATAGTGAGCCATTTATAAATGTTGGTACTTTATGTATTATTAGAAACAAACTTCTTGTGACACATCCCCCAACTATGCTTCCATATACTGTGCTGGACACAGAGGCCAGCCTTATAATCTAGAGTAGAAGGGAGAAGGCTATTCTATCTGTTAGATACATGGCTTCAGTGTTTAGACCCTGTGCACTGTAAAGAACCTGAGAGTGGTGAAAAGCACATGAGATCTGAAACACATGCCCTAGAAAAATGGCAAAATAAAATTAATACTTGTTGAAGTAAATGTCTAGATAATACAACTAGGCAAAAAGTAATTGACTCAACTCCTATACATTTATCTAACAATTATATCTGATGTGGTTTGTGGGTGCATTTTAGTATGTTGTTATGAGAGTTAGAAGAATCTTCCAAAATAAAGATGCATAAAGACATGAAAGGCTTTTATATAACCCCTTAGAAAGAGAGTTCAGTTCAGTTCAGTCCCTCAGTCGTGTCCAACTCTTTGCAACCCCATGAAGTACAGCAAGCCAGGCCTCCCTGTCCATCACCAACTCCCAGAGTTCACCCAAACTCATGTCCATCAAGTCAGTGATGCCATCCAGCCATCTCATCCTCTGTCGTCCCCTTCTCCTCCTGCCCCCAATCCCTCCCAGCATCAGAGTCTTTTCCAATGAGTCAACTCTTCACACGAGGTGGCCAAAGTAGTGGAGTTTCAGCTTTAGCATCATTCCTTCCAAAGAAATCCCAGGACTAATCTCCTTTAGAATGGACTGGTTAGATCTACTTGCAGTCCAAGGGACTCTTCTCCAACACCATAGCTCAATAGCATCAATTCTTTGATGCTCAGCTTTCTTCACAGTCCAACTCTCACATCCATACATGACCACTGGAAAAACTATAGCCTTGACTAGATGGACCTTTGTTGGCAAAGTAATGTCTCTGCTTTTTAATATGCTATCTATGTTGGTCATAACTTTCCTTCCAAGGAGTAAGTGTCTTTTAATTTCATGGCTGCAGTCACCATCTGCAGTGATTTTGGAGTCCCCCAAAATAAAGTCTAACACTGTTTCCACTGTTTCCCCATCTATTAGAGAGATAGTAGGCATAACCAAAAAAATAGAGTTGGGTGGGACTCATTGGAAGAAAAGAAGACACTAGGAAGAGAGGGAGCAGAGTCTGGTCAGGGGCTGCAGGGAAGAAGTGGCTTAACTTCTCCTGCCTGTACTGAATCTTCCCTATAATTCCCACTCCTAGTTCTACTCGGTCCTGGAGCTGAAGCTCTGATGCCCATCATTCTGCCATATCCCTGGGGATTCTGTAAATAATGGAGATAATCTCTGTTTCTGCTTTGACAGATACATGTTTTTCAAAGCACTTGAGGGAAGCCTAGCAGGAAGTTCTGACCCAACTAAGTCCATCACTGTGGACTTTCCTGGTGTACCACCCCAGCCCTCAGACCTTTTTTTTTTTTTTTTTTTCTGAATTGAGAGGCATGTGGAACTTCACTGACTAGAGATTGAACCCTCATCCCCTGCAGCAGAAGTGTGGAGTCTTAACCACTGGACTATCAGGGAAGTCCCCCAGGTCTTGGTTCTGAGATACTATCTGAGAGATATATTTTCTTTTTTCTCTCCTTGGGCACTTCTCTCATCCCTTTCCCTCTTATTTATCCCTAGAAAGGAAACCCTTCCTTTGGTTAGGGTTAGATGATTTAATATTGCTGAATATTCATTAATGTGTTTTGCTTAATGAAAATAATACAATAGGATGATGGCCAAACAGGTTTATAAATAATAATGATCTACTATTCTGAGCCCTTTATATGAATTAACTCATTTAATCCTCTTAATTACCTCATAAAGGCTTCCCTGGTGGCTCAGATGGTAAAGAATTGGCCTGCAGTGCAGGAGACTCAGTTTTGATCCCTGGGTCAGCAAGATCCCCTGGAGAAGGGAATGGCTACCCAGTCCAGTACTCTTGCCTGGAGAATTCCATGGACAGAAGAGGCTGGCAGGCTACAGTCCATAGGATTGCAAAGTGTTGGATATGACTGAGTGACTAAAGCTTTCACTTTTCACCTCATCAAGTTCATTGTTATCCACATCTTACAAAGGAGAAAATGGAAACATGCAGAAGTAAAGTGGCTTGCCTAAGATCATCAAGTTAGTTAGGGAAGAACTGGGAAATTAACCCAGAAGTTGTCTCCAGAAGTCAGGGTCCTCAAATATAGTACCATATTCTCTCCCACTCACCGTGGCTCCTTGCCTCATCTCTGCTGTTCTTTTTTCTTGCTCATCTGCATCTGGATACTCTGAGGGCTTGAGCAGGTTCTCACTGTGAGACTTCGATGTGTGCCTTGTGCCTGTGATCTCTGACTCTTTCCTAAATGAGTCTAAACCTCTCCTGCTTAGAACCCTCAGCAGAGATGAGACAGAGCCCTGGGAAGGCACTGAATGAAATGAAAGTCCTTCTTCACACAGGCAGATGCCTTTTCCAGAACCTCATAAACAGCCAACCAGGCCTCACAGTCCCTCTTCCAGTCTTGAATTTGGTGTCTCACTACTGAGGTCATAAGACATTATTAGAATTATAGGCAGAGAGCCCAGGTTGTTATGAGGTCATATATCAGGTATCATTTATTGAAAAGGTGTCTGTTAACAACTAGTAGGGTCGGGAGAAATGGTGAGAAAAATTTTCAGTAAATTTCCTTCTAAGGAAAATGAATTTGTTTTCTAGTGGGGCTCTTTTATTTTTTTTTAAATTGAAGGATAATTGCTTTACAATGTTGTGTTAATTTCTGCTGTACGACAACATGAAAAACTATATATATATATATATATATATATATATATATATTCCCTCCCTCTTCAGCCTTTCTGATGGGTCTTTTGTTTATATAAATTTGGGGCTCATGCTTCAGAATAGAGGCAGAGCAATGCTACCAGTGGCTCTTCATCTCTGTGCTTATCCCGGGAAAGCTCAGCCTCTCCTCTGAATAGAAGTAAAATGAGTATCTAAAATATATGGTGCTGGAAGGCTGTCAAATTATTAACTCCTCTGAGGCCCTTACTTGTTTGAATCTGGCCCTGGTCCCTTCCCTATGCCCAACTGGAGTCCTATTGCATCCTCTCCACAGCCCATTATGCTCTGAGCAAGTGCATCTGCATAAAGGCAGGGGGATGGACTCATAAACTGGGGCTTTCATTCCTTTGGATGCCCTCCTCACTGGGACCATCTGAATGCCATTATCAGTAGGTCCATCTATTAATAGTATACCATACCCCAAATTCTTCCCTTATTCTCTCTATGGTCTCTTTCCTCCATATTCCCTTCCAGATTTTAAATCACTCATTCCTTCCCTAATCCTAAGAGCTGACAGTCCACAGCTTCAGAAGGAAATAAATCTTACCTGAGTGGTAGGAGGAGTGAAGGCAAAGAAAGCCCTTTGCCTAAATTTTCTTAGCCAAAGGGAAATCTGAATTTTTTGAGAGTGAAGGAACAAGTGGGATGAAAAGGAGGGCTATATTAGCAGAGCCAGAGAGGTGTGTATTGATTTCCTGTACTCAGGATACTTTTCCTTGGGTGCTCTTAAGGATAAGGAGATTTAAACACAACTTTTATGGAATCATTTTGGGGAAGAGCAAGCAATGAATATGAACCCCTCTCAATTTCACCAACTGCTCCACTCCTTACAGCCTTTAGGGAAAGTTTTAATTTGGGTCAGAATGAAGGAATATATTTTTCAGACTCCTTCTGGATTGCCATTTGCTGCTCCATTTCCATGAGTGTCAGGATATTAGGCAAATTTCATGTGAAATGTTCAAAGTAATAGCCAGATAAGTTTAATGTGATTAAATATAATCAAGTTAAATATAGTTTAGCTAATAGGTGTTCAGGAAGGAAATGTATTGTTATGAACATGGGCCATTACAAAGTGATATGTTTTAAGAAAGTATTTTAAGGTTAAAATTTGAGTAAGCAGAGAGGAAAGGGAAGGGAAATTCAGGTTAACACAGAAGGGAAAAAACCTTGTGGGAAGAAAAAAGTACAACACAGGTAAGAGGGCAAATGCTGGTTGGGTGGAAATGGTAGAATGAGGTCAGAAAGGTAGGATGGGACCAAAGTTTGGAAGCAGAGTGGCTGGATGCAGGGTGAAGCCTCTATTGATTCTTGAAGAGTGATCACCACAGAAGCTCTCCCTGCAAATCAAGCATCAAGGGTCAGAAGTCATTTCTACACCCAACTGAGCATTGTCTAGGAGAACATTCCCCTGCAGAGTCCCATGGTTCAGAAACCAATGCTATCTTTTGTGATCTCTGATGTACTCAGAGGTGCTTTCTGTTCCTATGTCTTTCAGCAGACTCATTCGCTTCTGTCATTATAGAGGTGATCCTAAAGTACATCATGACTCACACCAACTTCACCATCTTCCACCCTGCAGTTTTTGTCCTACTGGGCATCCCTGGGTTGGAGGCTTATCATGTTTGGCTGTCAATACCCTTCTGCCTCATGTATATCACTGCGGTTCTGGGCAACAGTATCCTGATAGCGGTCATCATCACTGAGCGTAACCTTCATGAGCCCATGTACTTCTTCCTCTCCATGCTGGCCATCACGGACATCCTGCTGTCCACCACTACTGTCCCCAAGGCCCTAGCCATCTTTTGGCTCCATGCTCATGACATTGCCTTTGATGCCTGTGTCACCCAAGTTTTCTTTGTCCACATGATGTTTGTGGGGGAGTCAGCCATCCTATTAGCCATGGCCTTTGACCGGTTTGTGGCCATCTGTATCCCCCTGCATTACAAGACAATGCTAACATGGCCTGTGGTGGGAAGGATTGCTGTGGCCATTGTCACCCGAAGTTTCTGTATCATCTTCCCGGTAATCTTCTTGCTGAATCGACTGCCTTTCTGCTGGACCAATGTCATCCCACACTCCTACTGTGAGCATATTGGAGTGGCCCGCTTGGCCTGTGCTGACATCACCATTAACATCTGGTATGGTTTCTCAGTGCCCATTGTCATGGTCATCTTGGATGTGATCCTCATCGCGGTGTCATACTCACTGATCCTCCAAGCGGTGTTTCGTTTGCCCTCCCAGGATGCTCGGCACAAAGCCCTCAGCACCTGTGGTTCCCACCTCTGTGTCATCCTCATGTTTTATGTCCCCTCCTTCTTTACATTATTGACCCATCGCTTTGGACGTAACATACCTCGACATGTCCATATCCTGTTAGCCAATCTTTATGTGGTGGTGCCACCGATGCTCAACCCCATTGTCTATGGTGTAAAGACTAAGCAGATCCAGGATGGGGTAGCCCACCGGTTCTTTGGTATTATGGCTTGGTGCTCTGCTTCCTCTCTGGGCTAACGGCTTCCTTTGACTCCTCACTCCCAGCTTTACCAAGGAAACTAGGTGTGAAGCACAAGATTTCCTGGACTGAGAGAGCTTTTGCTTCCCTTCCTCTCTCTCTTCCTTTTTCTTCATCTTCCTCCTGGGTTTTTCAGACACTCCAAGCCTCCTGTCTCTGTACGTCTATTGAATCTTGTGCAGATCTCAAAATGTATGTACTGAGTTATTATGGGTTTTTATTTGTACTCCTAATTGACTGTAAACTCTTTGAAATCAGAAGAGTGTGTGTCAGTCATATTTGTATGCTCAGTACTTCACAAAATGCCTGGAACATAATAAATGTTTGAAAAATGAATGACAGCACATTTACCTCCTCAAAAAAAATAAAATTAAATTAAAAAAAAAAAAAAAAAAGAAAGTGCATCTCTATTATGCACTGAATGATCTGCTAAATTAGTCCACAAACCCAGTGACTGGTAAACCATCTCCTTACAAAGGTAGTTTGGCATCTTAGAGACAAATAAGCTGCTGACACAGCACAGTTCTTCTTACTTCTCACACCTTTGCCATATCTCAGAGACCAGGGAATAACAAGGGTGGAGGAAACAGGGTACTCTTGATATTCTCTTATACTTGGCTTCTGGCTAACCTCAATATTAGGAATTATAGCGCATTGTTCCTGGCCAGGTTGGCAAAATTGGAGTAGTTTCTTGAAGTTACCGATCTTGGCTCTAATTCTTTCATGCTTTTTCAGAAAAGGCCATATATACTCATTTCCTCAACCACAAACTGTGCTAATGGGTCCCCCATCTCTCTCTCCATCCTAGAATTCTCATTTGAGTTTCAGATGCGTAAAAATCCACCTATCAACTGACTGGATCTATATCCTATCATCTCTAGGATATAGAAGTACCATTCATGGTAGCTTTTCTTATTGTTCCTTTTCTTAGAAACTAGATTATGATAATTGTATCAACTTCATTGAGCTGGAAACCCTGGGGAGTTACTCAACTTCTTCCTCTCTAGCCTGCTCCCCAAGAATTGGTTGTTACTGATATTGATTCTATTACTAAATAGATATCTGGGTAGTTTTTGGAGTTGTATCAGGATTCCAGTTCTGTCCCCATCATTTTCCAGCTGTGTGAACTTGTGAAATTTATTCAATGTTTTTAGTCCTCAATTTTTAAGTCTGTAAAATGAGAGTGGAAAGAGAAACTTGTGGGGTTGTTGAGAAGATTAAATGAAATAAACCATATATACAGCACTTATTTTTAGCTCATAGTAATACGTATCTGAGAAATAGTTCACTAAGGCTATCAGTATTGTTAGGTTTCTTTTTAACACTGTTTCTATCCATTACTTATATCCCCTATCATCTTTCACATCAGATATTGCATTAGTTTTTAAATTGATTTCAATGTTTTTAATCTTTTACAGTGTAACCTAAACTATAAATTGACCCAAAGTTAAGCATTCTAAAAGGCATGGCCAATCATACTGCTGCTGCTGCTGCTGCTAAGTCGCTTCAGTCGTGTCTGACTCTGTGCGACCCCATAGATGGCAGCCCACCAGGCTTCCCAGTCCCTGGGATTCTCCAGGCAAGAACACTGGAGTGGGTTGCCATTTCCTTCTCCAGTGCATGAAAGTGAAAAGTGAAAGTGAAGTTGCTCAGTCGTGTCCGACTCTTTGAGACCCCATGGACTGCAGCCTACCAGGCTCCTCCGTCCATGGGATTTTCTAGGCAAAAGTACTGGAGTGGGGTGCCATTGGCCAATCATACTACTTTATGTCAAATATTTTCAACTAGTCTTCATTACTTACAGAAGTGTTTTCCACAGAATATTCTGTAGAAATAATAGGTATCATAATGGATGTTTTACAGAAAAGTTCCGTACTCAAATAAGCATGAAAAATGCTGACACTGTGAGTCATGCACATGGCTATCCAAGAGAGGGCTGGTTTTCAGCCTTTCCCACACATTTGTGACCATAGATATTTGTATTCATGTTAAATAACTTCTTGATAGCACATCAATTTACACTGGTAAAGTAACCTAGTGTTTGATCAGCCACAATTTGGAAGTCATAGGACCATAGAGTAATATCTAGACTAAATATTAATTTAATAACCTAGCCCTGATTTACTTTTCTATCATTACCTCAAAACACATCACCATGTAGTAGTAGTACATTAATATATAATATAGTAATACTAATGATAATAATAATTATAACAAAAGCTAATGTTTAGTAGGAGATCACTGTATGCTAGGAACCATGTTAAGTGCTCTGCTGCATTAACTCATTTAATCCTCATACAACCTCATGAGATAGTACTGTTGCTACCTCTATTTTATACATGGGGCACCAAAAGCTCAGCTAGGATAAATAATCAAGACCACCCAGCTGGCAAATGGTAGAGCCCTAATGTCAACTCCTCTTTGAAGTCTTTGCCAATCTCCCCCAACTCAGAGGTGATCATCTTGTTCTCTGGGTCTCACAGCAATGGTATTTATGGCTTCAGTTAATTATTAATCACTCTATGAAACCACAAGAACTTGAGTTCTGTGAGGACAGAGAATTTGTCTCATTCATTATTATGGTTCTCGAATCTGGCATAGAGGTCACTGTGTATATTAATGGATTGATTAATTTAAAATGTTGGTGAGGTCGTTGACCTTTGGACCTTTCATTATTAAGTAGTATCTAATTTTATGACTGAGAATCATTTGGACACACACACACACACACACACACACACACTGCTTAGCTCCTCCTGACCTACTATTTCTTCTATATACCCACAGGTTTCTATGCTCATTGAGGTCCAGTAATATCGGCAGGGCTTTAACATTCTGTGTACTGACTAGCAGCAATTATATCCACTAGTCCACTCTGTGTCTGTATGTTAGCCAGAGAAATGGAATTGTTAGCAGGTGGAGTTTGGACAGACTGCTGTAGCTAGGAATAGATTACCCACCCTCTCTGGTCAGTGACCTCTGGAGACTAGTCCTAAGGGGATCTGCTTCGTCCAATTAAATGAGATGCTCCCTAAAGACTTAGTAGGGTAGAAACTCTTTCCTTGCCTAAGGGATTCCTGCAGCTGCGGTATAAATACTGTCCTATTTCACTCCACAGTCTGCATCTGGCATCTCCTGTCATGTGTTGGGGAAGCATGCATGAAACTGGGGTAAGTTTCTGGGAAGGGAATAAATATTTGTCTCATAGGATTTTTAGGTTTTCCTGGAATAAAATCCAATAAACTGTTGATCCAGACACTGTCTTCTCAGGCCCTCTGTATAAAGTAGTATAAATATACACTATTCAGAAGTGTGTATATCTTGACATATTGAACTGCTGCAAGCATTTTTGGTACATGGTGCTGGGACTACAGCTAAATTCCCCGCCCCCACCCCAGAATATTACAGTAGTATAAAAAACAGTGGAACATTGAAAAGTAGGTATAGTGAAACTCACAACTTAGTGTAAGTTGAAATATTTATATGAAAACTAGAAAGTATTACAATTTTACTGGTTTTAACTGTAGCCTACCAGACTCCACTGTCCCTGGAGTTCTCCAGACAAGAATACTGGAGTGGGTATCCATTCCCTTCTCCAGGGGATCATCCCAACTCAGGGACTGAACCTGGGTCTCCTGCATTGCAGACAGATTCTTTACCATCTGAGCCACCAGGGAAGCCCACAATAGAAGAAACTCAAATAATATTTTTCAAAATAAAATTATGGAAACATTTAACCATTAAAACCACAGAAAACATGTACAGGTGGCCCTGAAAAGCACAGGTTTGAACTGCACAGGTCCACTCATATGCAGATTTTTTTTCAATAGTAAATACTACAGTACGAAACCATCCATGGTTGGTTGAATCCATGGATGTTTTTTAGTCACTAAGTTGTGTCTGACTCTTTTGCGACCCCATGGACTATAGCCCCTCAAGCTCCTCTGCCCACTCTGGAGTGGGTTGCCATTTCCTTCTCCAATAGGGAGGGTCCACTGTAAAGTTACATACAGATTTTCTACTATTTGGTAGGTTGGTGCACATAATGCTTGCATTGTTCAAAGGTCAGCTCTATGTAGGGACTCCCATTTTTCCTTTTGTCTTGAGTTCCAATGTGGTTGAGTACAGCATTATCAGTCCAATCTTTATTTAAAATTCTGATGTTTTATTCATTGTGATAGTTCATATAATTTTTATTAAAAAAATTAAAACCATAGGTTCTGAAAAGGCTCAATTACAGAAAAGTCCTGAGATTCTGAATCAAAGTGCATACCTTTAATCAACACCTGCAAACTTCGTGCTGTGCTGGCTGAGGCCAAAGGTCAATGTTTCTACACAATTATTGGAGGGAGGAGCACACCACCCAGTCCATCCTGGTGTTGTAAGAAGCCCCTCTCAGGGTAAAGTTCTTAGATGCACAAAGACAGGCGTTGGTACTAAAACTGAAGACCTCATGTGCTTGAGAATCTTCACAGCTTCTATTGGACATAGTTCCTTTTTAGGAATGAAAAAAAATTCTCCCATTTTTGAGCCATTCTTTTATGCCATTCTATGAAATTTCATGTAACTCGAGGGCTTCCCAGGGCTTCTCTGGAAGCTCAGACAGTAAAGAATCTGCCTGCAATGAGGGAGACCTGGGTTTAATCCCTGGGTCAGAAAGACCCACTCCAGTATTCTTGCCTGGGGAATTCCATTGACAGAGGAGCCTGGCAGGCTGCAGTCTATGGGGTCACAGAAGAGTCGTATACTAATGAGCAACTTTCACTTTTCACTTTATGTCAATTCTACAAAATTGCATGTAACTTTATAAATATTTTTAATGATATAGTTTTGTAAATATTTAATGTTCTGCTAATTTGATTTTGAATTGTAAGTGTCAAGTATTCTCTTTTGGGTGTTTTTATGTTTTATTAGACGTGGTTATAAAGGAAAAATTGTATGTTTTTAGAATGTTTTTATGAGTAAATTTAATGTACTGAAAATAAAAATTAAAAAAGATTGTATTAAAGTATTTATCTAGCTTACTGATTTTTGGATACCCTTGTAAATTTTGCACCCAAGGTAAGTGCCTCCACTTACCATGGGTTGCCATTTCCTTCTCCAATAGGTAGGGTCCACTGTAAAGTTACATACAGATTTTCTACTATTTGGTAGGTTGGTGCACCTAATGCCTGAGTTGTTCAAAGGTCAGCTCTACATAGGGGCTCCCATTTTTCCTTTTGTCTTGGGTTCCAATGTGGTTCAGTGCACCTTTCCTGTACTGAACCTCACCTTAAGAGTCAACATCTGGAGGGCAGAGCAGAGAGTCATAAAGAAATGGAACCCTGGTTGATATCTTGAATCTTTACATAAATCTGATACTAGAAACATACTTTTCAATTTCAGGAACAGACATTTCCCTTTGTGCTTGCTCAAGCCAAATCAGGGTTGGATTTTCTCTTAATTATAACATAAAGTGTCTTATTAATAAACACAGTAAAAAAATCTTATGCATTTTAATCTTCAATTTGCTTTTTCACTTAACTATATGCATGGTTAATTTTTGTTATTCAGTCACTAAGTCATATATGACTTTTTGTGATCCCATGGACTGCAGCACGCCAGGCTTCCCTGTCCTTCACTATCTCCTGAAGTTTGTGCAAACTCATGTCCATTGTGATGCTATCTAAATATCTCATCCTCTGTCACCCCTTTCTCCTCCTGCCCTCTATCTTTTTCAGCATCAGGGTTTTTTTTTTTTGTTGTTGTTGTTGTTGTTTTTAAATGAATCAGCTCTTTGCATCAGGTTGTCAAAGTACTGGACCTTCAGCTTCAGCATCAGTCCTTCCAATGAATATTCAGGATTGATTTTGTTTAGGATTGACTGGTTTGATCTCCTTGCAGTCCAAGGGATTCTCAAGTCTTCTTCAGCACCACAATTTGAAAGCATCAATTCTACTCCTTTTCAAAAAATGGAAACAAGACATTTCACTGTAATAAGTGTACCATTATTCATTTATTGTCCTATTGATGAACATGGAAGTTATAAAAATTTTTTTTACTATTGCCACAATGTAGCAATGAATATTCTTATAGATATATCTATAGGTTTTCATGTGGAACCACCAGCTCTGGAGGCTGATCATTTATTTTTATGTTTTCCAAACAATACAAAACTACTATATTTTAATATGATACTGATTTTCATTTTTTTACCTTTGAACATTTGTTCATACATATATTGGCCATTTGTTTTTCTTCTAGTCTGAATTGCCTATTTTGATTCTTTGCACATTTCCTATTTTTTCTTATTCATTTATGCCGACTTTTAGTATTCACGGGCTTCCCTGGTGGCTCAGACGATAAAGAATCTGCCTCCAATGTAGGAGACTTGGGTTTGATCCCTGGGTCAGGAAGATCTCCTGGAGAAGGAAATGGCAACCCACTCCAGCATTCATGCCTGGGAAATCCCATGGACAGAGGAGCCTGACAGACTACAGTTCATGGGGTCTCAAAGAGTTGGACACAACTGAACGACTAACACTTTGGTATTTAAGCATGTTAACTTTTAGTGTATTACATGCTTTGTAACTTTTTTCCCTAGGACTTTTATTTATGTTTGACTACATTTTTGCATAATTAAATTGTTCAATTGTTACTGCTTATGAAATATGGTTTTATTATCTCAGGAAGAGCTTTCCAACCTCCCAGACATTTTCTTTTAATTTTTTTCTTAAGGTCTTAATTTTAATTCTTAACATTTTTGTAGTTTTTAAAACAAGTACATCTTTAATTTATTTGGAATTTCTGTTTTTTACTGAGATGGGAACTGATTTTATTTCCTTAACAACAGTAACGTAGTCCAACAGCCCAATACCATTAACTGAATAGGTCTTCCTTTCTTCACTAAGTTAAAATGCTACTTTGTCATATTCCCTCCACTTCTCTTTGGTTTCTCCTGCCTGCAGGATCTTAGTTCCCTGACCAGGGATAGAACACATTCCCCCTGAAGTGGAAGGGTGGAGTCTGAACCATTCAACCACCAGGAAGTCCCAACTTTATCACATTTGAAATTCTAAATATAGGCATTTCTAGTCTTTTTATTCGGAGAAGGCAATGGCACCCCACTCCAGTACTCTTGCCTGGAAAATCCCATGGACAGAGGAGCCTGGTAGGCTGTAGTCCATGGGGTCACTAGAGTCGGACACGACTGAGCGACTTCCCTTTCACTTTTCACTTTCATGCATTGGAGAAGGAAATGGCAACCCACTCCAGTGTTCTTGCCTGGAGAATCCCAGGGACGGGGGAGCCTGGTGGGCTGCTGTCTCTGGGGTTGCACAGAGTTGGACAAGACTGAAGCGACTTAGCAGCAGCAGTCTTTTTATTAAGCAGTACTCATTCGCCTGATAACAGTAACTAGTGTTTAGTTTTTCTATGCCAGGCAGTTTACAGAAAGTATTTAATTTAATCCTTGCAAAATAAGAATGAATAGTTCATTTCACAAATATGGCTACATTTTTGAGATGTGAAAAACCTGCTCTTTGTTAATAATCAGAAAGTTGGAAAAAAAACTCAGAATTTGAACCTGAGGAAGGCTTCCCAGATGATAAATATTTAAACTTTGCTTGAACAAAGCTATGAAGATTGGAAAATTCAGATTTTGTGTGGAGAATGGATTATGGTCTAATTCAGCTGTGCTAGAGTGCCTAAAGGGGACTGAAGCTAGAGAAGAGAGTAACAGTGGGATTGTGGAAGGCTTTGCATGCTAATCATTATATAGCTTTTTACAAAGATGGAGCCAAAGTTGAAGAAGGAAGCCTATGCCTCTCCCAAAACTGAAGCCAAAGCAAAGGCTTTGAAGGCCAAGAAAGCAGGGCAGAAAGAAGTCCACAGCCACACACACACACACACACACACACACACACAAGATCCAGATATCACCCATTTTCTGATGACCCAAAACACTGAGTCTCTGGAGGCAGCCTCAGAAGAACACCTGTAAGGGGAAGCAAGCTTTATCACTATGCCATCATCAAGTTCTCTCTCACTACTGAGTCAATCATGAAGAATATAGAAGAACATAACACACTTGTGTTCATTGTGAATATCAAGGCCAACACATGCCAGGTCAGACAGGCTGTGAAGAAGCTCTATGACACCGAAGTGGCCAAAGTGAATACCCTGATCTGGCTTGATGGAGAGAAGGCATATGTTCTACTGACTCCTGACCATGGTGCGTTGGATGTTGCCAATAAAATTGGGATCATCTAAACCTAATCCTGGAGAAGGAAACCTGGAGAAGGAAATGGCAACCCATTCCAGTGTTCTTGCCTTGAGAATCCCAGGGACGGGGAAGCCTGGTGGGCTGCCGTCTATGGGGTCGCATGGAGTCGGACACGACTGAAGTGACTTAGCAGCAGCAGCAGCAAACCTAGTCCAGCTAGCTAATTCCAAGCATATATATTTAAACATTATATTTAGATTATCTATCTATTTAAATCTCTATATCTACGTATATTGTTGTTGTTGTTCAGTCACTGAGTTGTGTCTGACTCTTTGTGACCCTATGGACTGCAGCATGCCAGACTCCCTGCCTTTACTCTCTCCTGGAGTTTGCTCAAATCCATGTCCTTCGAGTCAATGATGTTATCGAACCATCTCGTCCTCTGCTGCCCCCTCCTCCCTTTGCCTTCAGTATTTCCTAGCTTCAGGGTCTTTTCCAGTGAGTCAGATCTTCACATCATGTGGCCAAAGTATTGGAGCTTCAGCATCAGTCCTTCCAATGAATAGTCAGGGTTGATTTCCTTTAAGATTGACTGGTTTGATCTCCTTGCAGTCCAAGGGACTCTCAAGAGTCTTCTCTAGCCCCACAATTCAAATGCATCAGTTTTTTGACTCTCAGTCTTGTTTATGGTCCAGCTCTCACATCTGTACATGACTACTGGTAAAACTATAGCTTTGGCTGGGTGGACCTTTATTGGCAAGGAGATGTACTACTTTTTAATATTCTGTTTAAGTTTGCCAAAGCTTTCCTTCCAAAAAGTAAGCATCTTTTAATTTCATGGCTGCAGTCACCATCTGCAGTGATTTTGGAGCCCAAGAAAAGAAACTTTATCACTGCTTCTACTTTTCCCCCTTCTTTTTGCCTTGAAGTGATGGGACTAGATGCCATGCTTCATTTTTTTGAATGTTGAGTTTTAAGCCAGCTTTTTCACTTTCCTCTTTCACCCTCATCAAGAGGCTCTTTAGTTTCTCTTCACTTTCTGCTGTTAGAGTGGTATCATCTGCATATCTGAGGTTGTTGATATTTTTCCTCACAATCTTGATTCCAGCTTGTGATTCATCCAGTCTGGCATTTTGCATGATGTTCTCTGCATGTAAGTTAAATAAGCAGGGTAACAGTATACTAATGTTGGCAATTTGATCTCTGATTCATCTGCCTTTTCTAAATCCAGCCTGTACATCTGAAAGTTCTCAGTTTGCATACTGTTGAAGCCTAGCTTGAAGTAAGTATTTTGAGTATCACTTACTAGCATGTGAAATGAGAGCAATTGCCCTTCATTGGGATTGGAATGAAAACTGACCCTTTTGAGTCCTGTGGCCATTGCTGAGTTTTCCAAATTTGCTGGCATATTGAGTGCAGCACTTCAACACCATCATCTTTTAGGATTTTAAATAGTTCAGCTGGAATTCCATCGCCACCACTAGCTCTGTTTGTACTAATGCTTCCTAAGGCCCACTTGACTTCACACTCTAGGATGTCTGGTTCTAGGTGAGTGACTACATCATCGTAGTTATTCAGATCACTAAGACTTTTTTTGTATAGTTCTGTGTATTCTTGCCACCTTGCCTTGATCTCCTCTGTTAGATCCTTATTGTTTCTGTCCTTTATCATGCCCATCCTTGCATGAAATGTTCCCTTGATAGCTATAATTTTCTTTAAGAGAAAAAAATACGTGTGTGTATATATATATACTTTCCCTGGTGGCTCAGCTCCTAAAGAATTCACCTGCGAAGTGGGAGACCTGGGTTTGATCCCTGCATTGGGAAGATCCCCTGGAGAAGGTAATGGCTACCCAGTCTAGTATTCTGGCCTGGAGAATTCCATGGACTGTATAGTTCATGGGGTTGCAAGGAGTCATACACAACTAAGTGACTTTCACTTTCATATATATATATATATATATATATATATATATATATATATATATATAATTATGTAAGGCTTGTAAGAGGAAACATAAAAAGATTTTTTTTGTTTTGTTTTCTTTTGAGCATACCACCCAGGCTGCAGTACAGCTGATGGCTGTGGAGAGGTTGAGGTTGGGAAGCTAGGAGAGGAAGAGACTAGATTAGTTATGAAGCTATTGCAACAGAATGGGTGAAGGATGGCCAAAGCCTGAGTAGAAGTATGTAAGTGAGAGTGGTAAGTTATGTCTGTATTCTAGACATTGCTGAGTTGTGATCAGGAACCTATGTCTATATTTATGTTTGCGGTGCTAGGCTAGGAAGTGAAAGCCTAACAATATATATGCTAAGTCAAGGCATTAGTGATTGATTTCATTATCTAATGTTTAACTTTAGTGAAACTTATTGCTGATTCTGCTTAATGACTCCTAATTTCTGTGGTCTTCATAGACAGATTCCAAAAGCAGGCATGTTTGGTGCTAACCTCACCACTTTCCACCTCATTGTGTTTGTTCTACTTGGCATACCAGGACTGGAGAACTACCACACCTGGCTCTCCATCCTCTTCTGCCTGATGTACATCACTGCAGTCTTGGGAAATGGAGCCCTTATCCTTGTTGTCCTCAATTAATGCACTCTCCATGAACCCTACAATGTCTACCTATCCATGCTGGCTGGCACTGACATTCTGCCATCCACCACCACTGTGCCCAAGGCTCTTGCTATCTTCTGGTTCCATGCTGGGGAGATTGCCTTTGATGCCTGCATCACTCAGATGTTTTTCATCCATGTTGCCTTTGTAACTGAGTCAGGAATCCTTCTGGCCATGGCATTTGACTGCTACATGGCCATTTGTACTCCTTTGAGGTACACAGCCATCTTAACTCCTCAGTTCAGTTCAGTTGCTCAGTTGTGTCCGACTCTTTGTGACCCCATGGACTGCAGTGCATCAGGCCTCCCTGTCCATCACCAACTCCCAGAGCTTGCTCAAACTCATGTCTATCGAGTCAGTGATGCCATCCAACCATCTCATTTTAACTCTTACTGCAATCATAAAAATGAACCTGGAAATCTGGGGATGGAACCCTGGGGCCATTTTCCCTATCATATTCTTGCTGAAGAGGCTGCCATACTGTTGAACCAATGTCATCCCCAACTCATACTGTGAACTCATTGGGGTAGCCAAACTGGCCTGTGGCTGGCATCACCGTCAATATCCGGTATGGCTTCTCAGTGCCAATGGCATCAGTTTTGGCAGATGTTGCACTCATTGGTGTTTCCTACACTTTGATCCTCCAAACTGTGTTTAGACATTCTTCCCAGGAAGCCTGACACAAGGCTGTCAATACTTGTGGTTCCCATATTGGATTCATTCTCCTTTTTTTCATCCCATCCTTTTTCATTTTCCTTACTTATTGCTTTGGCAAGAACATTTCCCACCATATCCACATCCTTCTGGTAAATCTCTATGTGTTAATTCCCCCCATGCTTAATCCCATCATCTGTGGAACAAAGACCAAGGAAATCAGGGACAGTGTGGCTCACATGCTATCTGTTGTGGGGAAGTCTTGAGAAAGCTCATGGCTCCTTTACAGGTTTTCAAAGCAACAGGAAAAAAGAGAACTTACCAAGTTCTCAAATTTAGACGCTGTAGTGTGTTGCAGAAGAATGCACATGGGCTTTGAAATAAAATGCATCTGGATTTAAATCCTGGCTTCCTTACTTTCTGATTTTTGACGATGGGTAGATTCCCACTTTTTGGAAATTTAGTCCTAACCTATAAAATGAAACATTGTACCTAGGCTCTAAGGCTTAAATTAAATATGTAAACAACATGATACATTGCTTAGCATTTAGTGGACTCTCAGTGTTAGCTATAATTCTAACTTGAAGTTGTTGGCTGAGGAAGATTTTTTAGATTTCATGTATATGAGATTTCCAATGTTTCCAGAGGCTCCTCTACCTCCTGCTTACCTTCCAAGAACATCATCACCTCCAACACCACTGCCATCATAACCACAAGTTTATTTTACAAATCAAATTATATAATGAATATAAAAGAGTGTTTTAAAAATTATACTGTTGGGGTATGGAGGTTCCTTTAAAAACTAAGAATACAGCTACCATACAACCCTGCAATCCGACTCCTAGGCATATATCTACAGAAAAGCATGATTTGAAAGGATACACGCAGCCTCATGTTCATTGCAGCAATGCTTACCATAGCCAAGGCGTGGGAACAACCTAAATGTCCATTGACAGCAGAATGAATAAATATGAATAAATATGAAATATGAAGCATTAGCATGAAAGAAGTCAGACACAAAGACACGTACTATAAAGCTTACATGTGGAATCTAGAAAAACCAAACTAACAGAAACAATGGAATTGTGATTACCAGTGTCTGGGAAGTGGGAGAAATGGAAAAATGTTGGTTGAAGTGTACAAACTTCCAGTCTTAAGACAATTAAGTTCTGGGGATCTAATGTACAATATGGTAATTATAGCTAATAATGCTGTATAATACACTTGAGAATTGCTTAGAGAGTAGATCTTAAATATTCTCATCACACACAAAAAATGATAATCATATGATGGGGTAGAGGTGTTAGTGGTACTATGGTGGTGATCATTTTGAAATATATGAGAGTATCAAGTCAGTATATTGTACATCTTAAACTTACACATGTTACATGTCAAATATATCTCAATAAGCCTGGGAAAAAACACTTGGAGGAGAGCTATCAGTAGTCATTCAACAGACAATATTATCATTTTTTCCTTTTCTGTGTGAATGGCAAGTGATGTTTTATTGTGTCAAATAACTAGAAATTTGAAGTTATGCTTACTAATACAGTCACTGATTTTCATAATTTTCGAATAATGCAAAGCATATTTACCTAACAGGATTTAATGAAGATTAAATGAGATTGTGTTTGGGGCAATTCTTAAGCTGCCAAGTACTCTATATAGAGTATTACAATTATTCTTATGCCCCCTCCAGATGGATCAGATCAGATCAGTCGCTCAGTCGTGTCCGACTCTTTGCAGCCCCATGAATCCCAGCACGTCAGGCCTCCCTGTCCATCACCAGCTCCTGGAGTTCACTGAGACTCACGTCCATCGAGTCAGTGATGCCATCCAGCCATCTCATCCTCTGTCGTCCCCTTCTCCTCCTGCCCTCAATCCCTCCCAGCATCAGAGTCTTTTCCAATGAGTCAACTCTTCGCATGAGGTGGCCAAAGTACTGGAGTTTCAGCTTTAGCATCATTCCTTCCAAAGAAATCCCAGGGCTGATCTTCAGAATGGACAATTCTGGGGATTGGATCTCCTTGCAGTCCAAGGGACTCTCAAGAGTCTTCTCCAACACCACAGTTCAAAAGCATCAATTCTTCGGCACTCAGTCTTCTTCACAGTCCCACTCTCACATCCATACATGACCACAGGAAAAACCATAGCCTTGACTAGACAAACCTTTGTTGGCAAAGTAATGTCTCTGCTTTTGAATATGCTATCTAAGTTGGTCATAACCTTCCTTCCAAGGAGTAAGCGTCTTTTAATTTCATGGCTGCAGTCACCATCTGTAGTGATTTTGGAGCCCAGAAAAATAAAGTCTGACACTGTTTCCACTGTTTCCCCATCTATTTCCCATGAAGCGGTGGGACCAGATGCCATGATCTTCGTTTTCTGAATGTTGAGCTTTAAGCCAACTTTTTCACTCTCCTCTTTCACTTTCATCAAGAGGCTTTGTAGTTCCTCTTCACTTTCTGCCATAACAGTGGTGTCATCTGCATATCTGAGGTTATTGATATTTCTCCCAGCAATCTTGATTCCAGCTTGTATTTCTTCCAGTCCAGCGTTTCTCATGATGTACTCTGCATATAAGTTAAATAAACAGGGTGACAATATACAGCCTTGACGAACTCCTTTTCCTATTTGGAACCAGTCTGTTGTTCCATGTCCAGTTCTAACTGTTGCTTCCTGACCTGCATACAAATTTCTCAAGAGGCAGGTTAGGTGGTCTGGTATTCCCATCTCTTTCAGAATTTTCCACAGTTTATTGTGATCCACACAGTCAAAGGCTTTGGCATAGTCAATAAAGCAGAAATAGATGTTTTTCTGGAACTCTCTTGCTTTTTCTATGATCCAGCGAACGTTGGCAATTTGATCTCTGGTTCCTCTGCCTTTTCTAAAACCAGCTTGAACATCAGGAAGTTCACGGTTCACATATTGCTGAAGCCTGGAGAATTTTGAGCATTACTTTACTAGCCTGTGAGATGAACGCAATGAAAGCAATTGGGTTAATCTGGAAGACTTGTCAGTGATTACTTCTCTTCTCCTCCTACACCTCCTACACGTTGGAGTCTGAAATTGCTGATCATTGGTGGAAGAGTCAGCATGACTTGTTGGAAAAGAATGCAACTTCTCTACACAACTATCTTTAAACACAGCTCTCAAGTCCACCCATCCTGGTTTAAGGGGTGATTACTTGAGGTTTTCTGCTTTCATGTCCTGCTCTACATTAAACTACATATTCTGAGTGGTCACCTAATGGTTCCTACCACTGCTCCACAGCAGTGGAGAATCTGTCTTCCAAGGAGCTGATGATACCCATGTGTGAATTCATCCACAAGCCTCATGAAGTCTGTCCTCAGTACATAGTCTGGAATTATATATATATATATATATATATATATATATATATATCGAGAAAGACACTAAATCTATCGTTCTATGAGTCAGTCACATAGAATTTGTTAGGCAGCGCTGGGGTTCAGAGTCCTGTGCTAGACACACTGACTTTTACACAGGTTCGCTGGGGAGAGAAAAATGGTAAAAATTCATTTAGATCCCCCCGCCAAAGGCACTTGGAATTATTTATCCAAGCTTTGAATTTTATTGCAAAAATTTAAAAATTACTCCTTTATGGACTGTACATGCTTCCCTGGTAGCTCAGTTGGTAAAGAATCTGCCTATGATTCAGGAGATCCAGGTTCGATCTCTAGGTGGGGAAATCCCCTGGAGAAGGAATGGCTACCCACTCCAGTATTCTTGCATAGAAAACCTCATGGACAGAGAAGCCTGGAAGGATGCACATTCAATGTACATTTTCTTCTAGTCTCTTTCAATTTCATCAACATCTTAGTTACATATGGTTATAGGGCTGTTCCCAGTGTACAAACGAGAGAAAAAAGAGGGAGGTTAGATAAATTGCAAAGACACTGTTCTGTGTTTTGCATTGCAGTTAACCAAAATAGAACACAGGTTGTAAGTAAAATTGGAGCTTACTATCTTACCAGATTTAAGAAAGACTAAGAAACTAAGAAGGGTAAGGATATGAAGTCTAGTCAAGGCTATGGTTTTTCCAGCAGTCATGGATGGATGTGACTATAAAGAAAGCTGAGCACAGAAGAATTGATGCTTTTGAACTGTGGTGTTGGAGAAGACTCTTGAGAGTCCCTTGGGCTGCAAGGAGATCCAACCAGTCCATCCTAAAGGAAATCAATCCTGGGTGTTCATTGGAAGGACTGATGTTGAAGCTGAAACTCCAGTACTTTGGCCACCTGATGTGAAGAGCTGACTCATTTGAAAAGACCCTGATACTGGGAAAGATTGAAGGCAGGAGGAGAAGGGGACAACAGAGGATGAGATGGTTGGATGGCATCACCGACTTAATGGACATGCGTTTGGATAAACTCCGGGAGTTGGTGATAGATGGGGAGGCCTGGCTGCGGTTCATGGGGTCACAAAGTCAGGCACAACTGAGTGACGAACTGAACTGAACTGAAGGATATGAAACCATGGGAAGTATGGGAACTAGCCCCCTCCATTTGTCATCTGTTTTTTATCTGTGTGGCAAAACACTTGAAACAGATATTGTACATCAACTATACTTCAATTAAAAAAAATTCATGACAAAAAGATGTAGATAGGTCTAGACTCTGTTGGGATCATCTTCATCCACTCATCAGGGAAGGTAATATTATATTAAACTGAAAAATGAAGAGATTTTGGGGCAGGTGGTCTCACTCATTACCTTTCTTGCAGAAAGCTTTGTGTTTTCAATACAAATTGGCTCCATATACGGTGAGGGAGGTCAGCCTTTGTCAAGCCACAGAAGAATTTGTTAAATTCTTGCCATACACAATTGTTTTTTTACTACGCTGAATGAAAATCTGCTGCTTTCACTGTTAGACAAGAATTTGGCAACATTTAAAAAAATAATTGCTTAATTCACATGCTATAAATTTACCCTTTAAAGCATACAGTTCAATAGTTTTTAGTATATTCACAGTTGTGCAACTATCACCCAGTATCTAATTCCAGAACACTTTTATCTTCACAAAAAGGAATCTGTTACCCATTAGCAATTATCATCAATCCCTCAGCATCCCAGCCACCGACAGACACTAGTCTACTTTCTGTCTCTATGGCTTTGTCTATTATGCACATTTCATGTATATGGAATTATACAATATATGACTTTTTATGTCTGACTCTTTTAATTAGGATAGTGTTTTTAAGGTTCATAAGTGTTATATCATGTAACACAGTGTCAGTACTTCATTCTTTTTTGTTGTTGAATAATATTTCAATATATGGATATGCCTTGTTTTGTTTATCCATTCATCAACTGATGGGCATTTCAGTTATATTCCATATGTGCAACTTTTAAATATAAATTCTTTTCATTGAAAACAATATGTATAGTTCTACTTATATAGGAACTACCTCTTGTATTTATTTTCATTTATATTATTTAAAAAACATTTATTTATTTGGCTGCATCAGGTCTTAGGATTTTTCATTGTGCACAGGCTCTCTAGTTGTGCCTGACCCTGTGATAGCTGAGAAGTTTTTCTTTGCATAGCCCTCTGGCTGGATCACCTCACCATTTTCAACAGGGACTGTTAAAGCTCGGCCTCATCTCTTTGGCCTTGTTCCGGATACAGCTATTAACCCTTGCACAAGTGAAGAGACTAATGAAAGATAAAGACAGACAAGTTGAGAAATCCAAGGATAGTGAGCCAGAGTATAGTCCAGGACAGAATCCTAGCGGGGTGGGCTGCCTCCCTGATTCCGCTCCCAGTGTCTTGGTATTGGCTGGTTTCCTTACTACTGCAGAGGGCACCCACCGTGAGGTGCCATGAAGCTGTCATCAGGTTGGTGTGTCCTTCAGGGCTGCTTTCCTGCCCATGGCTGCTGCTGCTTCTGCTTAGGTGTTTGTGGCTCAGTGCAAATCTATCCCCCTCCCTACCACTCCTGGGGTTTGGGGTCTGCATCAGAGCTGTGAAATGACCTGATCTTGCACCGACACTCCTTGGCTCCCTGCTTAAGTCAGGTTATTGTCTTACTCCAGCAGGAGGGACCCTTGGTGACTTTGGGGGTTTATCTTGGTCATCTGTGAACCATCCCTTTCAAACCTAATCTTGGGAGGCAGTACCACCAGATGAACAGTTCTGCCAGGTTGAATTGTAGGTATAAGCTGTGTTCTCAGGAATTTCCTGGCTGTCCAGAAGTTAGGGCTCTGAGCTTCCACTTCAAAGGGCACAGGTTTGATCCTAAGGTCCTGCATGGCTGGAAAAAAAAAAAAAAAAGATGTGTTCTCCCTTCTATCCACAGTTGGGTTTCTCCCCATTCATTCTAGCAAGTAAAGTCAGTTTTGTTATAATGTGACATGTTACATTATAAAATCTTAAAAATCACCATGCTATGCAAATCCCACATGAAATCCATAGGATTTATGGAAGAATGGAGTTAGGAGCACAGTATGCAAAAACTTTGTCAATGGCATGTAAAAAAAAGAGAGAGAAAAAATATAAACAGTACCAGTGTTTTACACGTTAAATGATTAAGAACAATACAAATACTACAAAGAATACAATACTTTGAAACAGACATGAAGTTTGTGGAAGTAGGTAAACAGATTGAAGCTTGTGAGTTATTTTGAAGTGGTAGAAATAACTTTATCTGAAATAAAATGGAAAGTTGTGAAGTGAATGGAGGTAGCTGGTAGATATTTGGAGTGTGTGCTGAGTGTGTGTGTTTTGTGTACTTCTAACATAGTTTGTTTTCAGCTTGATGCAGCTTTCTCCATTCAACCCGTGTTCAGTTCAGTTCAGTCGCTCAGTCGTGTCCGACTCTTTGCGACGCCATGAATCACAGCACGCCAGGCCTCCCTGTCCATCACCAGCTCCCGGAGTTCATCCAGACTCATGTCCATCGAGTCAGTGATGCCGTCCAACCATCTCATCCTCTGTCGTCCCCTTCTCCTCCTGCCCCCAATCCCTCCCAGCATCAGAGTCTTTTCCAATGAGTCAACTCTTCGCATGAGGTGGCCAAAGTACTGAAGTTTCAGCTTCAGCATCATTCCCTCCAAAGAAATCCCAGGGCTGATCTCCTTCAAAATAGACTGGTTGGATCTCCTTGCAGTCCAAGGGACTCTCAAGAATCTTCTCCCACACCACAGTTCAAAAGCATCGATTCTTAGGTGCTCAGCCTTATTCACAGTCCAACTCTCACATCCATACATGACCACAGGAAAAACCATAGCCTTGACTAGACGAACCTTTGTTGGCAAAGTAATGTCTCTGCTTTTGAATATGCTATCTAGGTTGGTCATAACTTTCCTTCCAAGGCGTAAGCGTCTTTTAATTTCATGGCTGCAGTCACCATCTGCAGTGATTTTGGAGCCCAGAAAAATAAAGTCTGACATTGTTTCCACTGTTTCCCCATCTATTTCCCATGAAGTGATGGGACCGGATGCCATGATCTTCGTTTTCTGAATGTTGAGCTTTAAGCCAACTTTTCACTCTCCACTTTCACTTTCATCAAGAGGCTTTTGAGTTCCTCTTCACTTTCTGCCATAAGGGTGGTGTCATCTGCATATCTGAGGTTATTGATATTTCTCCCGGCAATCTTGATTCCAGCTTGTGTTTCTTCCAGTCCAGTGTTTCTCATGATGTACTCTGCATATAAGTTAAATAAACAGGGTGATAATATACAGCCTTGACGTACTCCTTTTCCTATTTGGAACCAGTCTGTTGTTCTGTGTCCAGTTCTAACTGTTGCTTCCTGACCTGCATACAGATTTCTCAAGAGGCAGGTCAGGTGGTCTGGTATTCCCATCTCTTTCAGAATTTTCCACAGTTTATTGTGATCCACACAGTCAAAGGCTTTGGCATAGTCAATAAAGCAGAAATAGACGTTTTTCTGGAACTCTCTTGCTTTTTCCATGATCCAGCAGATGTTGGCAATTTGATCTCTGGTTCCTCTGCCTTTTCTAAAACCAGCTTGAACATCAGAAAGTTCACGGTTCACGTATTGTTGAAGCCTGGCTTGGAGAATTTTGAGCATTACTTTACTAGCATGTGAGATGAGTGCAATTGTGTGGTAGTTTGAGCATTCTTTGGCATTGCCTTTCTTTGGGATTGGAATGAAAATTGACGTTTTCCATTCCTGTGGCCACTGCTGAGTCTGTTACTAGTGTACAAAATTGCCCAAGGGCAAATGTGAAATTCAATTATGCTCAAATTGTTTCAAAACATATCATTGGTTTTGGGACATATTTGTATGTTCAAACTAAGTGACACAGCAGAACTGAGTGTATGTAATCACTGTCTCCTCTGTCAACAGACTTCCTCTCTCCCATATCTTGCACCTTAGTAAATGACTGTCAACTTAAAAAAACTCTGTTCCACGTATTTATCCCTAGGTCTTTCTGTGGTACTTTCCAGTCTCATTCCTCTGTCCTCAGGATCTGCCTATTATCTTCTAAGCTGCAGTGAACAAGGGGGTACAGGTATCTTTTCAAATTAGTATTTTTATTTTTCTTTGGATAGATACTAAGAGTGGACTTGCTGCGTGATCAGATCAGATCAGATCAGATGCTCAGTCGTGTCCGACTCTTTGTGACCCCATGAATTGCAGCATGCCAGCCCTCCCTGTCCATCACCAACTCCTGGAGTTCACTCAGACTCACGTCCATCGAGTCAGTGATGCCATCCAGCCATCTCATCCTCTGTTGTCCCCTTCTCCTCCTGCCCCCAATCCCTCCCATCATCAGAGTCTTTTCCAATGAGTCAACTCTTTGCATGAGGTGGCCAAAGTACTGGAGTTTCAGCTTGAGCATCATTCCTTCCAAAGAAATCCCAGGGCTGATCTCCTTCAGAATGGACTGGTTGGATCTCCTTACAGTCCAAGGGACTCTCAAGAGTCTTCTCCCACACCACAGTTCAAAAGCATCAATTCTTCGGCGCTCAGCCTTCTTCAAGGTCCAACTCTCACATCCGTACATGACCACTGGAAAAACCATAGCCTTGACTAGACGAACCTTTGTTGGCAAAGTAATGTCTCTGGTTTTGAAAATGCTATCTAGGTTGGTCATAACTTTCCTTCCAAGGCGTAAGCGTCTTTTAATTTCATGGCTGCAGTCACCATCTGCAGTGATTTTGGAGCCCAGAAAAATAAAGTCTGACACTGTTTCCACTGTTTCCCCATCTATTTCCCATGAAGTGGTGGGACCGGATGCCATGATCTTCGTTTTCTGAATGTTGAGCTTTAAGCCAACTTTTCACTCTCCACTTTCACTTTCATCAAGAGGCTTTTGAGTTCCTCTTCACTTTCTGCCATAAGGGTGGTGTCATCTGCATATCTGAGGTTATTGATATTTCTCCCGGCAATCTTGATTCCAGCTTGTGTTTCTTCCAGTCCAGTGTTTCTCATGATGTACTCTGCATATAAGTTAAATAAACAGGGTGATAATATACAGCCTTGATGTACTCCTTTTCCTATTTGGAACCAGTCTGTTGTTCCATGTCCAGTTCTAACTGTTGCTTCCTGACTTACGTACAGATTTCTCAAGAGGCAGGTCAGGTGGTCTGGCATTCCCATCTCTTTCAGAATTTTCCACAGTTTATTGTGATCCACACAGTCAAAGGCTTTGGCATAGTCAATAAAGCAGAAATAGATGTTTTTCTGGAACTCTCTTGCTTTTTCCATGATCCAGCAGATGTTGGCAATTTGATCTCTGGTTCCTCTGCCTTTTCTAAAACCGGCTTGAAGATCAGGAAGTTCACGGTTCACATATTGCTGAAGCCTGGCTTGGAGAATTTTGAGCATTACTTTACTAGCGTGTGAGATGAGTGCAATTGTGCGGTAGTTTGAGCATTCTTTGGCATTGCCTTTCTTTGGGATTGGAATGAAAATTGACCTTTTCCAGTCCTGTGGCCACTGGTGAGTTCTACTAAAACAAAAGGTGGAGTTGGGCTGGGGTAGGTGTCAGTAGAAATGGGTTTCAGCTCTGGGCTGGGCTAGTGGAAAATTAGTGGTGGAATTTAGGGAGAGGTTGATCAGTAGGGTTTGTCAAGCATATGGAGTTATTCCTGAGATTGCAAAGGCTTTTGTCTGTGATTAGGCCATCTGTTGGAGAGGGCAATGGAAACCAACTCCGGTACTCTTGCCTGGAAAATCCCATGGACAAAGGAGCCTGGTAGGCTGCAGTCCATGGGGTCGCTAGGAGTCGGACAAGACTGAGTGACTTCACTTTCATTTTTCATTTTCATGCACTGGAAAAGGAAATGGCAATCCACTCCAGTGTTCTTGCTTGGAGAATCCTAGGGACGGCAGAGCCTGGTGGGCTGCCATCTATGGGGTCGCACAGAGTCGGACACGACTGAAGCGACTTAGCAGCAGCAGCAGCAGCAGCAGCAGCAGCAGGCCATCTGTGCTTGCCAATTGCTGCTCTTAGAAGTTAGGCTCCATAGAGGATGAGAGATAGGGTGCTATCTCCTTCGATGTTTATATTTTAGGAGAAAGTTCCCAGGTCTTGAGAAAGACATTTATTTCTAGGTTGTAAAACTGAGAGAAGATTGAGAGAAGGTTTATTTATATGGCAAAAGGGTAGAGTAAGAATTTACAAGTTTTCTCAAGCAAATGTCCTAAGAATAGGGAGGCTAGATGCTAACAGGGAAAAAATCTGTCTAAAGTTTAGACCAAGTCATCTTGGTTATTGACTAATTGTTTTTCTTTCTAGTTGGCAATCTCAGAATGCTGCTGTATTTGTTTGATGCAGCCTGTTGTCGGGGAGGTATGGGGTGTGCCAGGGGTAGATTTACAGTTAAGCTTCTTTTCCATGTCTCATGGGGCATGAATATTTGCATCCATTTGGGTCGCTGTCCTATTTTCTGACCCAGTCACCACTATTCTGGAACACTTAGCCCTCTTGTCTGATTTTTGGCTCACTTCTTGGTCTAATGGTGTATGTGCAAAAGGCTCTCTCGCCTACCTACTCCTACTCTGCCACCCATTAATCAGCAAGCTGATTTTCTCATGCCCCCACCCCTGCTCTTTTAGAGTCAGATATTTCTGAATCTGAATCAGTATTATGTTTGTAGCAGTCCTTTTCCATGCACCTTTTGGGCTTCCATTCTTTCCGATAATTCTGCTATAGATGTCTTTCTTCTTTTGGAGTTTCTTTACGTTTTTCTCTTTTTAAAATGGCTCTGCATTTGTTTCGTATCGTGTTTTAGATCGACTTACTGTTGACTATCTTGTCAGTATTGCTAGGTTTAGAGTGGAAGGAGGAGGCTGCCGTGAATGCTGTTTGTCATGTAGATTCAGAGATCTTTGGAACTTATTTGCTCTGGAATCTTTGAGACCTTCTTCATGGCACATTATGTTATATATTTCTGAAAATATTGAATGGAAAGAATGTGATGTACATTTTCTGTTTTCAGAAGTTAGTACATTCAGAATGTATTCAAACCCAACTTTCTATAACATTCCACCATCACAGATTGGGAATGTAAAAGGCTTAACTTTTGAGTCTTTCTTGCAATCAGATCTGAACATCAGACTCATTTCTGGCCCACCAGGTATGAGTAAAATTCTGTCGAGACTCCATTTTAAATAACTTCCTTCTTGTCTGGAATGTGGGGATGAATGTGGAGTAAGGTATCTATAGTTTAGAATGACAGAGCAGAAAGTTGAAAGAGCCTGATTCCTTCATGTCACAATTGTTGCTGTTCTTCAGTCGATAAGTCATATCCGACACTTTGCAACTTCACGGACTGCAGCACTCCAGGCTCATCTGAACCTCACTATTTCTTGGAGTTTGCCCAAATTCATGTCCATTGAGTTGGTGATGCTATCTAACTATCTCTTCCTCTGCCGCCCCCTTCTCTTTTTGCCTTCCATCTTTCCCAGTATGGTACAACAGTGCTGCTTTAATAATTCTGAACTGCCTGACTGTGGTGTGTATGTGTGTGTGATGAGAAAAATAAACTCCAGTGTGGCTGGCCACTATTATCTATTGTCTCATATACAGCCAAACACAATCCTAATAGTTTGTTACCTAAAGTTAAGGAGACACATCTCTCTCCTTCCTGATGTTCTGTGCCATGTGCTGGCCCGTCCTTTGCCATAACACTTCTGTTCACTCTTCACTCACTCTCCAGAGTTGGAGGACACTCTTAAGTGTCTTAATCTGAGCAGTTAATGAAAAAAAAAAAAGTTGAATAGAGCTCAGTCCTTTTCTCTCTCCTAGTCTCTAGAACATGTGCCTCTATGGCTCTCAACCATGTGGTAACCCCATTTTTAAAGGTCCTATATCTGCAGGGAATCTGCAGTTGGGGAAGGTCAGTTTGATTCAAGAAATTGCTAACATTCAGCTGACAGCATATTGAAGAAGAGGGTATACAAATCTATAAAATTTAGGCGTTCAAATACATGTTTTTATTGTATTTTCCGTTTTCTACTTGCAGCCAAGGCAGACTTCCGGGAAGATATCACTATGCACTTAAGAAATAAGGAATTATGTTTCACCTACTTGAAGGTGGTGTATCCGCTGCTACTGCTGCTAAGTCGCTTCAGTCGTGTCCGACTCTGTGCAACCCCATAGACGGCAGCCCACCAGGCTCCCCCGTCCCTGGGATTCTCCAGGCAAGAACACTGGAGTGGGTTGCCATTTCCTTCTCCAATGCACGAAAGTGAAAAGTGAAAATGAAGTCGCTTAGTCGTCTCCGACTCTTCGAGACCCCATGGACTGCAGCCTACCAGGCTCCTCCGTCCATGGGATTTTCCAGGCAAGAGTACTGGAGAGGGTTGCCATTGCCTTCTCCGGGTGTATCTACATATATTATTTAGAATTTTTCTGCTTAAGAGGTTTGTCTATTCTCCCTTACATATTTATTTATTGGATCATTTATTTATATCAGAATGGAGTCATGGATATTTATTTTGTGCTTTAGTTATAATCCAATACTAGAACTTCTGACCTGTAAAGAGCTTTTTATCATCACTCCTATCCTTACAACAACAACAACAAGCTGAAAAAAAGAAAATTCAGTGATTTTTCTTGGACTCATCAGAGAATTGACATTGCAGGGTAACTTCTACCCCCAAATTTGGGGGGACAGATAAAGACAGAGAATACAGAGAATCTGGCTAATAGAAGCAGTAGCTACTGGAGCCATAAACCGGTAGGAAACTTCATAGATAATTTAGTCAAATCCTGAGGATGTGTGTGGACTAGTATGAAAATGAGAAACACTTGGAGCTGTAGTCTTAGGGAGGCTCCACACTTTAAATCCAGCAATTCTAGCAGATTCTTATAGTAAAGATCCAAGAATGGATTGTGAAATAAGCCCAGAGCCATGGTCCATGTTAGAGGCCTCCTCTCCAGGGGAAAAGACTTTATTAGAGACATATCCTACCTGGAGTAGGGGATATTTCTCTGACTCCAGGTTGTTTGTTAGTTCTGTGATTTCAGTTTTCTGATGGGTCCAGAAAAACAGTTGATTTTTAGTTTGTTCAGGTTCATCTTGATATAAGGGTGGGAGTGGCAACTTCTACGTTCTTTTTATATGTTGGAACAGAAAAGAAATCTGTCCGATTTTTCTTTGACACTCAGATCTTGGCCACATAGTTTTTACTAATTTGTTAGTTTTCCATTCTCTCTATACCCTTATTCTACCTGGGAGGTTTGGTCTGAATTATCCTTATCAGCCTGTTTGTAGAATTGGAAATCCAATCTCTTGGATGGTAAGATTAGAAGAAATTCCAGTACTTTGGGGATTTATTTTTCCCTCCCCAAAATGTTAAAGGATCTCAGGGACTTAGTCCAAGCACCATATGGAAAGAGAAACAGGCAGTTTGACCCATGCATTAGTACACTACTTTTTATCAGCTGCAATGCTTCTGCTTTGGGTGTATAGGATCACTGTTAAAAAAACAGGTGAAAGCAGATGGTTCATAGATAAGCCTTGTCCATAGATACAATAAAGCCTTTCTATTTAACTCACTCTGTCAAAGGAAGATGATTCAATTCCCTGAGTATTCATGGCCTAAGTTTTGTTGGGTTCCAAGCTCACTCTACAACTTCCTTCCTATTTGACCTTAGGAAAGTTTCTCAACTTTCTTGCCTCATCTGCAAAATGTGTAAATAACAATGGGTCTTGCTTCACAGGGTTGTTCTGGGGATTAAATGAGTTAATATTTGTGAAATGTCTAGAGCAGTGCCTTGCACATAGTATGTACTGTGCAAAATAGGTGAATTAATTTGAATTGATGAACCTACTGAAAGTGAAAGTGAAAGTGAAGTAGCTCAGTCGTGTTGGACTCTTTGCGACCCCAGCTCCTCTGTCTATGGGATTCTCCAGGCAAGAGTACTGGAGTGGGTTGCCATTTCCTTCTCCAGGAGATCTTCCTGACCCAGGGATTGAACCCAGGTCTCCCGCATTCCAGGCAGACGCTTTAACCTCTGAGCCACCAGGGAAGCCCAATCCTACTAATTGCGATATTAAAATTTTGTCCCAGAACAACTGGGCTCCAAAGCCTGTGTGCTTTCAATACCGTTGATAACTTTCTGCTATTTAAAGCTGGCTCACTTCCTAGACATATTCTCACCCAGACCAAACAACCTTTGGAAGCCCACTCTCAGCTCCTGGGTCCTAAGGGCATACACCATAGGGTTAAGGGCTGGGGGGATGACACTATGCAGCACATTGAGAAGAACAGGGATGATGGGAAACTGTCTTCCTGCCAGATGGGTGACGGACACTACAATAACAGCGGTGTAGAAAAAGAGAATGAGGGTGAGATGAGAGCTGCAGGTACTCAGGGCCTTAGATGTTGCTTCAGCAGAGTTCAACCTCAGCACTGAGCGAATAATCAACATGTAGGAAGCAAAGACCAGACCCATGTCACTCCCAACCACAAACCAAGCCAAGGCCAAATGGTAAAATCTATTAATAGTGATGTCATCACAGGCCAGACTGGTGACCCCCAAGTTAGAGCATAGGCAGTGGTCAATCTCATTCCTGGAGCAGTAGTGTCTCTGGGCAGCAAGTACAGGCACTGGGATGGTCAGCAGGCCATTCCTGAGCATCATAGACAGTGTGACTTTGATCACAAAAGTCTCAGTGACTATGGAAGAGTACTGAAGGGGATAGCAAATGGCTATATATCTATCCACAGCCATGCAGAGGAAGATGCCTGACTCCATGCACATGAAAGAGTTGATGGCATACAACTGAGCAAAGCACTCAGAGAGACTGATGATCTTGGCATTAAACCAGAAAATGGCCAGGATTTTGGGCATGATGGTAGTAGCCAGGCCGATGTCCACCACAGCCAAGATACCAAGGAGGTAATACATGGGCTGGTGTAAGGTAGACTCATGATGGATGGTGATCAAGATGAGGAGATTGGCACCAAGAGCTAAGAGGTAGAGTAGAGCCAGGGGCAAGGAGAGCCAGTGTTGCCAGCTGTGAATGCCTGGAAACCCCATTAGAACAAATTCAGACACTTGAAACCTCGAGCCATTGGTTATACTTAGGGTAGTATCCATGTCATGGGATGTCTTCTCAGCATTTATCTGTGAATTAAGGGAAAACAAGAATAGGCTGCGGTTAGCCCAGTTGAGGGTCAAAATTCACGTACAGGTGTATAAGATTCACCAATGACTCAGTTCTTTTTAGCATAACATGTCCTCAACTTGCTTGAGACCCTTGGAAAAAGTTCAGATAAGAACAATGGAAGAGCCAAAACAGATTCTAAGATAAAGCTTTTAGCAGAATAAAAGTGAAGATTTATGGCTTTGTTTTCTTGAAATTTTGAGTAGTTATTTTTAATATGTGGGGGTTATGAACACAAAGAGAACACATATGCATATGTAAAGAATCCAAACTTTCAGGAGGTAAAGTTTAAGGGCAGAAGTGTTTTCCCTGTTCTTGGAGATCTTAAGAAAGAGAATAAGCCACAATGAGAACCTTGCTTTTCTCTAAACAGCACCTGAAGCTGACAAATTGTTTCTGACAAAACCCATCTCATTTAATCTTCATCAAAACAGCTGTTGCTATTCACACATGCATAGAGGATACAGCACTTAAATGATTAGTCTAGATAAGAATCATGTATTGAAAACACTAATAAGTGATAAAGCTTCAGCAAAATTTTAACCTTTTGCATTTAATTTCGGCACCCTTTTCATCAAATCATATCCAAAAGTTCAATACCCTTTAGGAATACCATTTGTTCCTGTTTTGATTATGAAAGTAATGTTAAAGATATACTTAAAGCAATATTTTTATTTAAAAAATTTTATTAATTTAAAGTTTTATTTTAAATACAATTTTAAAAGGTTACTTTCCACTTACAGTTACTACAAACTATTGGCTGTATTCCCCATGTTGTACAATACATCCTTGAGCCTATCTTACACACAGTGGTTTGTACCTCTCAAATCCCTACATTGGCCCCCCCCCACTCCACCACTGGTAACCACTAGTCTGTTTTCTATATCTGTGAGTCTGTTAAAGGAATATTTTTAAATCATCAAATTTATTAATAAAATATATAAAGAGAGAAAATGACCAAAAAACTTCCACCTACTTCCAGATTTTTGTGTGGTATTGGTAGGAAATATGGAAGGCATGTACTGCACACATTTAGACTTTTTTGTTTAAGTGATTTCATGTCTTATTATTGGTCCTTCAATACTTGATCTTCCTTGTTCTGACATTCTTGATTTTGTTCATTCTTGAATTGTTGTATAATATACTCAAGTGTTTGCACCAAAAATTGTACATGGACATTAAGCTTTTGGAATCCATTAATATCTGAGATTCTTTTTGCTACCTTTATCTGTGAATACTCGGAAAAGGCAATGGCACCCCACTCCAGTATTCCTGCCTGGAAAATCCCATGGACGGAGGAGCCTGGTAGGCTGCAGTCCATGGGTTCGCTAAGAGTCGGACACGACTGAGCGACTTCACTTTCACTTTTCACTTTCATGCATTGGAGAAGGAAATAGCAACCCACTCCAGTGTTCTTGCCTGGAGAATCCCAGGGACAAGAGAGCCTGGTGGGCTGCCGTCTATGGGGTCGCACAGAGTCGGACACGACTGAAGTGACTTAGCAGCAGCAACAGCATCTGTGAATACTACCTTGCTAAGTCACTTGAGTCGTGTCCCACTCTGTGTGACCCCATAGACGGCAGCCCACCAGGCTCTCTTGTCCCTGGGATTCTCCAGGCAAGAACACTGGAGTGGGTTGCTATTTCCTTCTCCAATGCATGAAAGTGAAAAGTGAAAGTGAAGTCGCTCAGTCGTGTCCGACTCTTAGCGACCCCATGGACTGCAGCCTACCAGGCTCCTCCGTCCATGGGATTTTCCAGGCAAGAGTACTGGAGTTGGGTGCCATTGCCTTCTCCAGAATACTACATTACCTTGTCAAATATTTAGGTGTCCGTATTTCCTTTCCACATCTCTGTCTTGGCTTCATTTGATGGCAGTAAGAGTAAGGTCAAGGCTCTATCCTTCACCATCTATATGAAGAATGAATGACCATGCCATTTATAGATTATAATAAATGTATATTTCCCATGAAATTGATGAAGAAAAATAATATAGTTTCACTTTTAGAAAACAAAAAAGCTAAAAAATAACTTTAAATGCAAGTAACTATAAATTAAAATCTCAACAAAGGTAATGATGTTTAATAGTTAACATTTAATTTTCAGCATTTTTCTTTGCAATCTTTTTATACAGATGAAGTTTCACATAAGTAGAATTCTGTGCTTTTTCTTAATATAGTACATATAAATTTCCTAATTAGAGAACTCTTTAAAAGCATTTTAAGTCTTAAAAAATTTATAAATTTTATAAATTATCAGTGGCCACTAAAAGTGTTCATTTTTTTTAAATAACATTTTGACTAGCTTTTTTTGGCTTTACATGTATATGTATGTATTTTATTTTGATACTTATATTATTTTCTTTTTTTTTCCTATGTGTGTTTCAGCTTAATTAGAACTCTTTCACCAAAAATTTATGAAAGGTATCTATCGGAAACTGTAAATTTCCCAAATTCATATGAAAAAATTTTGTCTATATTTGCATTATTCTGGGGGAAGGGGCCATGTAGCTTTCATAAAATTCTCAAAGCATTCTGTTTTACAAACAGGAAACAATTACAAGAAATTATTCTTTACTCAAAATTTTGACCAATTTACCTCTTATGACTTTCCATCTTTTAATGGTTTTCTTCTGGTTCTGTGTCTTAACTTATGTACATGGAGTTAATTTTACTGTTAATGAGAAATATTTAAATAAGTAAATTTCTAATAATTATTAGAAATGTCTCTACATTTCTCTTCAAGTGATTGTTGTGCCTTCTGTGTCACATAATAAACTTTTATATGGATACATTTTACCTGGGCAATCAACTATTTCTATTTTTTATGGTTAATTTTGTGCCAATATAAAACTGAATTAAAAGTTTTAGTTTTATAATATATTCAATATACAATAGAACTATATTCTCTTATTACTTATTCTCTTTAATTTCAAAATCTTTTTCATGTGTTTATTTTCCAGATTAACCTTAGAATTCCCATGTTGAATTCTAAAATTGTAGTTTTAGTTGGAATTATGTTAAATTTGTAGATTAATTTTGACAAAAGTTCGCATCCTTATGCTATCAAGTTTTCTCATTCGTAAGTATTATTTTTGTCTGCATTTGTTAAATCTTAATGTATATGTGTCCACACTCTCAGTCTTCCCAAGATGAGGATAATATCATTGCAGTGTTGTATGGGACAGCAACACCCATGCTGAACTCACTGATGTACACTTTAAAAAACAACAATGTGAAAGATATGCTAATTAAGGTGGGCAAAGGAAGGATAATGGCCTGATGGCCTTAGATACCTTGTCTGGCATCCTTGTCAATGAGTCACCGGTCCTTTACTCTTTCACAATTGTCCACAAAGAAGAACTGAATAAAAGATGAACCTATCTCAGACCCAATCAAAAAAGTATTTTTTTTTTTTTGTTCTTCTGTACCATTCTTATTATGACAAATAGTATTTTGGGATGTTTTAAATGAATATGACTTTTTTCGTATTATGTATTCCAATGTTTATTTATGACTGATGGAAATTCATTGACTTTATTTTTTTTTTCAGTGTAATTATATTGTTCTCTTTAATTTCCTTTTTCATTCATCCATTGTGCTAAACTTGTGCCATCTTTAGAACATTTTATGAGTGTCTGTATTACACCACCAATTAATGATTGCAGATAAAGTATATTTTGGATTTATTATATGTTGAAGTTATATTTGTTTTATTTTTGTCTTGTGTATTAGCCATTTTTCTAAACTGTTGTCAGTTCTTAACACTGATATTCTTTTTCTGATGTTCTAGATAAAGCAAAAAGTTGATTGCATACCTTGTTATTTTCTCTTTTTATGGATATTAATTCATCTTAATTTTTGCTTCATATCTCAAAGAAATGGTTGAAAATTCATTATTAATGTGAAATAAGTATGATGGAAAACTTCTTCAGTTTTTTTGGTCAGATTTTAATAGGAATTCAGCTTGAATGTGACTTTAAAGTTATATGTCTTTCTTTTTTTTGGATGTAATAAAGTAGTCTTTTCTTTGAAGTTCCTTTTTGTTCTGAGAATCTTGAATATAGAATTTTTATTTTAGACCCCTCTGTTTATCATTTATTCACTGACAATTTTAGAACTCAGTGTCATTTCTCTCCTCTTTCCTAAATTATGGACCTAAAATGTGGAGAGCCTGAGAGAAGGAAGGAACTAAAGGTGAAAAATCAAACAAGAAGAGCTAACTATGGAGGCCATAGATAAGTTATATAATCAAAATCAGAGATCAGGACAGAATTATGAGAACACAGGATGCATCCATCCCCTTACCCAGAATTCAGGTCATACATTCATTGGTTTGCTCACTATTTCAGAAGGAGCTCTGAAGAGCTTCTCAGGCTGCAATGCCTTCTGTAGATGCTCCTGCTCTCCTTGCTTCAGTTGCTTGTGTTTGGCCTTCTGTTATTCAGAACAGATTCTTGTCCTCACTGGCCACGCCCAGAGTTTGGAGTTTTTGTATAAATTTGATCCCTGAGATGTCTAATCCTGGTGTGCTGCTTTCTAGGCTCTCCCTACTGTATTTCAAGCATCCCTCAGGATCTTTTTTTTTACATTGTGGTAGGAATAGAACCCAAGGGCTCTCAGGGGTTAGCCACTTAATGTCTGGGAGTAGTTTCAACTCTAGTCCCAGGGCAGTCCACCAGATGGACAACTTTTCAGCTCAGGATCCTGAGGGATTACTTACCCTTGTGTGATGAATAGTGCTCTTCATTAAAGAAAGTTTTGAAGTCTCCCCATATCAAAATGTATCTTTACTCCATGCCCTTTCCACAGATTTCCCCCCCATTTCCTGCTTTACAAACGTGAGTAACCCCTTTGTGTCACTGCCCTATCCTCACATCCTGTATGCATCTCATCTCACTGCAATTTAATTTTTCAACATCACACAGAAATTGCTCTTATTAATGACCTCAATTGCCAAAAATATGGCATAATTTTTAGAACTTAATTTTACCTGAAACTTCTTTATTTTTCAGAATTGATAAGTTCCTCCCCTTGGGTCCACTTGTGTTTATTGTCCTTCAAGACATTGTACATTTCAGTTCAGTTCAGTTTAGTCTCTGAGCCATGTCGGACTCTTTGCGACCCCATGGACTGCATCATGCCATGCCAAGCTTCCCTGTCTGTCACCAACTCCTGGAATATACTCAAACTCCTCTCCATCGAGTGAGTTATGCTATCCAACCATCTCATCCTCTGTCGTCCCCTTTTCCTCCCATCGTCAGTCTTTCTAGCATCAAATTTCATGACTGCAGTCACCATCTGCAGTGATTTTGGAGCCCCCCAAAATAAAGTCTCTCCCTGTTTCCATTGTTTCCCATCTATTTGCCATGAAGTGATGGGACCAGATGCCATGATCTTAGTTTTCTGAATGTTGAGTTTTAAGCCAAATTTTTCACTCTTCTCTTTCACTTTCATCAAGAGGCTCTTTAGCTCTTCTTCACTTTCTGCCATAAGCATCATGTCATCTGTGTATCTGAGGTTATTGATATTTCTTCTGGCAATCTTTATTCCAGCTTGTGCTTTATCCAGCCTGGCATTTTGCATGATGTATTCTGCATATAAGTTAAATAAGCAGGGTGACAATATACAGGCTTGACACACTCCTTTCCTGATTTGGAGCCAGTCTGTTATTCCATGTCCAGTTTTAACTGTTGTCTCTTGTCCTGAATACAGATTATTCAGGAGGCAGGTAAGGTGATCTGATATTCCCATCTCTTGAAGAATTTTCCACAGTTTGTTGTGATCCACACAGTCAAAGGCTTTGGCATAGTCAATGAAGCAAAAGTAGATGTTTTTCTGGAATTCTCTTGCTTTTTGGGTAATTCAACAGATTTGGCAATTTAATCTCTGTTTCCTCTGCCTCTTCTAAATCCGGCTTGAACATCTGGAAGTTCACGGTTCATGTACTGTTGAAGCCTGGCTTGGAGAATTATGAGCATCACTTTGCCACTGTGTGAGAAGAGTGCAATTGTGCGGTAGTTTGAGCATTCTTTGGCATTGCCTTTCTTTGAGATTGGAATGAAAACTGACCTTTTCTAGTCTTGTGGCCACTACTGAGTTTTCCAAATTTGCTGGCATATTGAGTAAATCACAGCATCATCTTTTAGGATTTGAAATAGCTCAACTGGAATTCCATCCCCTCCACTAGCTTTGTTCATAGTGATGCTTCGCAAGGCCCTCTTGATTTCGCATTTCAAGATGTCTGGCTCTAGGTGAGTGATCACACCATTGTGGTTTCTGGGTCATGAAGATCTTTTTTGTATGGTTTTTCTGTGTATTCTCGCCACCTCTCTTAATATCTTCTGCTTCCGTTAGGTCCATACGATTTCTGTCCTTTAATATGCCCATCTTTATATGAAGTATTCCCTTGGTACCTCTAATTTTCTTGAAGAGATCTATTGTCTTTCCCATTTTATTGTTTTCCTCTATTTCTTTGCATTGATCACTGAGGAAGGCTTTCTTATCTCTCCTTGCTATTCTTTGGAATTCTGCATTCAAATGGGTCTATCTTTCCTTTTCTCCTTTGCCTTTAGCTTCTCTTCTTTTCTCAGCTATTTGTAAGCCCTCCTCAGGCAACCATTTAGCCTTTTTGCCTTTCTTTTTCTTGGGGATGGTCTTGATCACTGCCTCCTTTACAATGTCACGAACATCTCTCCATAGTTCTTCAGACACTCTATCAGATCTAATCTTTTGAATCAATTTGTCACTTCCACTGTATAATAGTAAGGGATTTCATTTATATCATACCTGAATGGTCTAGTAGTTTTCCCTACTTTCTTCAATTTAAGTCTGAATTTGACAATAAGAAGTTCATGATCTGAGCCACAATCAGCTCCTGATATTGTTTTTGCTGACTGTATGAAGCTTCTCCATCTTTGGCCGCAAAGAATGTAATCAATCTGATTTTGGTATTGACCGTCTGGTGATGTCCATGTGTAGAGTCTTCTCTTGTGCTTTGGAAGAGGGTGTTTGCTATGACCAGTGCGTTCTCTTGGCAAAACTCTATTAACCTTTGCCCTGCTTCATTTTGTACTCCAAGACCAAATTTGCCTGTTACTCCAGGTACCTCTTGACTTCCTACTTTTTCATTCCAGTCCCCTATAATGAAAAGGACATCTTTGTTGGGTGTTAGTTCTAGAATGTCTTATAGGTTTTCATAGAACCATTTAAGTTCTGGTTCTTCAGTGTTACTGGTTGGGGCATAGACTTGGATTACTGTGCTATTGAATGGTTTGCCTTGGAAATGAACAGAGATCATTCTGTCATTTTTGAGATTGCATCCAAGTACTGCATTTCAGACTCTTATTGACTATGAGGGCTACTCCATTTCTTCTAAGGGATTTTCATCCACAGTAGTAGCTATAATGGTTATCTGAGTTAAATTCACCCATTCCAGTCCATTTTAGTTCACTGACTCCTAAAATGTCCAATTCCAGTTTGCCTTAATTCATGGACCTAACATTCCTAAAATGTCCACTTCCAATTTGCCTTAATTCATGGACCTAACGTTCCAAGTTCCTATGCAATATTGTTCCTTACAGCATCAGACTTAACTTCCAACACCAGTCACATCTGCAGCTGGGTGTTGTTTTTACTTTGGCTCTGTCTCTTCATTCTTTATGGAGTTATTTCTCCACTGTTCTCCAGTAGCATACTGGGCACCTACTGACCTGGGGAGTTCATCTTTCAGTGTCCTATCTTTTTGCCTTTTCATACTGTTCATGGGGTTCCCAAGACAAGAATACTGAAGTGGTTTGCCATTCCCTTTTCCAGTGGATCACATTTTGTTAGAACTCTCCACCATGACCTGTCTATCTTGGGTGGCCCTACATGGCATGGCTCATAGTTTCATTGAGTTAGACAAGGCTGTGGTCCATGTGATCAGTTTGATTAGTTTTTTGTGGTTGTGATTTTCGTTCTGTCTGCCCTCTGATGGATAAGGATAGGAAGCTTATCAAAGCTTTCATATGGCAGAGACTGACTGAAGGGGAAATTGGATCTTGTTCTGATGGGTGGGGTCATGTGGCCCATCAGACTGGGATTAAATCTTTAATACAATTTTCTGTTGATGGGCAGAGCTGGGTTCCCTCCTTGTTTTTTCACCTGAGACCAAATTATGGTGGAGGTATTGAAGATAATGGTGACCTCTTTCAAAAGGCCCTGTGCATGCACTGCTGCACTCAGTGCCCCCGACCCTGCAGCAGCCACCACCGACCCATGCCTCCACCAGAGACTCTTGGACACACATGGACAAGTCTGGATCAGTTTCTTGTGGGGTCACTGCTCCTTTCTCCTGGGTCATGGTACACACAAGGTTTTGTTTGTGCCCTCCAAGAGTCTGTTTCCTTCTGGTGGCTCTGTGGTGGGGTTAATGGCAACCTCCTTCAAGAACTTATGCCATACCCAGGTCTGCTGCATCCAGAGCCCCTGCCCCTGTGGTAGGCCACTGGTGACCCATACCTCCGCAGGAGACACTCAAACATTCAAAGGCAGGACTGACAGTCTCTATGGGTTCTCTGGTGCACACAAGGTTTTGTTTCAGCCCTCTGAACATCTCTGGCAAGTATGAGGTTTGATTCTAAATGCAATTTTGCCCTTCCTACCATCTTTCTGGGGCTTCTCCTTTGCCTTGGATGTGGGGTATCTTTTTTGGGTGGTGACGGTGATGGTTGTTCAGCAGCAAGTTGTAATGGAGTTCTTGCAGGAGAAGATGAGTGAACATCCTTCTACAGCACCATCTTGTACTTTTACTGTTAAGTAAATTGGAACAAAAGAGTGATATTGAGTTTGTATTCAGATAAAATGCTCTTTAATGAGAGATGTATTCTCTGATCATTCTATCTAAATTAGCAACTCCAACTCTATATAATTCTCTGCTGTAAATTTATCTCCATGCCACATAGCATCTCATGACATGCATATTGTAAGTCATTTGTTTGTTTTTCTTTTCTTTTTCTCATAGTAAAATGTAAGCTCCCTGAGAGAATGCTTTTTGCCATTTTTGTTCACTGCTCTAAACCCAGTACTTAGATTGGTTCCTGGTACTTAGTAGATTTTTGATAAATGTTTGTCAAATGTGTGAATAAATATTGAGAAGAGGCATATGGGAGAAGTCTCAAAGAATTTAAAAGTATGATGATGGTAATTCTGGTCTCATAGAATGAGTTTAGAAGTATTCTGTGTGTGCTGTGCTATGCTAAGTCACTTCAGTCGTGTCTGACTCTTTGAGACCCCATGGACTGTGCCACCAGGTTCTTCTGTCCATGGGATTCTCCAGGCAAGAATACTGGAGTGGGCTGCCATGACTTCCTCTGGGGGATCTTCTCAACCCAGGGATTGAAACTTAGTCTCTTACATCTCCTGCATTGGCAGGTGAGTTCTTGACCACTAGCGCTGCCTGGGGAGCCCACAAAGTATTCTATTATCCTCTATTTTTTGGAATAATTTAAGAATTCTTCTTTAAACATTTGAGAGAGTTCATCCGTGAATCCATCTGGGGTTGGGCTTTTCTTGTTAGAAGCTTTTTGATTACTGAGTCAACCTTTTTACTTGTTATAAGTCTGTTTATATTTTAGATATCTTGTTGAGCCAGTTTTGGTAGTTTGTATGTTTCTAGAAAAATTTCCCTTTAATGTAGGTTATCAAATTTGCTGGCATGCAATTTTTTATGCTCTTATAATCCCTTTCCTTTTTATGAGCTTGGTAGTAATGTTCCCATGTTCATACTTAATTTTCATAATTTGAGTCTTCTCTCTTTTTATCTTGGTCTTTCTGATTATGCCCCTAGCCCTGGTCATGCTTATGACCTTCCTTCTAGGAAAGCTCCCCAGGAATATGTGGGAGATTTTCAAAGCTCTTATTTGCCAAGGCATCTCACTCCTCAGCCTTTCCTCTCAAGAATTTGGTTTGTCCATTGTTTGCTTTGACTGTCATTCCTTTCCAAATCACAGAGGCTAACACATTTGTGTTTACATATTTTTTGCCAAATGCCCTCAAGTAACCTCTACTATATCTTTATAACCTCTACTTTATTTGGGGAGAGTTCTGAGTTATCTGAAACAAAGACACATTGTTTCTGTCTTTCAGGGAGCCACCAGATGGGTTAAAAAATGATAACAATTCTTTGAGAACAAGGTCTGCTCTACTCCTTCCAGGACCAGGAGCCCACACAGGGAGCATAGGCTGCTCTTTTCAGGAATGTCACCAAGTCACAGAGGGAGAGATGGAGCCTCGGTTAGTTAAAATTCCACAGCGCTCTCCTACTGAGATGCAGTCATCTTTGTATGATTAAGTGCCCACAGGCTTCGCTGGAGTGTCCAGCAGCCCCTCCTAGAAGCTCCCTGTTATGGTTTTGTAACAGAATGCCTCTGGTAATATACCTTCTTGTGAACAGCTTTCTCTGGCACCCTGCAAGTTGGATTTCCAGTAAGTTCTGCTGGCACATGTCACAGCAACTTTCCCATTCAGTGTGCCATCCTGTACCCTCTCCAACAAGGACTGGATCTCAGCCCAGTGGAGCTCTTCCTTTGGAGAATCCATTTCACCTCTAGTGGCAGTGGCTGCTCCTATATCTGCTATTTATATAATCTTTAGAGTTCTATCTACTTACTAGGCAATCCCTTGATTTTCCAATTCCTTGTTATAGTTGATAATTCTTCTTATTTAATATTTCCTGTTCAGGTTATATGGCTTCCCTCTCTTTATTGGACAGAGAATGATATATTGGGGAAATGTATACAAAAAATTATAAACAGTGAATTTGGTAAAGCCTCAGAGCGAAACAAAAATAAATTTTCTTAATGTAATTGTGAGCTATACTAAAAGCTCTAAAATACTTTTGATATAGAAGAGATATGTTTTACATTAATCATCAATGATGACTTGAGACTAAAATTCCAAATGATTTCAGCAAAATTCAGTGTTCTAGTTATCTGTGCTTTGTACAAGCACAGAGTATAAAGCAATACCTATTTTATCACTCTCACAGATTCTATGGGTCCGGAATTCAAGAACAGTGCAGTGGAGAGGTTTTCTTTCTACTCCATGTATCTGAAACCTCAGCTCAGGAACCTCAAATAGCTGGGGGTGATCAAATTCCCGGGGTTGGAATCATTCAACAGGCTTGGCTCCTGGACTGACACAGTTTCAAAGCTGGGCTCAGCTGAGGTTGTTGACTGGAACACCTACCCATGGCCTTGGCATGTGGTTTAGACTTCTTTTTGCATGATGGCAGGATTTTTAGTGGGAGCATCATCCAGGGACCAAATATTACAGGAGGCACAGGTGGATGCTGGATGTGTTTTCCTGGCCAGGACTTCTGTCACAGTCTATTAGCTGTAAGTGAATCACTAAGGCCAGCTCAGATTCAAGGTGGTAGGCAGTAATTAGATTCAACTTCTCAATGGGGAATTTCCTGGTTACATTGCAAAAGAGTCTGAGGGATGGAGATGTTGCAGTCATCTTTGTAATATGTCATACCCAGTGAGAAGCTTGATAGGGAATAAAAGGGACAGAAAAATGCTTTACATTCTTATCTTGAGCTTAGTATTACAAGGACAAAATACTGAATCACTACTACATAATTTGGAATAATATAAAAATACAAATTTGAAAGTGTCCCTAAAGTTATGAATATAGTAACCAGTCAAGCAGATATATTTGATAAAACTTCTAAGTCAAAGAAATGGATATATAGGGAGATCCTCCCTGATAGCTCAGTTGGTATAGAATCTGCCTGCCATGCAGGAGATCATGGTTTGATTCCTGGGTCAGGAAGATCCACTGGAGAAGGGATAGGCTACCCACTCCAGCATTCTTGGGCTTCCCTTGTGGTTCAGATGGTAAAGAATCCCCCTGCAATGCAGGAGACCTGTGTTCGATCCCTGAGTTGGGAAGATCCCCCAGGAAGGGAAAGGCTACCTTCTCCAGTATTCTGACCTGGAGAATTCCATGGATTGTAGAGTCCATGGGGTTGCCAGAGTTGGACACGACTGAACGATTTTCACTCATGAAATGGATCAATTCAGCAAAAGTCAGAAGTAAAAAAAAAAAAAAAAGAGAAAACATAATGAAAATAAACGATGACCAAGGCAACCACAAATATGGAATTATGATAAATGTGGCTAGGTTGAATCTCCCTACTTAAATAGTAAGTCTCTCAGAATAGGTTAAGTAATATAGATGCAGCTAATGCTGTGTTGAAAAGACAGGCCCAAATTAAAATATCAACTGGATATGAAAATAAATGCATGAGAAAAGATAAATAGGCAATTAAAAATAAAATAGTGTGACAGTATTAAATTTATATAAAGCAAAACAAATGAAATGCACATGACAAAGAGGAATAGTTCATGAAGATTAAATAGAAGGCACACCTTTTTGTATTTATGGTGCAGAGTGCAGAGAGCATAATTAACTGCTCTGATCTTTCTGTTGTGTCAGAAATTTTGCTGAGACTCTAGGTTGCATATTGGATTTTCATGTATTTTTAAAAGAGTTGAGACACATCACCACAGCAGTTGTTGGCAAAGGTCTGCAATCTGGGCTGCTACACATAGACTCACATTGTGTAGAATTGCTTTCAGTCTGAATCAGTGGCCACTGTCCAACAAGAGTGAAGTAGGAATTCCTTTTGGAGGAAGTTTGTAGCCTTTGTTCTTGGGTAAGTTTCTAGGCGTAACTCTTAGGATGGCCTGTCTCAAATGGTGGACTGACTGCCTGCAGGTCTGCTGTGCTGCCCAGCAGCTACTTCCCTGGTGGGGTGAGCTCACGGTTTCTGATGTTGTTTTGGGCCCAGTGCTGTCTTCCAAGAGGCTGTTTTCCAAGGTTGACTCACACGCATACTTCCTGAGGTCTTTTTCCAGACTGTGGTCTCGGGTATTTTCTTTGATACAAATGAGTCAGCAGACCGTGTTATGCCTCTCTGAATCACTGCATCATGGATAAAGTCTTTATTAAGAATCTAGCAGAGGAAATGGCAACCCATTCTAGTATTCTTTCTGGGAAAATCTCATGGACAGAGGAGCCTGGTGGGCTATGGTCCATGGGGTTGCAAAGAGTTGGACACAACTGAGTGAGTACACACATGCATCTTGTACAGAGTTCTGTACTAAACTCAGAGAACATACAAAATGATCAAGGATCAGAGTTGAATGCAAAAGTATGCATTTTTGTTAGATGTTCAAAAAATAAAATTAGATTTAAATAATTGGTTATTTGGAGCTACTTTTCTAAGGCATTTCTGGGGCCATTGTCTTCTTTTCCTAGAAAGAATATTTTGCTACGCAATTCGACCATTTTTTTTCCATGTGTGTATCATATCTCAAAGCACGTTTTTTTTTTTATTATCTCTTGGTTGTCTGATTGTCACAGCATGCTGTGATTTCTAGCATTTTTTTCCTGGTAAGAGACAAAGGCAGATTATAACCCAGGTTTATTGAGAGCTAAAACTTCTGATTATTATGACTTTTAAGTTAAAGAACTGAAGGATTGTGAGGTTTCATAAGTTGCTCAAAATCATGCAGAAATTCTGGAACCCAGCAAAACTAAGAGGGAGAACAGTGTGAAGGTTATGCAATCAAACTTCCAATCTCTTGAATCCCAGCTATCACGCTTGAAAACTACTGGAAGAGGCAAAAAAATGGAAGTAAAACAAAATTTAATATTTGTTATCTGTTCAGTTCAGTTCAGTCACTCAGTTGTGTCTGACTCTTTGCGACTCCATGAATCGCAGCATGCCAGGCCTCCCTGTCCATCACCAACTCCTGGTGTTCACTCAGACTCATGTCTATCGAGTCAGTGATGCCATCCAGCCATCTCATCCTCTGTCGTCCCCTTCTCCTCCTGCCCCCAATCCCTCCCAGCATCAGAGCCTTTTCCAATGAGTCAACTCTTTGCACGAGGTGGCCAAAGTATTCAGCTTTAGCATCATTCCTTCCAAAGAAATCCCAGGGCAGATCTCCTTCAGAATGGACTGGTTGGATCTCCTTGTAGTCCAAGGGACTCTCAAGAGTCTTCTCCAACACCACAGTTCAAAAGCATCAATTCTTCGGGGCTCAGCTTTCTTCACAGTCCAACTCTCACATCCATACATGACCACTAGATAACAGATAATTGGTTATTGCTGATAATTGCTAAACTGTCTTTCAAAGAGGTTTTTCTACCCCTTTGTTACAGTATGGGATTTTATATTTTTGACATACACTGAAATGTTGCTTCATAGATACACAGTAGTATTTTACATATCCAGAATTTGTTTATGAGTGTCTATTTCATCACATCCATGCCATAATTAAAATTTTCAATTTAAAAATCTTTATTATTAGAATAAGTAAAAATTGATATTATAATTTTGGTTTACCTTTCTCATCATAGTTCTGTGAACTTTGACTATTTTTTAACTTTGACATTTTAAAAGATTTTTTCCCCCCATTTACATACTTAGGTAATTTTCTATTTTGGCTTTATGTACAACCCATCCTTTATGTATATGGCTTTATGTACAACCCATCTGCATCATGATGCAGAATACATCATGAGAAACGCTGGGCTGGATGAAGCACAAGCTGGAATCAAGATTGCCAGGAGAAATATCAAGAACCTCAGATATGCAGATGACACCCCCCTTATGGCAGAAAGCAAAGATGAATTAAAGAGCCTCTTGATGAAAGTGAAAGAAGAGAGTGAAAAAGTTGGCTTAAAGCTCAACATTCAGAAAACTAAGATCATGGCATCTGGTCCCATCACTTCATGGCAAATAGATGGGGAAACAGTAGAAAGAGTGACAGACTTTATGTTTTTAGGTTACAAAATCACTGCAGATGGTGACTGCAGCCATGAAATTAAAAGATGCTTACTCTTTGGAAGAAAAGTTATGACCAACCTAGACAACATATTAAAAAGCAGAGACATTACTTTGCTGACAAAGGTCCATCTAGTCAAAGCTAAGGTTTTTCCAGTAGTCATGTATGAATGTAAGATTTGGACCATAAAGAAAGCTGAGTGCTGAAGAATTAATGCTTTTGAACTGTGGTGTTGGAGAAGACTCTTGAGAGTCCCTTGGACTGCAAGGAGATTCAACCAGTCCATCCTAAAGGAAACCAGTCCTGAGTATTCATTGGAAGGACTGATGGTGAGCCTGAAACTCCAATACTTTAGCCACCTGATGCAAAGAACTGACTCACTGGAAAAGACCGTGATGCTGGGAAAGATTGAAGGCAGGAGGAGAAGGGGATGAAAGAGGATGAAATGGTTGGATGGCATCACCGACTTGATGGACATGAGTTTGAGTAATGATGAGTTGATGACGGACAGGGAAGCCTGGTGTGCTGCAGTCCACGGGGTTGCAAAGAGTCAGACAGGACTGAGTGACTGAACTGAACTGACAATAAAGAATGAACTGAACCCATCCTATAGTATTAAGAGAAAGAATGTTTTTCAAGTGCTTAGCATGGAATCTGAAAGCATAACCTTATTCTTAAGTTTTACTCTATGAATATTATCTCTATATGAATTTTCTGGAAATATTTTTTCATTCATTTTCTATTACATTCTAATTAATTTTACATATGCATACACTTAAACTTTTATATATTTATAGTAATTGCACTTTTAAAATTAATTATTTCATGACTTTTAAGCTTTCAATAATGTAAAATCCAATAGTTTAATAAGTATTCATATGCTTTTTCTTTACAAAAATTTATTTTAAAATTTTGTAATCAGTTCGGAATTTGACACAAAGTGAGAAAGTCCTAAATTAATTTCACCCACAGATAGCTAAAAGATGCTTGCTCTTTGGAAGAAAAGCTATGACAAACCTAGGCAGCATATTAAAAAGCAGAGAGATTACTTTAGCAACAAAGGTCTGTATTGTCAAAGCTATGGTTTTTCCAATAGTCATCTATGAATTTCTGGAAAAGGAAATGGCAACCCAGTCCAGTATTCTTGCCTGGAGAATTCCATGGACAGAAGAGCCTGGTGGGCTACAGTCCATGGAGTCACAAAGAGTCAGACATGACTAAGTGACTAACACAGGTATAGATATAAGAGTTGGACCAAAAATAAATCTGAGCACCCAAGAATTGATGCTTTTGAACTGTGGTGTTGGAGAAGACTCTTGAGAGTCCCTTGGACTGCAAGGAGATCAAACCAGTCAATCCTAAAGGAAATCAGTCCTGAATATACATTGGAAGGATTGATGCTGAAGCTAAAGCTCTAATACTTTGGCTACCTGATGCGAAGAGCTGACTCATTAGAAAAGACCCTGACACTGGGAAAGATTGAAGGCAGGAGGAGAAGGGGATAACAGAGGATGAGACAGTCAGATGGCATCACTGACTCAATGGACATGAGTTTGAGCAAGCTCTGGGAGATGGTGAAAAACAGGGAAGCCTGGCATGTTGCAGTCCATGGGGTCACAAAGAGTCAGACATGATTTAGTGACTGAACAACAACAGATAACTAAATCATTGTTGCACCACTGTTCAGTAAATAAACCTTCCCATCATTTTGCAATGCGCTTTTTTTTTTGTCAAAAAGTAAATTCAAACATATATTCAAAGATCGTTGCCTGACCAGTCAGTTTTCTCTATTTTTAATGCCAGTACTAATTGAATTAGTATATTTACCATATGATAGAAGAGGGTTTTGCTAATAATTTTGGATAATATTTTCAATTAAAAAAAGATTGGTTGTATTCAATTCAAACATACAAAGGAATATGGAAGAACTGATTATCTTAATCCCATTGATTCATTCCATTCAGAAATTTGATGGAAATTTCTGTTATAAGTGTCATAAGTAGTTTTAGAAATTTTTACCTTATATTTCTCTTTTACTTCTTTATCTTTTGAAATTAGCTAGTATTATTTTAAAAACCTTTGGATCATTATTGCTTTCTAAAACATTTCACAAAACATAACTATTTTACACTGCTGCTGCTGCTGCTAAGTTGCTTCAGTCTCTGTGCAACCCCATAGAACGCAGCCCACCAGGCTCCCCCATCCCTGGGATTCTCCAGGCAAGAACACTGGAGTGGGTTGCCATTTCCTTCTCCAATGCATGAAAGTGGAAAGAGAAAGTGAAGTTACTCAGTCGTATTGGACTCTGAGAGACCCCATGGACTGCATGCAGCCTACCAGGCTCTTCCATCCATGACATTTTCCAGGCAAGAGTACTGGAGTGGGGTGCCATTGCCTTCTCCAATTTTACACTACTGCTTTCCAAAGCTAATTATTTAGGAGATTCTCCTTGGTTTTTTTTTTTTTTTGGTAGGAAGGTGCATTGCTAAAATTTTACTGGGATAACTTTAATTAATATAAGCTCTTATTTATATTTTGCATCTTTTAAAAATCTTTATAATTTTCTAAACAATATAAAGAAACACTGATGGTGAACATCCTTGTCTAGATCTGGACTTTAAATAGTATGCTGCTGGAGCTCTCCTCAGTGTGGTGCTGGTGAATCCATTCAGTTCAGTTCAGTCTCTCAGTTATGTCCAACTCTTTGTGACCCCATGAAATGCAGTATGCTAGACTTCCCTATCCATCACCAACAAGCAAGTTTGAACTTGCTCAAACTCATGTCCATTGAGTCAATGATTCCATCCAATCATCTCACCCTATGTCGTCCCCTCCTCCTCCCGCCTTCAATCTTTCCCAGCATCAGGGTCTTCTCCAATGAGTCAGTTCTTTGCATCAGGTGGCCAAAGTATTGGAGTTTCAACTTCAGCATCAGTCCTTCCAATGAATATTCAGTACTGATTTCCTTGAGGATTGACTGGTTTGATCTCCTTGCAGTCCAAGGGACTCTCAAGAGTCTTCTCCAACACCACAGTTCAAAAGCATCAGTTTTTTGGCACTCAACTTTCTTTATGGTCCAAGTCTTACATTCATACATGACTACTGGAAAAACCTTAGCTTTGACTAGATGGACCTTTGTCAGCAAAGTAATGTCTCTGCTTTTTAATATGTTGTCTAGGTTGGTCATAACTTTTCTCCCAAGGAGCAAGTGTCTTTTAATTTCATGGCTGCGGTCACCATCTGCAGTGATTTTGGAGCCCAAGAAAATAAAATTTGTTTGTTTCCATTGTTTCCCCATCTATTTGACTTGAATTGATGAGAGCGGCTGTCATGATCTTAGTTTTCTGAATGTTGAGTTTTAAGCCAACTTTTTCATTCTCTTTCACTTTCATCACGAGGCTCTTTAGTTCTTCACTTTCTAACATAAGAGTGGTATCATCTGCATATCTGAGGTTATTGATATTTGAATGCTTTTCAGATAAACAATCTTAACTGGTTTGGTGATTTTATGTCTATTTCTAATTCTTGATTTGGTTTTTTAAAATCAGAAATGAATGAATTAAATAACTATCTCTGTTCAGGCTCTTGCATCTGTAATTTAAACAGAATGCTCTCTTGCTTTCACCATCCTTTCAGCATTTACTGCATGCCTCCCCTTGTGTCAGGCTCCAAGAGGTAGCAGTTCTGGGACTCTCCTCCGGTAGGGGTTTCTGTTCTTTCTAATATGTACACTTTTCTCACTTGTTTTCCAGACCTCAGGCCTTTGTCTCTATACAGATCTTGAGAGAAAAGAGGGCCAGAATTGCAATGATCACACTTAGGAAACAAAGTGAGAACACCGACAGAGGAGGAAGAAAGAGGCTGGGCAACCAGAACAGAGAGCTGGCACACAGGGCAGGAAATCAGCCTCCTCCTCACACCTCGGTCTCCCGGTCACTCCCTGCTAGGAGGTCTTGGAGAGATTCTCTGTGTATGGAACTGCCTTCTGTTGCTGTTGTTCAGTTGCTCATCATGTTTGACCCTTTGTGACCCCATGGACTGCAGCACCCCAGGCTTCCCTGTCCTTCACTATCTCTCGGAGATTGCTCAAACCCATGTCCATTGAGTCAGTGATGCCATCCAACCATCCCAGTGAGTCAGCTCTTTGAACCAGGTGGCCAAAGTATTGGAACTTCAGCTTCAGCATCAGTTCTTCTGATGAATATTCAGGGTTGATTTCCTTTAGGATTGACTGGTTTGATCTCCTTGCTGTTTAAGGGCTCTCAAGAGTCTTCTCCAGCACCTCAGTTCGAAAGAAGCAATTCTTCGCTGTTCAGCCTTCTTTATGGCTTCTATTCTCTTGGCTACACTCTTGATTTTGCTGCAAAGAGTACATCCTTTGCTCTCCCCTGGCGTCTGGGTTGTTGCATAGATTGGAACTTGGAGGTGCCCTGGACCCTTTATGTTACTCCCTTGGTCCTCCAAGAAGCTCTCTCTAATCTTTTTTCCTGTGTGCATCGAAACTTGATGTTTTCTCACTGCAGCCTGGAAAGACCTTCAACAGTCTTAGGAGCATATCAAATTCATCTCAGGGAAGAGAAGTACTCAGGCCTCAGTCCCTTGGGAAGCACTACTAGTATTCATTTCTGCTGATGAAGGTTTAGAGAGAGGTGTTTTTCCATCTGTGTGACTCTATCAAGGCCTGACCCTCCCACAAGACACAATTTTCTTCACCCTCCATAGGGACCATTTTCCAGCAGATGTATTCTCTCTGTTTTATGTTTTACTATATCTTATCTCATGGGTTATCTGTCCCATATAAGAGCATATTTATACTTCCTCTTCTAAATACATTCTACCTGACTCCCCCACCCCCAGACCCACTTTACACCTTGCTCTGTACCCAGAGAGGGTATTGCCTCTGGATGTTGTTAGGTTTGGCTAATAGGAAGCACTGGCAGTTGATCAGAGGCAGCAAGAAGGACAAGTTGAAGGATTTATCCCCCTGAGTCACCCCTTACAAGTCCACTCACTGTTCTGTAGTGCCTGGGGCCTCTCCTAAGGCCACTGCTCCCATGAGGTGATTCCCTTGATGACTCTGCCAGTCGTGAGCTCTCCATTGCTGTCCAGCCTAGGGAGGGTAATGCCTTTGATGTTACCAGCCCTGGTGTATTTTGCCACCCCTGCTTTATTATTATTATTGTTTTTAACTCTTCCCATGTATTTTGACAGTTCTCTTCATTATACTCTCTTCAATCTTTCCTTTTGCACGTATCATCTGTTTCCTGTTAGGACTTTGACTAATACACCTCCTGATCTCAACTTTCTTCCACCCAGCACCCTTGTCCTAAATCTGCTCCCTCTCTTTCCTTTCTTCCACAAATTCCTAAAGCATTTCTCTCAATGTGTAGCTCCCAGTTCCTTACCTCTCATATTCTTTTAAATCTACCTGAGATTTAAATATCAATAACCTCAGATATGCAGATGACCTCACCTTTATGGTAGAAAGTGAAGAGGAACTCAAAAGCCTCTTGATGAAAGTGAAAGTGGAGAGTGAAAAGTTGGCTTAAAGCTCAACATTCAGAAAACGAAGATCATGGCATCCGGTCCCACCACTTCATGGGAAATAGATGGGGAAACAGTGGAAACAGTGTCAGACTTCATTTTTCTGGGCTCCAAAATCACTACAGATGGTGACTGCAGCCATGAAATTAAAAGACGCTTACTCCTTGGAAGGAAAGTTATGACCAATCTAGATAGCATATTCAAAAGCAGAGACATTACTTTGCCAACAAAGGTTCGTCTAGTCAAGGCTATGGTTTTTCCTGTGGTCATGTATGGATGTGAGATTTGGACTGTGAAGAAGGCTGAGTGCCAAAGAATTGATGCTTTAGAACTGTGGTGTTGGAGAAGACTCTTGAGAGTCCCTTGGACTGCAAGGAGATCCAACCAGTCCATTCTGAAGGAGATCAGCCCTGGGATTTCTTTGGAAGGAATGATGCTAAAGCTGAAACTCCAGTACTTTGGCCACCTCATGCGAAGAGCTGACTCATTGGAAAAGATTCTGATGCTGGGAGGCATTGGAGGCAGGAGGAGAAGGAGATGACAGAGGATGAGATGGCTGGATGGCATCACTGACTCAATGGACATGAGTCTGAGTGAACTCCGGGAGTTGGTGATGGACAGGGAGGCCTGGCGTGCTGTGATTCATGGGGTCACAAAGAGTCGGACATGACTGAGCGACTGATCCGATCTAACCAAATTGTTTTCCAAAGTGGTTCTAACATTCTACATTGTTACCAACAATTTGAGAGTTCCAGTTGCTTTGCATCCTCATCAGCACTTGGTATATGTGTGTGTGTTAGTTGCTTAGTCGTGTCCGACTCTTGCAACCCCATAGACTGTGCCCACCAGGCCCCTCTGTCCATGGGATTCTCCAGGCAAGAACACTGGAGTGGATTGCCATTTCCTTCTCCAAAAGGAGCTATAGAAAGAAAGAAAGTGAAGTTGCTCAGTTGTGTCCAACTCTTTGTGACCCCATGGACTGTAGCCTACCAGGCTCCTCCATCCATGGAATTTTCCAGGCAGGAGTACTAGAGTGGGTTGCCATTTCCTTCTCCAGCACTTGATATGGTCAGTGTTAATTTTAGCCATCCTAATATGTCTATCATTGTAAGTTATTATGGTTTTAATTTGCATTTCTTCTATGACTAATGGTATTGAACATCTTTTAATATGCTTCTGAACTTGTTGGCTATCCATAAATCTTCCTTTGAAAAGTGTTCAAATATTTTTTACTGTTTGTGAGTTGTCTTATTATTTCTCTGTATAATTTCTTTACATAATCTGGATTCAAATCCTTTCTCAGACCCATGCAGTGCAAATATATTCACCAAGTCTGCAACTTACCTTTTATTTTTATTTATTTTGCAGAGTCACTGAGCTTTATGGTTCCATTTGGCCCCAAAACACACTTTTACTGGCCTCAAGTTATCTTTTCAAAAATAACTAGGCATGTGAATTTAAACGTTCCCCACCCCCAGGGGCCTTCCACCATTCGGTTCCTCCCAGGAGCTCCAAAGCGGAAGTTGAGTCTGTCCCACTCGGGTCGTTGCGAAGTGGCTCTGCTTCCTGGGGTGGGGGATGGGGGTGAGGTTCTGATGTGAATGACGGTGATGTGCCAGCGCAGAGGCTCTGCTGATGGCTGTCACATGGTTGCACAGGATGACTTTTATTTCCTGGCCATTTTATTTATTTATTTATTTTTTTTAATTTTATTTTATTTTTAAACTTTACATAACTGTATTAGATTTGCCAAATATCAAAATGAATCCGCCACAGGTATACATGTGTTCCCCATCCTGAACCCTCCTCCCTCCTCCCTCCCCATTCCATCCCTCTGGGTCGTCCCAGTGCACCAGCCCCAAGCATCCAGTATCGTGCATCGAACCTGGACTGGCAACTCATTTCATACATGATATTTACATGTTTCCTGGCCATTTTATAGAAGACTTTCAACTGTATTCCCAGAACTTCAGATTTGGACACCAAGTCATCGAGCTTCTCGCCTGGCGCTACTAAAGACTCCATGGTGTTGTGCAGAATGATGTTTCTGCACATCTGCACTGGTCTCATTCAGTTCAGCCTGCACTTTAGTCATGGAGTGAGCTTCTTGGGGGTTCTGGTGTCTACTGAGGTGACTGTCCAGGCCTGTGTACTGGATGGTATAGGGGGATCCAACTGGCCAGTCTATCCTGTGGACCTGCTTGGAGAATTCGTCTAGTACCTTCTCTAGCAAGGTAGAAGACCCCCAGGATGGATGTTCACTGTCAGCAATGACCACTTCTGCAAGACTGTCATTTCTCACGAAGACATAGCACAGATATTCTTGTTCCACAGAAGTTTGGCTATCTTTTGCAGAGCACTCCACAATCAGGATCCCTTGGAGAAGGAAATAACAACCTACTCCAGTGTTCTTGCCTGGAGAATCCCATGGACAGAAGAGCCTGACAGGCTACAGCCCATGGGGTTGCAAGAGTCAGACATGAATTAGCGACTAAACCACCACCACCACCACCAGCACCACAATCAGTTGGCTTGTGCAGGCGGTGAATTCCTAAACGCTGGACCTCTAGAAGAAGCTGAAAGAGGACACATCATATGTGGCTTTGAGCAGCACTGCCTTGGACTCACCTTTGTACAGACACTTAGGCTGTACAGCTTCATGGCACTGCGCCCTCGGGCCGGCCACCCACCTGGTGGTGGCCGGGGCTCACAGGGATCAGCATGGTGCCGCCCCTCGAGGGGCCGACGGGTCAGCCACCTGCTTCCTTCTGCCTTTTATTTCTAAATGGTGTCTTCTGATGAGCCGATTTTAAAATTTTGGTAAATTCTAATATATCAATTTTTATTTTATAGTTTTAAATAAAATTATAAAATAAAGCTAATGAACTATGCTGTGCTGTGATTAGTCACTCAGTCATGTCTGACTCTTTGCAACCCCATGGAATGCCCCACTAGGCTCCTCTGTCCATGGGGTTCTCCAGGCAAGAATACTGGAGTGGGTTGCCATGCCCTCTCCAGGGGATCTTCCAAAACCAGGAATTGAACCCAGGTCTCCCACATTGTGGGAGGTTTCTTTACTGTCTGCGCCACCAGGGAATCAATTTTTATTTTATAGCTTAAAATAAAACTATAAACTAATAAAATAAAACTAGTAAACTATAGTTTAAAATAAAACACATTTTGTGTCCTATTGAAGAAATTTTTGGTTAACATAAAGTTGCAAAGATTTTATCCTATTTTTTTTTCCTAGAAAATTCATAATTTTAGCTTTTATATTGTCTTAAGATTTTTGGATTACCTTGTTCAGAGGATGTGACTGCTGATTGATACCTGAGCTGGACCTGGGCAATCAGGATCCTCACTCCCTCCCTGTCCTTGGAATGGGTGTGCCACCCACCATTCCCATAGCCAGACCCATTTTCGAGGATGCAGCTGAACAGAGAGTCATGTGTTGTTGAGACCATCTGAGTGAATCCACTTAAGATTTCTCTATAAACTCCTAAGATTCTGGCTGGTGGTGTGAAGATTTACTCATCTTGTGGGTGCCCAAGACAAGCCTCCTAAGTAAATTCCCCTGCTTATTATACTTGCCATTTGTCTGGGATGGTCCGTGTCTTCAATTTCTACTTGGTCTCCATGGAGGAAGTTTATATTTTGTATATGAATATCCAGTTGTTTCAATACCCCTTATTGAAAAGTTTATACCTTTCCCACCACAGTACCTTGCATGTTAGTTAAAAAAAAAAAACCAAAAAAACCTGATTATTTATATATGTGTGTGTGTGTATTCTGAACTCTCCTTTTTGTTCCATTGAGCTATTAAACTATCCCTTATGTTAATATTACACTGTCTTGATATTGTAGATTTAAAACATCTTGAAATAAGTCCTCAGACTTTGATAACTTTTGAATTGTTTCCAAAATTATTTTTGTTCTGTTGGGTCTTTGCATTTCAGATAAGTTTGAGAAAAAGTTGTCCAGTTTTTACAAACAAAAAATCTTTTGGGATTTTCATTGAAATTGCATCACATTTATAGATCAATTTGGGAGACTAGACATTTTAGTCATATTGAGTTCTCCAATGCATGAACATAGTATTTCTCTTCATTAACTTAAATCTATAATTTCTCCCAGCTATGTTTTCTAATTTTCAGTGCAAAGACTCAGATATAGTTTATCAAATTAATTCCTGAGTATATTATGTATTTTGATGTCATCATACATAATTATTTTATGAATCTAATTTTCCAGTTTTTCATAGCTATTAATACTGTGTACAAGTGCAGAAAATCAATTTTGTTTTGACTTTATCAAATGACTCTGCTAAATTCACTTAATAGTACAGATCGTAGGTTTTTCTACTTACAGTCATGTTGTATTCAAGTGATAATCATTTTACTTTTATTCCCAGAAATGCTAAGATTTTATTTTATTTTATATGTGTTTTTCATCATTTATTTTGTTAATTTGATGAGGTAAATCAACTTTTTTGAATGTTAAATTATCTTTCATTCCTGGGTAAGCCTTGTCTAAGTTCAGTTCAGTTCAGTTGCTCAGTCGTGTCCTACTCTTTGCAATCCCATGGACTGCAGCATGCCAGGCCTCCCTGTCCCATCACCAACACCCAGAGTTTACTCAAACTCATGTCTATTGAGTCAGTGATGCCATCCAACCATCTCATCTTCTGTCGTCCCCTTCTCCTCCTGCCTTCAGTCTTTCCCAGATTCAGAGTCTTTTCCCATGAGTCAGTTCTTCGCATCAGGTGGCCAAAGTATTGGAGTTTCAGTTTCAACATCAGTCCTTCCAATGAATATTCAGGACTGATTTCCTTTAGGATGGACTGGTTGGATCTCCTTGCAGTCCAAAGACTCTCAAGAGTCTTCTCCAACACCACAGTTCAAAAGCATCAATTCTTTGGTGCTGAACTTTCTTTATAGTCCAGCTCTCACATCCATACATGACTACTGGGAAAACGACAGCTTTGACTAGATGGACCTTTGTCAGCAAAATAATGTCTCTGCTTTTTAATATGCTGTCTAGGTTGGTCATAACTTTTATTCCAAGGTGTAAGTGTCTTTTAATTTGATGGCTTCAGTCACCATCTGCAGTGATTTTGGAGCCCCCCCAAATAAAATCTCTCACTGTTTCCACTGTTTTCCCACCTATTTGCTATGAAGTGATGGGACAAGATGCCATGATCTTAGTATTCTTAATGTTGAGCTTTAAGCCAACTTTTTCATCCTCCTCTTTCACTTTTATCAAGAAGCTCTTAAGTTCTTCACTTTCTGCCATAAGGTTGGTGTCATCTGCATATCTGCGGTTATTGATATTTCTACTGGCAATGTTTCATCCAGCCCAGTGTTTCTCATGATGTACTCTGTATATAAGTTAAATACGCATGGTGACAATATACAGCCTTGAGGTACTCCTTTCCCTATTTGGAACCGGTCTGTTGTTCCATGTCCAGTTCTAACTGTTGCTTCTTGACCTGCATACATATTTCTCAAGAGGCAGGTCAGATGGTCTGGTATTCCAATCTCTTTCAGAATTTTCCACAGTTTGTTGTGATCCACACAGACAAAGGCTTTGGCATAGTCAATAAAGCAGAAGTAGATGTTTTTCTGGAACTCTCTTGCTTTTTCTTTTTTTTTAAATAAATTTATTTATTTTAATTGGAGGCTAATTACTTTACAATATTGTATTGGTTTTGCCATACATCAACATGAATCCACCATGGGTATACACGTGTTCCCCACCCTGAACCCCCCTCCCACCTCCTTCCCCGTACCATCCCTCTGGGTCATCTCAGTGCACCAGCCCCAAGCATCCTGTATCATGCATCAAACCTGGACTGGCGATTCATTTCATATATGATATTAGACATGTTTCAATGCCATTTTCCGAAATCATCCCACCCTCTTCTTCTCCCACAGAGTCCAACAGACTTCTATACATCTGTGTCTCTTTTGCTGTCTCGCATACTGGGTTATCATTACCATCTTTCTAAATTCCATATATATGGGTCAGTATACTGTATTGGTGTTTTTCTTTCTGGCTTACTTCACTCTGTATAATAGGCTCCAGTTTCATCCATCTCATTAGAACTGACTCAAATGTATTCTTTTTAATGGCTGAGTAATACTCCATTGTGTATATGTACCACTGCTTTCTTATCCATTCATCTGCTGATGGACATCTAGGTTGCTTTCATGTCCTGGCTATTATAAACAGTGCTGCAATTAACATTGGGGTACACGTGTCTCTTTCAATTCTGGTTTCCTCGGTGTGTATGCCCAGCAGTGGGATTGCTGGGTCATAAGGCAGTTCTATTTCCAGTTTTTTAAGGGATCTCCACTGGCAACTTGATCTCTGATTCTTCTGCCTTTTCTAAATTCAGCTTGAACATCTGGTTCACAGTTCACATACTGTTGGAGTCTGGCTTGGAGAATTTTGAGCATTACTTTACTAGCGTGTGAGATGAGTGCATTTGTGCAGTAGTTTGAACATTCTTTGGCATTACTTTTCTTTGGGATTGGAATGAAAACTGACCTTTTCCAGTCCAGTGGCCGCTGCTGAGTTTCCCAAATTTGCTGACATATTGAGTGCAGCACTTTCACAGCATCATCAAGCCCCATCTACTCATCATCATTTTTATATATTGTTGAGTTTGATTTACTAATCATTTGTAAAGGATTTTTATATATCTGTTCATGAGGGTTATTGGCCTGGATTTTCTTGTTTTGTAAGTCTTTAATTTGTTATCAGTTAATACTGACCTCATAAAATGAGGAGGAACATGTTCCCTCCTCCCCTATTTTCTAAAAATTTGCATAGGATTATTGTCTATTTCTTAATTGACAATATTTATCAGTAAAGACTTGATCCAGTTTCCTCCTCTTGACTTCATTGCCACAGATTTCTTCTCAGATTTCACTTATTCTTACTCATTCAGATATCATGTCTTTCTTCTCATGTCCAGAATATAGATAAGAAATCTACTAAGTCACTAATTAATTATCATCACTGCTGTGCTTAAACAACTCCCTTGTTCATTGTCTTCCTTGACCTCATATTTAACACAGTGTTATTCGGAAGAGCACTTAAGACCTGTTGCAGCCTGGGTTCAACCTCCCTCTTAAATCTCCTTCCTCTCCACTAATCCTTCAATTTTCAGTTTTTGGCCATTCAGCTAGAATTCCAGACTTTAGTAGTTTTGGTATCTTTAATGCTAATGTCTGATCCTGAAATATTCTATTCTCACTTTTCAACTTTCCTCTTAATATTGTCTCATTAGTATATCCTTCCTTGATTCCCACAGGCATGATTAGATTCTGTCTCTCCAAGGTGTTTCCATCTCTCCAAGGTGTGGCCACAGAAATCTTTGCTTGTACCTCTGCTTGCCTTTGGTGATGCTTTGCTTTAGCTTGATGTGTATCTTTCACCTGACTCTATAAATCCATATTTCTTTCTTTCTTTTGCAACCCTTAAGAGGAACTCAAGAAATACTTTTATTGATCTAGATTATTGATCCAAATCCTCTTGAATGTTCTTGGAGCTTTGGTCTTGTCCTGATCTCTTGATGTTTTACCCAATTTCTGAATTTAGATGAGGATTTGAGGATTTCAGTTAGATGGTCCATGTTTACGTTCATCTAATGTTTTAGTATTAATAATTTTCTTTTTGGGGGGCCAAAGGGCACATGGCTTGGAGGCTTTTAGTTCCCTGACCAGGGGTTGAACCTGTACCCTTAGCAGTGAAATCATGAAGTCTTAACCACAGGACTGCCAGGGAACCCCCAACTTCTCTATTTTCTGAGTCTTAAGTTCTTGTTTCAGTTCCTCATCCTCTCCTTCAGTTCCACTCAGATTGACCTTTGTATTGCTCCTGTCTACTCATTCCTCCTCCAATGAGGTTCTGACCTGATAGTTTCTACCTTATAATACCAATATCCTGAAGTTTCAGAGATATCCTAGCATCCTCTAAGATAGAATGATCTGTCCTAAGCTCATTGTTACCAAGCTTGGCTTCAGTGTTAGAAAGTTGAGTGCTTCACGTTAGTGTTCATAGTCTTGGCTCTACCTAAGATGACACCACCTGTGTCTTCTTCCCTCTGGAATTGGGTTAGTACCCTTAGAACACAGCTTTCCTAAATGGAGGAACTGGTTTTGGGCAATGATAATTTCCAATCAAATTGTGCTATTCTCTTTTAATATAACTTGTGTTAACGTCTATCTTTCTAATTAAGGATTATCTTTCTGAAGACATACAAATCTGGCCAAGTCCTGAACTACAAATTTTCATGTATTTGTTCTTATTTTTCCTTTGGTTTCATTAAAAAAATACTTTTTTTCTTCAAAAAACAAATTCTTTTTTCCTTACTGGATTTGAAGAATCCATGAAGACTCATGCATACCACCACACATGTCCTTTTACGTACACACTCAATTTTTCCAATCCTTCTCAATCCAATGCAATGTCCAGATCCTCTATTCTCTTGAATATTCTCTCATTGATTAATCTGGCACCGCTTTAAGGAGTGATTTTAGTGACTGAGTTGAGTCAAGTGTAGAGAAATTGGTTAAGAAGAGACAGAGCTGAAGGTAATCTCACTAAGGTGAGATAAGATATGGATGGCAATACCTACAGGACTTGGCCTGCCCTTGTGTCTACCATTTTGAAATCTAACACAGGAGACATTTGGCATTTTCTCCAGCCTTATTCCATGGCCAGATTCTCTCATCTTATAAACACTGTCACCTATTAATCCATTCTTCCTCTCACAGTCCCACCTATGTCATGGGGTCATATAGGTAATATTGTAGCTGGTCCTGGTGTTGTCCCTCCCCATCTCCCTGCCCTCCTCTTACTTTCCCTAAATCAGGTTGCTTGGTGATTAAATTAGGTGTCCCATTTCCCATCACAGCATGTCTCTCCTTGCTTCTGGCTGCAGGCCCTTAGCCCTCTCTTGACATGGCACCCTGGAATATGATGTTCAAAATATTCCCTATTGGGGCTGTTCCCTGAGGACTCAGTAACTAGAAGAGACCCTGTTAGACCTTTGTTTGAAGAGGGAGCAGAGTACTAATTGGTGTCTGGGTGGTGGGAGTTTCACTTTGGATCCCTATAGGCAGTGGCTGAAAAGGTGCCCATTAAATACCCTGTTCTTGGGACCTGACTGGTAGCTTAACTTCTCATTCCTCGTAGGTCAGTGCACCTCTTTGGTGAGTAATGTTTAAGGGTAGGCCCAAGGAAGAGAGATTCGTATAGGCTACATCTACAACTTAATTTTTCCCCCAACCTTCCCAGATCTGGATAATCTGATAGGCTGTCTGGGGGTAAAAATGCATTGTATTGATAACAGTAGGGAAAAAGGGGAAATATCACCAATATTGATAATGTGTACATCATCATAGATCTATCTAGACCTTTTTGTGTTGTATATGGGCTTCTCTGGTGGCTTATGTGGTAAAGAATCTGCCAGCAATGTGAGAGACCCAGGTTTGATCTCTGGGTTAGGACGATCCCTTGGAGAAGGGAATGGCTACCACTCCAGTATTCTTTCTTGGAAAATCTCATGGACAGAGGAGGCTGGCAGGTTATAGTCCATGGGGTCACAAAGAGTCGGGCAGGACTGAGTGACTAACACTTTCACATTGTGTCATATACAAGGGCGGGGGCGGGGATTGGGTGTGTGAGAATTACTTCCTCCAAAGCAAGCAAACATTCTGCTGGTTCTGGCCCAACAGTAAGTTATTTATAAGTTGGCTCCTCTTTGAAGCCTGCAGGGTGAGCCTTAGGGAAACATTTATGGAGGCCCCTGCATCTGCCTCCAGGAATCCTCTAGCTCCAGAATTCTTAATCTCATTTTACTACTTCCCTGATGGAAATAAAGGAGTTGAGCTTACTGAATTAGACTTTCCCTTGAGGCATAATGTTTATAATGAGGGACATTTGCTGGGTCCTCAGGGGATAGTTGGGCCATTAGATTTAAGTATTTCCTACACAGTCCTGAAAACACTGTTTCATTCCACAAAGTGGGCTGAGGCTTAAGGTTGGGCAGCTTTTTGGATAATATGAAACAGGTGCTCAGGTGATCAAAGCCACATTTCTTGACACCTTCCAACACCCCTTCCCTCACAGCACCATATTCTGGGGATGCTGAGGGAAACAATGTGTGTTGGGAGGTAGAAAAGGAACATTATCTGGGAGGATATAGTATTTTTGACTGGGTGGCTCTGGGTTACTACTAAACAACATCCACACACGGGATGAAACTACCTTTTTTTTTTTTTGGAACTTATCATCTTTTGTCAAATCAAATGCATTGCCTCTGAATTGCTAAAGTTTCTGTTGCTCTTAATCAGATAACTCCTAATGCCTCATTTACTTCTTGTAATTCAGTGACAATAAAATGACTGTTTCTAGCATTTGATAAGGAATTTTCACATATTGTATGTCACTGGATTCTCATGATCCTGTGAGGTAGGTTTTAGTATGTTCATTTCACATGTGAGGACACTAAGGCTTGAAAATGGTTAGATGCTTTGCTTAAAGTCACACAGCAGACATATGGAAGAAATAGTACCTCGAACCAGGATCTTGACTTCTGGTCCAGAGTTTAATACCAAGACGCCAGAACTATAGGTCCCCTCAAATCTCCTTATCTTCCAAGCCCTTATGCCTTCTGCTGTTATCACATAGTCTCCTTAGCAGCTATGGTTTAAGGTATGGGCAACAGTCATGTAATTTCTCTTGGAGAGAAAAGCAAAATGTTCTTGGTCATTTTAAAGCTGCACTGTTTCTTGTTTTTTTAAATTGTAGTATAATTGCTTTAAAATGCGGTGCTAGTTTCTGCTATATGACGAAGTGAATCAGTTATATGTATACAATGTAATATTACTCAGTCATAAAAAGGAATGAAATTGGGTCAGTTGTAGAGATGTGGATAGACCTTGAGTCTGTTACACAGAGTTGAGTAAGTCAGAAAGAGAAAAACAAATATTGTATGTTAATGCATATATGTTCCTTCTTTTCTGAACTGTGCTCCTGGGCTAACTTCTGCTCCTTTCCCTCATGGTTAGAGACTCCTTCTTGCTGCCATTGAAAGTATGAGAGGAACCCAGCTGTAATGTCTCTGCCTGGAATGTGAATCAGTCTTATGCTCCAAAACCCTCTCAGACCCTAGGCCCAGGTCTCTGCATGTTCTTGTGCTTTTCTTTGGCATGAGAGGACTGTGGTGCTGGCGGTGTTGGGGGATGCTGGAGAGACACCTAATCCCTAAGTCGTTCTTCATCTGCCATGCTATTTGGTTCCTGTGCTGCCCACTCGTGGCCACAGTGTCCTGGGCATTCTTCCTCTACTCCGTAGCAGTCACTATTCTCTTGAAGACAAGATGATAACCTCCTAGCTCGTGGATCAGTGGATGTGAGGTCTTGTCTGATTCTGCCACTAATAACTCTGGGACTCTGGGTCTTTTACTTATTTCTAGACCTTAGTTTTCTAACCTAAAAAATGATGGTTTGAGCATAGTACATGTTGGGGATATGTATAATTCTGTACACTTTATGTGATTACATGAAAAACTGAACTGGAAGGTATATCGGATCATTTTATTTTCTGTTCTCAGCAGTATAGGTGTGATATAGAGTTTTTGACTTTCATATGATAATTATTAAAAAAATTTCTGTTCATTCCAGGTCACCACAACTCTGAACTTTGTGTCTGCTGCTGCTGCTAAGTCGCTTCAGTTGTGTCCAAATCTGTGCGACCCCATAGATGGCAACCCAACAGGCTCCCCCGCCCCTGGGATTCTCCAGGCAAGAACACTGGAGTGGGCTGCCATTTCCTTCTCCAATGCATGAAAGTGAAAAGTGAAAGTGAAGTCCCTCAGTCGTATCTGACTCTTTGTGACCCCATGGACTGCAGCCTACCAGGCTCCTCCATCCATGGGATTTTCCAGGCAAGAGTACTGGAGTGGGATGCCACTGCCTTCTCCAGAACTTTGTGTCTACCCATGTACAATACCACCTTGAAGGAGAGGGAGATACAGAAGGTGGTGAAATCAAGATATCTATTGAGATTTTGGGGAAAGAAGCAAGATATACATTTGTGAAATGATTGGCGAATAATCCAAGGAGGAATCTAATTAGTGTTGGAGTCATCGGGGACCATTTATTCTGTAACCTGGAAGTCAGTGGAGTTTGGAGAAGTGGAATGTCTCCAAATTAAGGAATTTTCCAGATGTTAGGATTTGGGGCAGTTTCAGATGAAGGTTGGTTGTAATAAGACTTATGTGAGGTCTATGCTGATTAGATCAATCACTAGCATTCAGAATTTGGGAATAAGAGCATGATGGCAAGGAGTTTCACTTACAACAGTTCCTGGGCATCTACTTGAATCTGTGATTTACTTAAATTATGTCAACTGTTCCAGGTCACAGATATAGTAGGAGGTGTAATTCTGGAAACTGGTTTCTGCTTTTTTTTGTTCAATGCATTTCCCACTAGACCAAGCTGACTTGCCTCTTTCGTGTTTAAAGATCTTGCAGAAATATTGACTAAATTGAAAATTACTTTTGACTATTTTCTTAGAATAATGGGGAAAGACTGATGGTGATGGTGGAGTTAGTGAGACCACATGTTCTGAGCTCTTAACCTTCTCATTGAATTTAACCTGCTTGCCTTTCTTTGCAGGGGCACTTCACACTTCTAAGTGAGGTGACCACCATGACTTTTCCCAATAATTCTCATCTCTTCTCACATACTTTCTTCTTGGCTGACATCCCAGGACTGACTGCTGTCCGCATTTGGATCTCACTTCCCTTTTGCTTCATGTTCTTCCTGGCAGTGACTGGGAATGGTATCCTGCTTTTTCTCATCTGGACAGAATGCAGTCTTCACCAGCCCATGTTTTTATTTCTTGCCATGCTCTCCTCTGTTGGCCTGGTTCTCTCTCTCTCCACTCTGCCCAAGATGCTGGCCATTTTCTGGTTTGGTGCTACAGCCATCAGCTCCTACTCCTGTCTTTTCCAGATGTTCTCCCTCCATGCATCTCTGCCATGGAATCAAGAGTGCTGGTGGCCATGGCCCTGGACCGCTTTGTGGCCATCTGTAACCCACCACGTTATGCAACCATTCTTACCCCAGTAGTTGTTGCCAAGATTAGAGGCCTGGTGGTGCTTTGAGGTGTGGGTTTGACCACCTCCTTTCCAGGCCCAGCCCATGGGCTGCCCTACTGTGGCTCCCACACAATTGCCTACACCTACTGTGAGCATATGGCAGTGGTGAAACTGGCCTGTGGGGCCACCACCGTGGATAACCTCTATGCCTTTGCTGTGGAGATCTTTCTCGGTGCTGGGGATGTGGCCTTTATTGCCTACTCTTAAGGGCAGATTGTGAGGACCATGATTCATTTGTCTTCATCTGAGGCACATGCTAAAGCAGGCAGCACACGTCAGCTTACGTCTATGTCATTCTCTTTTTCTACGAAGCAGGCTTTCTTTCTGTAATCATGCAGCGCTTTGGCCAACCCACAGCCTCTGCTGCCAAAGTCATCCTTGCCAATCTCTACTTGCTCTTTCCCCCTGCACTGGACCCCATTGTCTATGGAGTCAAGACCAATCATATCTGGGAGCACATGTGTAAAATTCTAAGTCTCAACTGTATTGATCCCACCTGAGTGTAGTTCTCATTAGTTGGACTTTGGGGGCCAAGGTGACCCTCCCCTGTGTGATGGGAGCCCCATAAGACCATGCTACTTACCTGGTGGGGACAAAGAAGAGAAAGCAAATGAAGTTATCCTGAGTGTTTAGAAGTTGGGAAATCTCTTCTGCGACCTATGGTGTTTAGATATTTAGATGAAAATCGAGAAAGGCTGGGGTGTATCAGATGATCAGTTAGCAAGTACTTTTTTGGATACCTTTTCCCCTAAAAGTTTGTTATTTACTTGTCTTGACCAAATAAGTGCATCAGGTAATTAAGAAATAATTAGACTTTAATAGATCTGGATCAAGTGACTCAGGAGTTCAAATGAAAACATGGACCACCTCCCACCACCATGACGCTGACACATAGCCTGTCTGTGGAACAAGTAAGGCTCCCTCTATCAGAAAAACTTTGGCATCACAGAAACTGGGGTGGCAAATTCTGGAGATACTTTAAGTCTTATGATCATGAGAGAAACTCTGTAAAATATTCATGTTCCATCTGACTCCAAAATTGCCAATAACATTTGAAATCTTTATTCTTTGTATTTTTCTAGCCTGCTTTTGAGATGGATGACCCTCTATGGTTCTTATAGTATTATGAATTTTTAACTTCTCAGGTTAATAATAATAATTTATTTCCTCATTTTTAGTCTCTGGTACAAAGACCTGAGTTAAAGTTTATTGCACACAATAATTATTGTTCTAATTCTTGCTTTGTTTATTTTCTGTCTTCACTTCTAACTCTCTTGCCCATTGTCTTTTAGTTTCTACCATTGGTACTCACTGTAATGTTTCTTGTATACTGTTAAGTATTTACACACTCTTGCAATATATGTAGTGTTGAGTGAGTGTTATGTATTTGTAATAACATGTTTCCTTCTTTAGTTCTTTGAGAGTCCAGCTTCCTCCAGTTATGCATTTTCTGGGCTCTTCCTAATGGAAATGCATCGTCCTGTCCTTTTCCTTGACATTTCTACTCATCTTGAATTTCAATTCAAACCTCACCTTCTTGAGGAAGATTTTTTTGAGCTAGATAAGGTCACTTGTTTTTTGAACCCAGAGTACACTGATTGAATGAACGATCTCTGTCCCCCATCTCCAGTAAATTGTGAGTTAGATGTGTTGTCTTCTTATCATAGTACCTGGCACATAATAGGCACTCAATAAATGCTTTGTTCAATAAGTACATCTCATTCTTTTCATGGACTGTGTCATCACCAGCATATTTCCTCATCAGTAACATTGTGTTTTTCCATAAATAAATACATAAATCTTCATAAGTGTAACAGTAGGTACTCAATACATTTTTATTGGAGAAATTAAATAAATTTTCACAAAAATGTCATTGCCATTGCAATCACTATTTATAGTACTCTCTTCACTACCATTGTCATGACTAAGGGCACATTAACTCAGTCTTTTCAGGTGTTATAAGTTCAACTGCTGGTATTTTGGATACTATGCAAACATATTAGAGGACATGTTTATAACACAGACTCTGCTGTGCAGAAGCAAGGAACAAAGAGAAAACTAGCATTTGTCTTTCTTCTTTTCTTTATTTGCTCTCTTTTTCTTCATTATTTTCTTCTTCACCCTGAGTATTTACCAGGTTGTCAGTGTCATGATGAAATGAATTTGAAAATATAGAAATTATGATAAAATGTGATAGTGCTATGGTAAAGATTGGTTCTAAGTTATAGAGTATTAATTCTCAATGGGAGGCCATGGGCAGAGATGGGCATGGGTTAGACTGGGCTTAAATTGATGCTATAAATGACCAGAGTTTAGAGACTATGAGCCTGAATTATTGGGTGGGTAAGTGGACCAGGATTAAATTTATGGTCCCTATGGGGAGTCTGCCTCAGTCCTTCTCTGAAGTGGCTTCTGTTCAATGCACATTGAATGATCCCATATTTTTCTCTGTTAAATATTAATCTGCAATATTATTAGTAAGAAGAAAGCTTTTCAAAGAAAGGGCAAAAAGAGGAGGACCCCCTTTCTCTTATCCCTGCTCCACTGATGGGAGTGGAAGAAAGATGGGCAGAAGAGAGGGAGCAGCAAAAGCTGCTCCATCAAAGCTCCATCAGAGCTCAAAGCTCTCTATTGATGGTAATTATCACTTAAACCTCCATCCACCTAAGGTATTTCCCTCTACAGCTCTGTGGTTGCTCCCTCTTTGTATTAACATTAGTGTAAAATTTTGATAATTTGAGCAGCTCTTGTTTTCCTCTTATTCTGTGGTACCCTGAAGCTTAGAGAATAAAACTACATTATAGATAAACTCTGTCATTTAATGTCTACTAAATGTGTATGAAGATGGTACTCTCATAGTTCTCATATTTTTCTAATGAAAATGTTACACTTCCTACTAAGTGGGGAACGTCCATTTTCTCACACCTCTTTTACCTCTGATTTGGAAATGAGTTTACTGTTCTTGTTCCTAAATGCAATGTTCAGTTCTTTATTTATTTTTGTAAAAACAGACTAGCAATCAAACAAGCACAGACTGGTGCTTTCAAGGTTTGTGTCATTCACACGTATCATCCTCTACCTCTCCCCGTTACTAATATCTCTTCTTTCATCAAATGATGGCTTAATCAACATCTTCTTTATTATTTGGCTACCCATAGTCCTGAAGGGAGACTTCAGGGTGAGTGACCCATTGAACACTCTAGGTTTTCTTATTCTTCTTTTCTTTATTCCCAAAGATCCTATCTCATTTATTGATTCCCATGATATATACTTATACTTGAACCTTGTTAAAGATTGCTATGCTTGTTTCCAACAGATGTCCCATCATCTATACTTCATTCCTTCCTATCCATACTCCTAGTATGAGGCTTAATAATGAGATTCTGATTGTTTCAACCTTCTGCTTAAAATCTTCATAACTTTCTGTTGCCCTTTAAAATGACCTAAAACGTGCATGTTACAGTCTTACTTACAGGCCAGGCTAAGTCCCTGAGAACTACATTCCCCAATGTCATGATTTCTTTAGGTCTTTGAAAATACCAAGTTCCCTTCTCTCCTGCCTCAGGGATTTTGTATCCTCAGCTTACTCTCACCCTTCTCTTCACTTTTAACCCATTCTTTTGGTCATGAACTTGAATTTAGGATGGCTTCCCTGAACTCTCCAGGCTGAGAATGTTCTCATAAAACACTTTAGTTTTGACTTATAACACTTATAACTTCTACTAGTTATTCTTACGATCATGTATTTAAAAGTATCATTCCATGATCTGTGATCACAAGGACTATTTTATCACATCAGCTGTTGGTGGCTGTTTTTTTGTCCAACATCTATTAGAGTACTTAGATTTGGTAGATATTTAATATCTATTGAATAAATGAAAAACTAAGGCTTCCCACTAGCTATAAGTGAAATGTTTGTAGACTGGAAGAATGAAAAGACTGCACTAGAAACTTTATTCCAAAGGAGAACACGGTCCCTGGGGTCGACTGGTAGCTGCTTTATCTGAGATGGGACCAAGGGCAGAGTTTACCTGGTGATGCAAAGATGTGATAAAGAAGATCCTAGCCTACCTCATTGGAAACTTCTTGGGATGAGTTGTCTGAGATGTGTATTTATCCTATACTTGCTATAGTATTGAAGTTGATGTTTGTATGCTTGCCACAATTCCCCAAAGAGAAGAAGAGTGCTCAATTCACCTGAGACAGGTGGCATTTATCTTAGGTTAGGTCCTCTAGAATAAACCTAATGCAGAGATTTGTATGTAGGTGGCTTATTTTGAAGTATACTTGGAAATAACACCTGTCAAGAGTGAAGGAAGCAGGATGAGGCAGAGAAAGAAGTTAAACTGTGATCCAGTTATCCCAGATGCTGATGTTGATTTCTTAGGGATGCTCTTGAGCTGGGATGGTGCTTCAGTGTTGCTTCATACAGGAGAAAATATGTCAGGATGTTGTATTTATACATAGACCAGTCATTGAGCAAGATCTACACTCAGGAAAGAGAAGCAATTTTGTGTGAATCAGCTCTTTGTCCAAAGGAATGGCTCAATTATGATAACTTTTAGCAACAACATTCACAGTAGATGGAAGATGGAACCTACTGAAGTACAAAATCCACTAAAGTATTTATTGGGTCTGAGTTTGACCTGTGAATATGAGAAGTCTGAGCTTACACAGCAATGTGGGGTTTCTTAGCTTCCTGAACATGAGGTTTCTTATCATAGTAATCAGGATGTACAGGCTTAGGAATGATGACCAACACTGGACCAACATTAGCCATCTGGTCAGGGCTAGGTACCACTCCTTGCTTACCCAATCAGCTGTTCCTGGGACAGCAGACTTAGCTCTGTGTGCCTCTAACCAATCGGAAGGTTACATTTGGCTGTATTCAGATGGGTTTGGGTGGCCTCTGGGACCTGCCAGTTGGTAATAACATCTTCCCTGCTCAGTACCTTGTTCACAGTCACCAGGACTGCTTTGGAGAAGTATCATAAAAGGCTTTGCCTTTGAGGTAAGATTACAGAACCAACTATGAGTTTGTGTATAATTTATAGTATAACTGATATACATCACTTAATATTTATAAACACTTGTAAGACATAATATTTGCTTTACCATTAGATGAGGCATCATAGACAGAGTTTAAGTATCATACCAAGACTTCATTTATAGAATGTGAATGGTGCAGAATTAAAATTTTATTTATTTTATTTTATTTTTTAACTTTACAATATTGTATTGATTTTGCCATATATCAACATGAATCCACCACAGGTATACACGTGTTCCCCATCCTGAACCCTCCTGCACAGCTTGTGTTAGCCTGTTACATCATGAAGTCTCTGCCAGCTAGCTGATAATTATAAATTTCAATGAGACTTGGTCCTTTAGTTGATATAAACCATTAAGACACTTAAAGAATTTCTATGATATAGATAAAACAGAAACTTGTGGATGAACAAAGAAGGATAATAAAATAAAATGCCCATAACTCAATCAGTGGTTCAAACATAGTCAGTGAATCCTTTTTAAGAGGCAGAAGACAGTGGACTCTGAAGTTTGAAGAAACAGCAATTCAGATAAAGAGCAGGAGAAAGAATCCATAAAAAGGCCCATGTTAAATAGGATGGTATACTCATATTATTCCAAAAACGTAAAAACGGTTAAAGTAAACTATACATGTGGGAATATTTTAAGTACAAGTCAAAGATAGACAAAAAGATAGACTTTGAAAACCTTGTACACCAGTCATAAATGTAGGTTTTATTTCACAGATTAAATGAACTAAAAAAATTTAACTGTAGGAGTGACATGATGACATCTGCATTTTAGATGCATTTAAGGGAGGCCTGGCGTGCTGCGATTCACGGGGTCGCAAAGAGTCGGACACGACTGAGCGACTGATCTGATCTGAATAACACTTTGGCTTGAGAATAGAGAGTGGATTGAAAGGATAAGTGACAAAAGCAGAGAGATTTAAGGAAACAATCCAGTTTGGAGGAGTAGGGAGTATGACCTAAACATGGACATTGGGGGTTGAGAAAAAGAAGTGGATATAAGGAGGGTTAAAAATCCAGTCAACAGATACTGTGATTATGTAAAAAGGATGAGAGACAGAATTGCGCATGCTCAGTCGCTCGCACTGAGTAATGCCAGAATCTTTCTGTAGCCCACCAGGCTCTTCTGTCCATGGGACTTTGCAGGCAAGAGAGACATAATAAGCAAGGGTAATTTCAAGTTCGTATACTGGGTTGGATAAATTGACAGTGATGTAATTCACAAAAACATGGCAAAAAAGTGGAACAGATTTAGGAATAGGTAAGTTAATTCAGTTTTGAATATGTTGAGCATGTGGTGTAGATATTTAGGAAGCAAGTGGAAAAGTGGATTTGTATTTCAGAAAGATATTTGACTTAAAAAAGCTGTTTGGAAGTATATAAATTAAAGCATATAAACACTTAAACTCATGTGAGCTCAATCAGAGATAAAGTACAGAATATGGAAGACAGGAAAGAGTGAACCCTTGGAATCAGCAACATATAACTAATAGGTAGATGGAGAAAGCGGTGGACTGGGGATATGAGAGAAACAGTGGTAGAGTACTAATTCATGGAATCTGAGGAATACTAATTTAAAAAATAGCAGGCTGGTTTATAGTGTTGATCAATGCCAAGGGGCAAAAAAAGAATTCTTCTGTGTAGACAATTGCAGACTAGAAGTAATTGAATGTTTGAGTTTCAACATATCTCTAAAAGCAGCCTACGCTTACGCTTATCCCTAAATGAAACTAGTCTCTCTTAATTAGGATATGTGGATATCTTGCCTTTGCTAAATTATCTGAAGAAAAAGAGATTTTCCTCCTAGTATCTGATTTTATTCCCTTGTGTTACAGTTTAAACTTCTTTCTTCATCTCATGAAGATGGTAGCCAGATCGGGACAGTGTGATAACACATAAAGAATGAAGAAATCATGACTTTGGTTTTTTTGCCTCTTCCCTTTCCAAGCCATTGATGACAACCCTGAGTAATTCCAGCTGGAGGCTGATCCAGCCATCCTTTTTCCTGATCGGCATCCCGGGTTTAGAGGAAAGCCAGCACTGGATAGCACTGCCGCTGTGTGTCCTTTACCTCCTTGCCCTACTGGGCAATGTCACCGTCCTCTTCACCATCTGGACGGACCCATCCTTGCACCAGCCTATGTACCTCTTTCTGGCCATGCTCTCTGGCATTGACCTGGTCCTGGCCTCCTCCACTGCACCCAAAACCCTTGCAGTGCTCCTGGTTCACGCCCATGAGATTGGGTACACCGTCTGTCTGATCCAGATGTTCTTCATCCACGCGTTCTCTTCCATGGAGTCAGGGGTACTTGTGGCCATGGCTCTGGATCGCTATGTAGCCATCTGTCACCCTCTGCACCATTCTACCATCCTGCATCCCAGGGTCATAGGGCACATTGGGATGGCGGTGCTGGTGCGGGGGATACTCCTCCTCCTCCCTTTCCCCATCTTGTTGAGGAGACTTGTCTTCTGCCAGGCCACCGTCATAGGCCATGCCTACTGTGAACACATGGCTGTGGTAAAACTTGCCTGCTCAGACAGCACAGTGAACCGAGCCTATGGGCTGGCAGTGGCACTGCTTGTGGTTGGTCTAGATGTCCTGGCCATTGGTGTTTCCTACGCCCTCATCCTGCAGGCAGTGCTGAAGGTACCAGGGGATGAGGCCCGACTTAAGGCCTTTAGCACATGTGGATCTCATATGTGTGTCATCCTGGTCTTCTATGTGCCTGGAATGTTCTCCTTCCTCACTCACCGCTTTGGCCGGCAGGTGCCCCATCATGTCCATGTTCTTCTGGCCACACTCTACCTCCTGGTGCCACCTGCACTCAATCCTCTGGTCTATGGGGTGAAGACTCAGCAGATCCGCCAGCGAGTACTCAGGGTGTTTGACATAAAAGGACAGATCTGAACACATCCCAATCATTTTCTTCAGAGGTTCTTGCCAGCCATGCTGCCAGGAGCCCATGGTTGGTCTTCGCCACATGGATCAAGTCCATTGTTATCATGAGAAATCTTTCTGGTCATAATAGTCTCATGGCAAAGAACATCATGAACACTTGGCTCCGTGGCTGATTGGGATGTGCCTAGAGAGCCTGATTGTGAATATTTCCTCCATCCTTTATTTCCTAATCCAAACATTTCTCTATTCCTGGTGATGGAGGGGTTTGGGGTTAGGAGACACACATGATGGCTCTGGATATGCCATTTTTTCTATCTAATGACTGACTGTGCAACATCTCCTAGAGTGTATATGGAAAGTTCCAGTGTTTGTCCTGCTTTAGTTCTGAGTGTCATCAAAACTTGTAAGTGCTATGAGCTTCAGGTCACTAGGCTCCTGTGTAGTAAGAACCTTTCTCAAATTGTTTGAGACAGTCACAATGTGAGAAAATACCTTTTCCTGAAATATGGGTGTTATTTATTTAAAACAAACTTATGTGGAGCAGATACTGTGATAGGGAATAATGTGATATCCCTGTATTTAGTGTAGAAACACATGTGAATAGTGACTTTCTTTTTTAAAAGATCTGTTGTATTTCAGATTTATTGCATTTTAATTTACCTATATTTTTCTTTGGATAAAGAAAGAATAAGATAAAGTGTTGAATTTATGTATTTTATAAGTATTAATTTAACCAAGCAAAAGTAACCTGTAATTATTTGTATCTCACAACTATAACATATGTTAGAATATGATGTTGATAAACATAGGTTTATTAGTAAATTTAGAAGCAGTTATGCCAGTGGATGCAAGAGTTGGACTGTGAAAAAAGCTGAGCACTGAAAAAAAAAAAAAAAAAAAGAAAGCTGAGCACCGAAGAATTGATGCTTTTGAACTGTGGTGTTGGAGTAGACTCTTGAGAGTCCCTTGGACTGCAAGGAGATCCAACCAGTCCATTCTAAAGGAGATCAGTCCTGGGTGTTCTTTGAAAGGAATGATGCTAAAGCTGAAACTCCAGTACTTTGGCCACTTCATGCAAAGAGTTGACTCATTGGAAAAGACTCTGATGCTGGGAGGGATTGGGGGCAGGAGGAAAAGGGGACGACAGAGGATGAGATGGCTGGATGGCATCACCGACTTGATGTATGTGAGTTTGAGTGAACTCCGGGAGATGGTGATGGACAGGGATGCCTGGCATGCTGTGATTCATTGGGTCGCAAAGAGTCGGATACGACTGAGCGACTGAACTGACTGACTGACTGATGCCACTTAAACTGAGTTACTCTTTCTGAAATGTGGATATGGAGTGATTTCAATGAGGCCTCACTCCATCTCTGCTAACAGGAACTGGGTAAAAAGTTATAAAAGGATTGTCGTAATTGATTTGTTGCCTGTTTGTGGGATATTGCCTTAATATTGATCTTCACTATTTTGAGTCCCTAGAAAAGTTACAATGTTTTTTAGTCCTTGAAGAAATCAAGTCACTGGTACCTAGAAGTAAGATGCTCAAGTGATCAGAGTATCCTATCTTGAGATTCCATCATGGTAGAGTAGATGGTTAGTGTTTCCAATTTCTCCTTCCTTTGTAAATTTTACTTCTAATAAGTAGTTTTATATTATAAAGCTGAGTATGAAGTCTTTAATTTGGTTGTCACACATGGGTGAGTAAAGGAGGATTGGTCTGAGTTCTTATTGCAGGAGGGATTACATATTCTCATCACTCTTTTCTAGGTGTGGGATTTAAACTATGGTAAATTGTCCTGGGGAAGCCAGTCTATGCTATATCACACACACTGGAAAACAACTACTTTGACACTAGAGGTATTTAGTTTGAGTAGATTATAAAAGGAGTAATTTGCTTTGTCCTTCCATTTATAGTACTTTCCAGTGCTTGGAATGTGGATGTGAAGCAGCTTCCTTGGATCAAAAGATGGAAATGTGTGTTGAAGATGGCAGGGCTACATTATAGAAAAGTCTGTGTCCTGATTCTTCCTGGGCCACCAAACCTGGCTTATATCTGTGACAAAAATGAACTTAAAGTTGGTTTAAGCCAATGTATTTTGGGGGGATCTTTGTTACAACAGACTAACCTATAGCTTAAGCAGTATACAGTCTTCATCTCAGATCTTTCTAGTAGTATACGTATTTCTCTGCCTGAAGGACATCTTTTAAAATTTCCTTTTGAAAAGATTTGTGGTTCCTGTCTAAAAATCTATTTATTTTACTCACATCCAAATTTAGTATGAGAAAGTTATTTAAATTATTGCATTATTTAATTTTCTACTGTGTCTGTGGTATATCCTCTATTTCATTCCTAGCAGTGTTTGCTTGTGCTTTTTCTCTTTTCCTTGATTACCCATGATAAACATTTATCAGTATTATGAAAGTATTTCACTGTGTAGCCATTCAGCTAAGTGTTAGTACTGATGCTTTGGATTAACCTTCTTGTCTTTTCTGCTGGTTTACTGACATTACCTCAGAATTAACTGATTCTCTCTGTCTGGCCCCACAGCAATAACAGGGCTTGGAGATTCAGCAACACCTCCTTCATTTATAGAGGGAGCTGGTTTCCTTGTCACTTTGTGCACAGGATACTAAACTGACCCATCTCCTCTGACACTACAAGAATAATTTCTTCATTAATTCACTGAATGATTTTTCTTTTATGTTATTATTTCTATTTATTCTAAGCTTGGAGCATTCCCTAGATCTCCTAATAAGAACATTTCCTATCTCTAAATCAAGCTTTAACTTCTCCAATTACTCTTTCCCTAACTCATAATTCTATCGTCCACATTTACATTGGTTTACAGATTTTTTTCATTTTGTTTTTTTCTATATTTCCAATCCAATTTGACTTATGGATCCATAAAATTCAGAAAATATTTGAACCAATTGTTTTACACTTCCCTGTATCCTAGAACTGTTATTGTTATTTTAATAATTCTTTGTCTATTAAATGAGACTTTTGGGAGAGAGAGAAAAGTACATCATATTTTCAGTCCAGCATCCTGAATCAGAATTATTACATTTTAGATTTCATTTTTTGGTATTAGTAGTTTTGTATATAGCTTCCATTTTAAGCCATAAGCTTCTGGTAGATAGGAGTCTTTTGTGTTCCATTTACTTCTCAAAGCTAAATGTCTGACTTAATCTCCAGTGCAAGAAACATCTTCAGTAATTGTAATACAGGATGAATACACAAACTTGGTACCTCTGCAGAGAGTGCTTCTTTTATTCTGTTAGTAATTTTTGGTGTGGTTTTTTGTTTAGGATTAGGAATACAGATTTCTCATTCTAGAATTAGATGTTCCTCAACTTGGTAGAAACAGAGTGCCTCTTTGAGAGAAAAAAGCTCAGGAGTACTGCTGGAGATTAGAAGCACAGGTTTTCTACTCTTAATCCTCTCTGTATTCTTAGGAGTAGTGATCACTCACAAGGAATTAAAGAGGGGCCAAAGTAATGTATGGATGTGAAATTTGGTCTATAAAGAAAGCTGAGGTCCAAAGAATTGATACTATTGAATTGTGGTATTGGAGAAGACTTTTGAGAGTCACTTGAACAGCAAGGAGATCAAACCAGCAAGGTAATCAACCCTGAATATTCATTGGAAGGACTGATGCTGAAGTTGAAGCTCCAATACTTTGGCCACCTGATGCAAAGAACTGACTCATTGGAAAAGACCCTGATGCTAGGAAAGATTGAAGGCAGGAGGAGAAGGGGACAATAGAGGACGAGATGGTTGGATGGCATCACCGGCTGAATGGACATGAGATGAGCAAGCTTGGGAGTTGGTGATGGACAGGGAAGCCTAGCATGCTGCAGTCCATAGGGTTGCAAAGAGTCAGACATGACTGAATGACTGAACTGACTGAAAGTAATAATAGAGCTTAATAACTTCCATATACATAGCTCTCCAATAAGTCATGACTGATATATGTGGAAGCAGAGAACACAGAGGGGGCCATCAATTTCATTCCCTTAATTCTAGATCTTAGGATCGCTGCTTACTCCCTTCCCCAATCTGGGGACATACTTGATGTGAAAATTTGGCTCAAAGTACAAATATCTTTGTTGTTCTTGCTTAGTTTCTGAGTCTTTTCTGACTCTTTTGCGACCCCATGGACTGTAGCCCCTGTTCATGACTCCTCTGTTCATGGGATTTTCCAGGCAAGGATACTGGAATGGGTTGCCATATCCATCTCCAGGGGATCTCCTCGACCCAGGGATAAAACCTGTATCTCCTGTATTAGCAGGAGGATTCTTTACCACTGAGCCATCTGTAGGATTCCCATAAATGGATGAAGATCTAGAAAAATGTAAACTACAAAAAGATAATGGCTGGCTCCCGAGTTTTCTTTGGGAAGCCGATCATGGGTACTTATGCAAGTGAACTTATGACATTTGAATATGATGCAAAAGAGAGTCCATTGCTGTCCTTATAGATCCTCTAGGCAGTCAGTGAAATGGACAGGTTGGAACAGGCTACCTACTCTTAGACTCAACAACCCCACCACTACTCCAACAGTCTGTCCGGTTAGTGACCTTTCTTCCCTTATGTAAAAACAAGCAAGAGAAAGTGGAGGATAAGGTTCCTTCTTAGTAGGCAGCAGAGGGCGCCTTTCACTTTCTTTGGGTGAGGTTGATGATGTTATAAGGGCTTTCCTAGTAGCTTAGCTGGTAAAGAATCCCCTTGCAATGCAGGAAACCTCAGTTCAATTCTTGGGTCGGGAAGATCCCCTGGAGAAGTGATAGGCTACCCACTCCAGTATTCTTGGGCTTCCCTGGTGGCTCAGATGGTAAAGAATCTTCCTGCAATGCAGGAAACCTGGGTTTGATCCCTGGGTTGGGAAGATCTCCTGGAGAAGGGAATGGCTACCCACTCCAGTATTCTTGCCTGGAGAATTCCATGGAAAAAGGATCCTGACAGACTACAGTCCATGGGGTCACAGAGAGTAGGACACAACTGAGTGACTTTCACTTGATAATGTTAAAGGAAGGTTGGAAAATGTGGGGGGAGAGGGGTACATTTTTGTGCTGGGTCATAAATTATGTCAATAAATTTCAAAGAAAAACCCAACATATATTTAAACTGAAAACAATAACAATATATGTCATGATAAGGTCCAAACAACCAGAAATTAAACAAAATACCTCTAAATAATCTGTGATTCAAGTAAGAAATCATAGAGAATATTAGAAAATATTTCAAACTATAATGACATGTAGTAAAAGTGGAATATAGCTAAAGTAGAGGGAAAATTACACTTTTAAATGTTTATATTAGGAAAGTACGAAGATTTAATATCAATTATCTAAGGTGACAACTTAAGAAGTTAGAAAAAGAAGTATAAATTTAGACAAGGTAAAAAAGATTAAGGAATTATTAAAGATAATAGCAAAATGAATAAAATTGGAAGCAGAAACAATAGAGAAAATTTAACAATTCAACAAAAGAGCAAAACTAGTACTTTGGAAAGATTAATAATATTGATAAAGTGCTGATAAGATCATCAAAGAAAAAGAGAGAAACACAAAGGATAAATATGATGATTGGAGAAATTTTTATGTAGACTATAAATCTTGACTTAGGCATACACTTCCTGTTTCTGGCACCTACCCCAACCCTAGGTTAACTATAACATTGTCCCAGTGAACCCTGGACTGTCATTTGCAGCTGCAAATGCTTTTGGATTGTCATCTGCCCAAACCCACCATGTAAGTTATCCTATAATAAACTGATCCATTGGGTATGGAGCTGCCAGCCTTGGTTTTTGGTTTCAAGATAACTATTTCAGTTCAGTGGGCACTTGTTTGTTCCGTTCATCCTCCAACACTTGGTCACTCCCAGAACAGTCCTATTCAAGCCTAGCTCCAGGGACAGCTGCCCCAGATGGACAACTCTTCCAGGTTAAACTGCTGTGTTCTCCATTCTCTCAGGCTTGGTTTCCTCCCCACTCACCCTATCAGGTATAAGTTGGTTCTCTTATACATAACACATGAATTCTTTAAATTCACTATGCTACACAAAATCCCATGTGAAAAACCATAGGATATATGGAGAAATGGAGTGAGTAGGATAAAAAAAATAGAAAACAATATACAGTAGAGTTTTGCATATTAAATGGTTAAAAAATACTCCATTGAATATAATGCTTTACTTTGAAAAATGCAGGAAGCATGCTTGTGGAAACTGACAGAAGACTTGCAGCTTGTGAATTATTTTGAAGTGGTAAAAGAAACATTATTTGAAATTAGATGGAAATTTGTGAAGTGAACTAAGTAAGGTACCTTGTAGCTGTTGGGGATGTGTGTATTTGTGTGTTTTGTATATTCTTATGACGGTCATTTTCAGCTTGATGCAGTTTTCTGTGTTTAAGTTATACAAAGGCAAGTATGAAATTCAAATATCCTCAAAATGTTTTCTAATATATCACTGGTGTTGGAACACCTTTATACGTTCAAACCGAGTGATACAGCAAAACTGACTGTATCCTTTTTTCCACTGTCAACAGTTTTCCATAATCCCAACGACTGCCAAAAAATATCTCTGTTCCACAAAGTTTTGTCTAGGTCTTTCCAAGTACTTCCCGGTCTCACCGGGTATCCCCAGATCTGCCTTTCACTGACCTATTATCTTGTAAGAGGTATCTTGTATATTGCCTTTACTTATTCATTTTTTAAAGCTATGATCATTCAAAATCTGTCATATCACTACCTTGAAACTGCTTGCTAATGAATGTGCATAAAATTAAGTAGAGTCCCACTAGAGAGCGGAGCATATACTCATATTAGAATAATTTAAGAGTGGTTTACTTGTGAAGGGACTATTCATAAGAATGTGGTCTGTAAGAGATCCTAAGCAACAGTGCAGTTACTTAGGGCTTGTAACATCACTTGTCAAATGAGTGACTGTATTTCCACAGCACAGATGTATCTAGACATCACAGATCATGTCTTGATACCCAATTTAACAAAAACAAAAGGTGGAGTTGGACTGGTGTAAAGTGTCAGGAGGAATGGGTTTCAATCATGTGCTGAGCTAGTGGAAAAGTACTGGAAGGTTTTAGGTGGGGGTTGATCAATACGGTGTGTCAAACATATTGAGTCATTCTTGAGATTGCAAAAGCATTAGTCTGTGATTAGGCCATCTGGGCTTGCTAACTGCTGCTCTTGGAAATTAGGCTCGTACTCTCCATAGAGACTGAGAGATGGAGTGCTATCTCCTTTGATGCATGTATATATATATATATATATATATATATATATATGTGTGTGTGTGTGTGTGTGTATATATATATATATATATATTTAAAACTTATGTATTTGTTGGCTGCTCTGGGTCTTCGTTGCTGCTTGTGCTTTTCTCTAGTTACAGTGAGTGGGGGCCACTCTCTAGGTGTGGTGTGCAGGTTTCTCATTGCAGTGGCTTCTCTTGTTGCAGAGCACGGGCCCTAGAGCACCTGGGCTTCAGAAGTTGTAGCATATGGGCTCAGTAGTTGTGGCGCCCAGGCTTAGTTGCTCTGCACCATGTGGGATCTTCCTGGATCAGGGATCGAACCCATACCTCCTGCATTGGCAGATGAATTCTTTACCACTGAACCACCAGGGAAGAATCAATGTTTATATTTTAAGAGGAAGTTTCCACGTCTTTTGAAAGACATTTCTAGGTTGTAAAATTGGGAGGAGGTTGGGAGAAGATTTATGTACATGGGAAAAGGGCTGAGAAAGAATTTACAATTTCTCAAAGTAGAGTTTCTCAAGCAAATATTCTAAGGAAACTAAGGAAACTAAGGCTAGGGGTCTGTAGTCTTAAAGAAACCTTTCCAAAGTTTAGACCAAGCCATCTTGGTCATTGGGTAATTATTATTATTTTTTCCTAGCTGGCAATCTCAGAATGCTGTTGTATTTATTTGATAAAAACTGTTGGGGAGTTGCGAGGTGTGCTAGGGCTTGGTGTATGGTTGAGCTTCTTTCCCATGTCGCATGGGGCATGGCTATTTATAGCCATGTGGATCACTGTCCTATTTTCTGACCCAGTCACCACTATTCTGAACACTCACTTCTCTTGTGTGACTTTTGGCTCACTTCTTGGTCTAATAGTGCATGTGCAAAAGGCTAGTCCTGCCTGTCTAGTATCAGACATTTCTTAATAAATATTATTTTTCTAGTAATCCTTTCCTGTGCACATTTTGGGCTTCCATTCTTTCCCATTATTTCATCACAGCTGTCTTTCGTCTTTTGAAATATGTCCATATTTTCTGCTTCATAAACACTTCTCCATTTGTTTTGTATCATATTATAGATTGATTTACTATTGAACATCATGTCAGTATAGCTAGTTTTTAGAGTGGAAGGAGGAAGCTGCAGTGACTTCTGAGTTTGTCATGTGGATTCAGAGATCTTTGGAACTTATTTACTATTTGGAGTTTTTGAGACTTTCTTCATGATACAATGTCTTATCAATTTTGAAGCCATTGCATGAAAAGTACATGATGTGTATTATCTGTTTTTACTAAGAGTAAGCTATTCAACTTAGAGACATTACTTTGCCAACAAAGGTTCTGCTAGTCAAGGCTATGGTTTTTCCAGTAGTCATGTATGGATGTGAGAGTTGGACTGTAAAGAAAGCTGAGCACCGAAGAATTGATGTCTTTGAACTGTGGTGTTGGAGAAGACTCTTAAGAGTCCCTTGGACTGCAAGGAGATCCAACCAGTCTATCCTAAAGGAGATCAGTCCTGGGTGTTCATTGGAAGGGCTGATGCTGAAGCTGAAACTCCAGTACTTTGGCTACCTGATGCAAAGAGCTGACTCATTGGAAAAGACCCTGATATTGGGAAAGATTGAGGGCAGGAGGAAAAGGGGACAACAGAGGATGAGATGGTTGGATGACATCACCAACTCAATGGACATGAGTTTGGGTAAACTCCGGGAGTTGGTGATGGATAGGGAGGCCTGGAGTGCTGAAGTCCATGGGGTCGCAAAGAGTCGGACACGACTGAATGACTGAACTGAACTGAACTGAAGCTATTCAACATCATTCAAACCCACTTTTCCATAACTCTCTTCTATCATGGAGACTGTGAAGCTGAAATACTTAACCTTTGAATCTTGGACCTAAAGATGGACATCAGACTCATTTCGATCAATCAAACGCAAAAGTCTGTTGAGACTTTTCTTCCTTCTTCTTATCTGGAACATGGAATTGAAAGCAAATGATTGTAATCATAACTTTAGATTTGTTGTTGTTGTTGTGCAGTGGCTAAGTTTTGTCTAATCCTTTGTGACCCCATGGACGGCAGCATACCAGGCTTCCCTGTCCTTCACTACCTCCTGCAGTTTTCTCAAACTCACATCCATTGAGTTGGTGATGTCATCCAACCATCTCTTCCTCATTTTCCCCCTTCTCCTTCTGCCTTCAATCTTTCCCAGCACCAAGGTATTTTCCCATGAGTCGGCTCTTCTTATTAGGTGGCCAAAGTATTGGAACTTCAACTTCAGTGTCAATCTTTCCATTGAATATTGAGGACTGATTTCCTTTAGGATTGACTGGTTTGATCTCCTTGCTGTCCAAGGGACTCTCAAGAGTCTTCTCTAGCACCACAGTTCGAAAGCATCAATTCTTTGGCGCTCTGCCTTCTTTATGGTCCAACTCTCACATCCATACATGACTACTGGAAAGATCATAGATAGCTTTGAGTAGATGTAGCTATACTTTATATTTAAAAATCAAACACATAGTGTTTGATGTTTCAGGCTTACAGTGAAGTTGTTAACCAGGAATTTATGAATGATCTCTATGGTAGTCTGTGAACTTTGTAAACATATGGTAACAAACCTCATCATCATTATCACTCTTATCATCATTACTATTTATTACCATTAGGAGAGAGTCTACTTAGCATTCATTAAATTTTAGACCATTTCACTCCTCAAGTAAAAATTGCAGAATGCTGTTCTTTACTCAAAATTTTGACCAATATTCACGTCTTAGCCTTTAAATTTTAAATAGCTGAGCTTTTGGTTTTGTGACATAACATTTATATGAAATTAATTTTGATGTTAATGAGAAGTATGTAAAGAAATTTGTTTTGAATTATTAAAAAATAGCATCTACATTTCCCCCTAACTGATTATTATGCCTCCTTTGTCATATACATAATTTTTATATGTATTAATTCTATGCCTGGAGAATCCCATGGACAGAGGAGCCTGGTGGGCTACAGTCCATAGGGTTACAAAGAGTCAGACATGACTGAAGAGATTAAGCACACACACACACATGCATTAATTCTATATCTGGGTAATTTGTTTTTTCATATGTCTTCCTGGTTATTTTTGTGCCAGTATCAAACTGAATTAAATAGTCTATTTTTATAAAAACTTAATGCACAACTGGACCATATAACTTAAAACTACAATTTTAAAGCTCTTTTTATGCATTTATTCTTCCAGATTAACCTTAGCATTCATTCATTGGGTTCTAAAATATCACAGTTTTGGTTGGGATTTTGGTTAGATATGATGGCAAAAGTCTGCCTCTTTGGGAACCTACTGGGAGGAACTGTTTCAGGATCAATATTTATCTCATACTTGCTGTAGGAATGGAGTTGATGTCTGTGGACCTGTCACAATCCCCTAGGAGAGAAGCACTCAATTCAAAAACGTGTGGCATTTGTCATAGGTCGGATAAGACTTGGAGGTTTGTATGCAAGAAGTTTATTGTGAAGCATACTTGAAAATTATACCTGGTTATGTCTGTCAGGATGTCAGGGAAATATGGAGAAGAGAAAGAGGTTAAACTATGATCCAGTTACCCTAGATACCTAAGCTAATTCTATGCGATGCTCTTGAGGGAGATGGTCCTTCAGTGTTGTTTCAAAGTGAACAAAGAGGGTCAAGTCTGTGTGTTTGTATATAAACCAGACACTGGCTGAGAACTGCACTCAGGAACAAAAATTGTCTTGGATGAATCAGCAAGGGAGAGTGACTTAATTATGGGCTTTTAGCACCTGACACTTTCAACAGATGGAGGAATGAACACATTTAACTATGGAGTCCACTAAAGAATTTGCCGGGGCTGAATTTGACCTGTGAATATGAGAAGTCTGATCTTACAGAGCAATGTGGGGTTTTCTAGCTTACTGAGCATCAGGATGTACAGGCTTGGGAGTGATGATCAACACTGGACAAATGGGACCTTGGATCAGGTGAAGTTGCCACTCCCTGCTCTGTCTCTGTCCAACTAGCTATCCCTCGGGTAGAAGATGGCTCTGTGTGCCTCCAGTCATTCTTGAGGCTAACTCTGGCTCTGTCCAGGCATGTTTTTAGTGTCTTCTGGGACCTGGCAATTGGTAATGACAGTTTCCCTGCTCAGCCCTTTTTTTGCAGTCACCAAAGGTGACTTGTACTACCTTGGGGCAGTACAAGAATGGACTTGCCTTTCAGAGTGAGGATGACAGAACCAGCTAAAAGTTTTTGCATTGTATTTCAGTTGTGGAAAATGAGGTCAGGTTTGGAGCTTAAGGTTCTGGGGTAGGCTCTTGACAGATGACTTCCATCTTTCCCATAATCCTTGCAATAGGAGTTATTTCTTGGTTGACTACTATGGCTCTGAGTCTTCTAATATGTTTGACACCTCTTAGTAGCTCTAAGTTTGTTTCCCTTTGTCTCAGAGACGTTATCCTCCAAACTCACTGATTCCTCAAAACTAACCCACTCTATTTCAATCCCCTTAGCTTCTACCCTTTAAATCACACATGCTGCAAGCTAATCTGCGAGCTTGCATATACTTCCCAATGCCAGTAAATCTCCATGGTCAGCTGAGCCATTCACAGGGGCCTTTAGCATTCTCCTAGGTTGGCATCCTCATCACATATGGTGCATGTAGGTATGTCTTATTTACCTAATTCAGCCAAGTCTTGCCAGAGCTAGTACCATGCTTCACATCCTTGGAAAACTTGAGTTGCCCAGACCTATGTGATGCATTTTGTTTCCTCTTTGGTATTCAGAGATTTCTGTGTGGGCCTTCTGGATGTAAAATCTTCTTTATCACTGATACTTCCAAGCTAGGCAGAAGATCATTATGGAGACAGAACTGGGACTCAGTTTCTTCAGCTGAGCAGACAGGGTCCTAGTGAAACCTTCTTGAGTCTGGGAATTTCCTCCTCTTTCTAAGTTCTCTTCATGTTGCTAAGTCTTGCTCAATCCTATGTTGGGACTGACCAGTGTTCTTGCCTGGAGAATCCCATGGACAGAGAAGCCTGGTGGGCTACAGTCCGTAGGGTTGCAAAGAGTTGGATACGACTGAGCTACTAACACACACACACACACACACACACACATTGGGACTGTAAAGCGTGCATTGTCAGAAGGTAGGCTAGAGGTCAAGAGAACTATACCCCTGTTCTAGACATTTCATTGACTATTTATGTGTCTCAGATTTGACATTTGACCTCTACATCTGAGGGTTTGAGCTCTATTTTTCTCTCTCCTAGTACGTCATCCCCACAAACCCACACTTTTTGTGTCCTCGCCTAATCTCTGGGTCCCTGCCTCTCCCTTTACTACTGTCATAAAATCCACACCACTGTAAAGAAGGAGATTAATGGCACAGGGACAGGCCACAGCCTGCAGAAGAGCCTTCTTGCCTGTAGTGACAGAGACTGTGCTGGAACTGACCACCATGAGGAGTTCCTCATTTCTGACACACACCTAGGATTCTGCCACAGCTTCCTATGGCAGAGAGATTCAATGTGGTTCTTCTACCATGAGGCAACCAGAATATCACCTGGTGAGGAGCACTGAGGCTTAGTCAGTCCATGTCTCATAGATGCCCCACCATCTGCTACATCATTCCTGTTCCTTAAGTTCAGGGTCTGTCTTGTCAAGTTCTCATGATTCCTGGTGGCTTTATATACACATTTATTTATTTTAAATGTACTCATATAGATATTTATTTATTCACCAAACATTACTGGGCACCAATTAAATTCTGGCCTTTTTGGGACTTGCCCTGTGACTGCAAGCATGCATGCATGCATGCTTATTTGCTAAGTTATGTCTGACTCTTTGCAATCCCATGGATAGCCCGTGAGGCTCCTCGGTCCATGGGATTTTCCAGGCAAGAATACTGGGGTGGGTTGCCATTTCCTTCTCCAGGGTATTTTCCCCACTCAGAGATTGAACTTGCATCTCTTGTATTGGCACAGAGATTCTTTACCACTGGCCACCAGGAAAGCCCATAAGCAAGGGATAGTCCCCACTTTTTAATGACTGACAGACTAATGAGTTTCATAGTCCAAAGTAATCAGTGCAATGACATGGCCAGTAAGATGATTTTATAGAAAAGTAAAGGAGACACGCCAGGTTGCCTCACAGAATTTGGGGAAGGTTTCATAGAAGAGAGGTCACTTGGACTAAATTTACATGAATAATTAAGAATGGACATCTTCAAATATTGTTACTTGTCCTCTGCTTTCTGGCCAGAGAGCTAAATATGTCTTCATTTTTAGGTTCCTGGGAATAAAGTCCCTTCTGCTTTTCCTCTACAAATCATTGAGGGATTTCTTATTTACTTTAGTAATTAATGCTTAACAAACAGCTCTCAGCCTTCTCCCTAGACTCACAACAACCCAGTACAAAGAAGAGGCAGGTTGTACTCAGACACATGTCTCTGCTCTTCTCCTTTGTGCACTAAAGTTTATCTTCATCTTCCTCCACTGCTCTGCTGACACTGCTCCTATCAGAGCAATGGGTGGTGGCCTTCCACAAATGCGCAGCTGTCCTCTGACTCCTCAGCTGATACGAGAGAAAGGGGTTGAAACTTGTACCAGAAAGAAAGTAGTTAAGAGAGAATTAACTTCCTCATTGCGTAGAATGTTCAGCACTGTAATATGAAGTTTTATAAAATTGTGAGATTTTTCTTAGAGGTGTCAATGAAAAATGTTCTTTTACTTGTCGATTTGAATCAGGAAGGAAAGCAAAAGGTGGGAGATATGTGCCTCCAGGCATTTAAGATTTTGTACCTGCCATGGTCACAGTTTCGGGGTAATATTTTTTGTTATCATTGAGTTGCAAAAAAGATAGTTGAAGTGATGTATAGATTTATAATCCACAAGAACTGAATCCTGTCTGACTCTTATTGACAATACATAAATACAAGTGTGTAATCCTCTCTTACACTGAAAAGACAATTATTTCACACTGTGTCTGTCTTTTAAGACTAACACATATAAACAAACATATCTAGTTTAAAGATTTTTGTTTTAACTCTGCAGAAGTTAAACATAGTAGCTATTTAATTTGTATTTCTTGTTAAGTGGGGCTTTCAGAAGCACTGAATCAGCATGATAAGAGACAGACATAGCAAAAGTTTTAAATAGAGAGTTATGGGGACAAAAAATGCATCAGGAATGGAGAAATTATGATTTTGGTTTTTTTGCCTCTTCCCTTTCCAAGCCATTGATGACAACCCTGAGTAATTCCAGCTGGAGGCCGATCCAGCCATCCTTTTTCCTGATCGGCATCCCGGGTTTAGAGGAAAGCCAGCACTGGATAGCACTGCCGCTGTGTGTCCTTTACCTCCTTGCCCTACTGGGCAATGTCACCATCCTCTCCACCATCTGGACGGACCCATCCTTGCACCAGCCTATGTACCTCTTTCTGGCCATGCTCTCTGGCATTGACCTGGTCCTGGCCTCCTCCACTGCACCCAAAACCCTTGCAGTGCTCCTGGTTCACGCCCATGAGATTGGGTACACCGTCTGTCTGATCCAGATGTTCTTCATCCACGCGTTCTCTTCCATGGAGTCAGGGGTACTTGTGGCCATGGCTCTGGATCGCTATGTAGCCATCTGTCACCCTCTGCACCATTCTACCATCCTGCATCCCAGGGTCATAGGGCACATTGGGATGGCGGTGCTGGTGCGGGGGATACTCCTCCTCCTCCCTTTCCCCATCTTGTTGAGGAGACTTGTCTTCTGCCAGGCCACCGTCATAGGCCATTCCTACTGTGAACACATGGCTGTGGTAAAACTTGCCTGCTCAGACAGCACAGTGAACCGAGCCTATGGACTGGCAGTGGCACTGCTTGTGGTTGGTCTAGATGTCCTGGCCATTGGTGTTTCCTATGCCCTCATCCTGCAGGCAGTGCTGAAGGTACCAGGGGGTGAGGCCCGACTTAAGGCCTTTAGCACATGTGGATCTCATATTTGTGTCATCCTGGTCTTCTATGTGCCTGGAATATTCTCCTTCCTCACTCACCGCTTTGGCCGGCAGGTGCCCCATCATGTCCATGTTCTTCTGGCCACACTCTACCTCCTGGTGCCACCTGCACTCAATCCTCTGGTCTATGGGGTGAAGACTCAGCAGATCCGCCAGCGAGTACTCAGGGTGTTTGACATAAAAGGACAGATCTGAACACATCCCAATCATTTTCTTCAGAGGTTCTTGCCAGCCATGCTGCCAGGAGCCCATGGTTGGTGTTGGCCATATGGATCGAGTCCACTGCTATTGTGAGAAGTCCTTCTGGTTGTAATAGTCTCATGGCAAAGAATATCATGAACACTTGGTGCCACGGCTGATTGGGATGCACCTGGAGAGCTAAACTTGTAAATATTTTCCCCATTCTTTCTTTCATGATCCTGACATTTCTCTACACCTGGTGATGGAGGCATTTGAGGATAGGAGAAATAGATGATAGCTCTGATATGCCATTATTCCTATCTCTGTCTAATGACGGACTGTACAACACATCTGGAGTGGGTATGGGAAGTTTTAATGTTTGCCTAGTTTTAGTTCTGAGTGTCATCAACGCTTGTAAGTGTTGTGAGCTTCAGGTCACCAGGTTCTTATGTAGTGAGCCTTTCTTAAAGCATTTGAGACAGCCACAATGTGAGAGAATTCCTTTCACTGCAATATAGGTGCTATTTATTTAAAATAAACTTAAGTGGGGCAGGTAACATAATAGGTTCTGGAAATAATGTGATCTGATCTCTATTTTAAATGAAAAAACACGTGTAGTGATTTCTCTTTTTTAAACGGTCTATTTGTATTTTAACTTTATTGTGTTTTAATTTACCTATAATTTTACTTAAGATAAAAAGGGAAGAAATATTGAACATATTAGTGTTTTATAAGTACAAATTTAATAAAGCAAAAGTAGCTATGTATTTATTAGTGTCTCATAACCGTAACATGTGTAGAGTCTGGTGTTGATAAACATAGCTTTATTAGTAAATGTAGAAGCAGTTATGCTACTTAAATTGTTTCTAGAACGTGGATACCTAGTGATGTCAATTAGACCTCCTACCATCTCTGCTAACAGGAGCTGGGTAAAAGCTTACAAGAGGATTGTCACAATTGCTTTGTTTTCTGTTTGTCAGATGTTGCCCTACTATTGAACTTAATTATTTTGAGTCCCTAAAAAGTTTCAATTTTTTTTTAGTCCTAGAAGACATCAAGTTACTGCTACCTTGAGTATTAGAGAAAAGATGATAGCTTTGGATATGTCATCTTTTCTGTTTTCATCTAATAACTGACCTTCAGGATCATCTGGGTTAAGGGTGGAAAGTCCTAACTTTTGGCAGATTTTAGTTTCAGAGTGTCTTCAAATCCTGTAAGTTAGTGGTGTGAGTTCTAGGTCATTGCGTTCCTGGGGGGCAGCAGAATTTCTCTCAAAGCAGTGTGATAAGACATCTTTTGTTGCAATATGAATGTTTTTATTTATTTAAAATAAATTTAAGATGGGAAGGCACTACAGACCTATTCTATAGGTCCATAGAATAATAAAATCTCTATTTCCAAGGAAATATCTCTCTCTTTATGTGCATATGTGTATATGTGTGTGTGTGTATAGTGAATTTATTTTAAAAACATCTGTTTGTATTTTAACTTATCCATAATTTTGTCTAGGATAAAGAGGGAATAAAACCAAGTACTGGATATATGTTTATGTGTTTTATGTCTTAATTTAACAAAACAAAGCAAATATGTAATTACCAGTATCTGACAAGCATATAATGTATTAGTGTCTGGTGTTAGTAGACATAGGTTTATTAATACATGTATAAGTAATTATGCTGCTTGAAAGAATGGGCCTTTCTGAAATGTGGATATGGAGTGATGTTCGTAAGCCCTCCGTCCACTTCTGCTAATAAGAACCGTGTCAAAACTTACAAGAGGTTTGTCACAGTTGGTGTATTGTACTCTGTTGGATGGTGCCTTGAGATCAGGCTTAATTATTTTGTATTCCTAAAAAGTAACACATTTTTTTCAGTCCTGGAAAAAATCAGGTCACTGCTACTTAGAGGTAAGATGCTCTAGTGATGAGAGGTTCCTATCAGGGTAGAAAAGGTGGAGTAAACGGTTAGTGTTTCTAGTTGTTCTCTCTCTCTCTTTTTTTTTTTGGAAAATTTTACTCCTAATAAATAGTCTTTTGTTATAGAGCTGAGTTGGAAGTCTTAATTTGGTTGGCACACGTGGGTGAGTTAGGGAGGACTGGTTCGGGCTCTTATGCAGGAGGAATGACACAGTCTCATCACCTTGGCTCTAGGTCTAGGACTTAAAACTCTGCTAAGTTGTCCAGGGGAAGTCCAGGCTATGCTGTATCACACCCATTGGGCAACTGCTTTGATAATATGTATCACACTCACTTGCAAACAAAGTAAGAGGTACTTTAGTTTGAGTAGATTATACAAGGAGTAATTTGCTCTCTCTTTCTGTTTTACCATTTTCTGATGCTTGGAAGGCAGATGTGAAGGAGCTTCCTTGCATCAAAAGATGGAAATGCGTGTTGAAGAAGGCAGAGTAACATTATTGAAGAGCTTGTGTCCTATTGCTCTCTGGGCCACCAAACCTGACTTAAACCTGTGACAGAAATGCACTTGTAGGTGATTTAAGCCACTGTACTTTGAGGAATCTTTGTTGCAGTTACTGGCTAAAACCTAAAAATACATGTTTTTGTTTTAGATCGTTCCAGTGGGATACGTATGTCTTCTAGAATTTCCTTTGAAAATGTTTGCAAGGTTTTGTTTGGGTAAAATGCATTTATTTTGTGCTCATTCAAATTTACTATCAGAGAACTATTTATGTCATTTTCTTCTTATATTTTATTTTCCATGGTGTCTGTACTGTATCTCCTATTTAATTCCTAGCAGTGTTTATTTGTGTTTTTTTCCTGCTTACCTTGGTCATCCATGTTAAATATTTATCAATATTATTAAAATATTAAAATAGTTAAACTGTATGGCCATTCAGTCAAATGGTAGCTTTGGCTTTCTTTTTTTTAAATTAGAGGATAATTACTTTACAATATTGTGATGGTTTTTGTCACACATCAGCATGAATCAGCATTAGGTATACATATGTCTCCTCTCTCTTGAAACCCCTCCCTCTGCCCTCCCCATACCTCCAGGCCATGACAGACTGCTGGCTTTGGGTTCCCCGCGTGGCGCATCGAACTCCCACTGGCTGTCTGTTTTACATGTGGTAATGTATATGTTTCAATGCTATTCTCTCATCATCCTACCCTCTCCTTTTGCATTTAACTTTCTTATATTCTCTGCTGATTTAGATTTCTTTACTTTTCTACCATCTCAAAGATGCATTAAAAAGGATACCAAACTATTATTATTTATTTTATATCTATTTTTTTTTCACTTTTTGGCTCTAGTGAATTTCTAGTGAATTTTCTAATGGATTAGTTTTTATGCTTATTTAGCACTGACCTTTCTTTTTTGCTAGTTTTCCACAAAACTTTATATTCTTACCCTATATGTCTGTTCATTGATTAAAATTAACTGGTTTGGGTAGGTGGTGTGAGTTTCCTCAGAGGCTGTGAAGGTCACAGCCCCTGCGCCCTGATGGTAGGACTCTATAGGTCATTTGCTCACAGGCAGAATTCCCTTTAGGCTGTCAAGAGAAAGATGAAAAAGTGCAGTGAGTTTCTTCTTCTTTTGCTGAAGTAGAGAAGTTTTATGTCTGAAGCCAGTGATGCTATAGTGTATTTTGCTGATCAGTGGACTGTTTTTCCATACTTTTTCTCTATTTCTAACCTTGAGTACTGACAGTATCTCAGAATTGACTCTTGAGATAGAGTCAATTGACTCTGATCCTCTTCATCCAGCCCCACAGAAATGACAGGATTTGGAGATAGAGCAGCATCCTCTTTATTTATAGAGGGAGCTGGTTTCCTTGTTACTTTGTGTGCACAGGATACCAAACACATTCATCTGCTTTATGCAGTTCAATATGAGAAAATTTCCTCATCAATCCACTGAGGACTTGTCTTCCATTTCTATTATCATTTCTATTATCATTTCTATTTATTCTAAGCCTAGAGTATTCCCTGAATCTCTTAATAAGAATACTTCCCATCTTCACACCAAGTTTTAGCTTCTCCAATTCCTCTTTCTCTAACTCATAATTCTACCCTCCATACATACATTGGTTTGCAGGGTTTTTTATTCTGGCTTTACTATAAATTCAATCCAATCTGACTTTTGAATTCCAGAAATATCTGAAAGTATTTGAAACAGTTCTGTTACACTTTCCCATATCGTAATACTATTACTGAATTATTTTTATGTTTCTTTACTCATTATATTTAAAATTATATTACAAATCTATAGTTATCAAAACAATATTGTATTGTCATAAAAACAGACCATATATCAATAGAACAGAACAGAGACCTCAGAAGTAAACTCATGCACGGTGGTCAATTAATTTACAACAAAGGAGCTGAGAATAAGCAATGGGAAAAGAATAGTCTTTTTAACATATAGTGTTGGAAAAACTGGATAACCACATGCAGAAGAATGGAATTGGATCCCTATTTTACACAGTACTCAAAAATCAACTCAAAATGGTCTGCAGGCCTGAAACCATAAAAATCCAAAAGAAAACACAAGGGATAAACTCCTCAACATCATTATTGGCAATAATTTTTGGATTTGACATCAAAAGCAAAGTCAACAAAGGCCAAAATAAACAAGTGGGACAACATCAAACTAAAAAGCAAAGGAAATCAGCAACTAAATGAAAAGGCAACCTATGGAACCAGGGAAAATATTTTCAAAATGTCTATCTTATAAGGGGTTCATATCTAATTGTATAAAGACCTCATACAACTTAATAGCAAAACAAAACAAAAACAAAAAACAAACTGATTAAAAATAGGCAAAGGAATTGAATAGATATTTTCCCAAAGAAGACATCCAAATGGCTAACAGTTACATGAGAAGGTGTTCAATATCACTAATATCAGGGAAATGCAAGTTGAAACCACTATGAAGTATCACTTTATACTTGCTGAAATCTATCGTCAAGAAGACAAGAGATGGCCAGTGCTGAGGAGGCCATGGAGAAGAGGAAACCCTGTGGGCTGTGAGTAATGTAAATTGGTGCAGCCACTGTGGAAAGCATTATGGAGGTTCCTCAAAATGTTAAAACTAGAGCTACATATAATCCAGCAATCCCACTTTTGGCTGTAACTAAAGGAAATGAAATCTCTGTCTTAAATAGATATCTGCAGCATGATTTACAATATCCATGAAGCAACCTAAGCATTCCTTGACAGAAGAATGGATAATGAAAATGTGGTATATATACTATATATATCTAATATATAGCTGTGTAAAGAAGAAAATCCAACTTTTTGTAACTACAAGAATAGAACTTGAGAGCATTATGCCGAATAAAATAAGTCAGTCAGAGAAAGACAAATACTGTATGTTCTTACTTACATGTAGAATCTTAAAAGCTGACCTCATAGACACAGCGAAAGAGTTGGTGGTTGATAGACATGGAGTATGGGGATGGGGGAAATGGGCAAAGTTGCTCAAAAGGTAGAAATTTCTGGATAAAGACAAATAAATCTGGAGATGCAAAAAGAAAACTTTGAGCGAGAAAGAGAGGAAGTGAAAAATGTTGTCAATTCAAGACCTTCAATCAGAATTATTATAATTTTAATTAAAGTCCATGATATTCTTTTGTTGTATATATCTTCCATGCTATGCTTGACTCCAAGAAGACAAGAGTCTTTTATATTTCTTTACTTCTCAATACTAAGTGTCTGACTTCTGAACACAACAAATGTCCTCAATAATTATTTGTAATATTAGATTCAGTTAATGCTCAAACTTGATACCTCTGCAATGAATACTTTGTTTTTCCTTTTACTAACTTTTATTGTGATTTTCTGTTTGGGACTGGGAAGACAGATCTCCCATCCTAGAATTAGATGCTCTCACCTGACAGAGACAGGGTGCCTCTTGAGAGAAAGAAGCTCAAATGTGCTATTGGAAGTTAAAAGTGCAAATTTATCACTCCTTAGTAGTTTAGTTTAGTTGCTAAGTCGTGTCTGACACTTGCAACCCCATGGACTGTAGCCCACCAGGCTCCTCTGTCCATGGGATTTTCCAGGCAAGAATACTGGAGTGGATTGCCATTTCTTTCTCCAGGGGATTTTCCAGACCCAGGAATTGAACCCTGGTCTCCTGCATTGCAGACAAATTCTTTAACGACTGAGCTATGAGGGAAGCCCAATGCATTTCTAGCAGTAAAGAAGTGCCACAAAGAATAAAAGAAGTATTAAAGTAGCAATAATTGATGGCTCGGGGTAAGGAATCCACCTGCAATGCAGGAGACTAAGGAGATGTGAGTTTGATCCCTGGGTCGAGAAGATCTCCTGGAGGAGGACATGACAACTTACTCTTGTATTTTTGCTAAAAAAATCCCATGGACAAAGGAGCCTGGTGGGCTACAGTTCAAAGGGTCACAAAGAGTCAGACACGATTGAAAATAATACATTTCGTATGCATATCTGTCTGGTAAGTCATGACTGGAAGATACATGTGGGAGCACAGGACAAAGAGGAGGCCATCAACTTCATTCCCTTAATTTTGTGTATTAGGATCTTTTCTTATTCCCTCCCTGCTCCTGGGTCCGGGGACATTTAATGTGAAAATTAGCTCCAAGTAAAATACTTCATCATCTGCAAGGAGATTTGCAGGGTTCCCGTTAAAAGATGGAGTCCTAGCAGAATGTATTAATAAAAAGCAAAATAAAACAATAAGTGGCTCCTGGATTTCCCTTGGGGAAGCAGGTCACAGGCTCTTCTATAGGCGAGTTTATGATATTTGAGTGTGATCAAGGAGAGGCCACAGCTGTCCTTACGGATCCCCCAGGCAGGTGGTGAAACAGAACTTGGAATGTACTTCCTACTCTTGAGATACAATAGCCCCATCCACTCCTCACAACAGTCTCCGTCCAGTTGTATTAGTGATCCTACTTCCCGTATGGAAAATCAAGACAAGAAGTGGAGAGAGGGGAAGACAGAGCAAAGGTATTCACTCTTATTATTTCCAAAAAAAGCCTTCTTCCATGAAAGTGGAAGTTGAGGAAATAAGGTTCTTCCTTGATAGGCAGCAGTGGGTGTCTTTCACTTTCTTTGGGAGAGGCTGATAATGTGACAGGAAGGTTGGAAAATGTGGTGAGGGACAGGGTACATTTTTGTGCTGGGTCATAAATTATGTCTCGATAAATTTCAAAAGAAAAAAACTAACACAATTAAATTGGAAAACAATAAGATGTTATCATAAGTCCCAAACACTTGCAAATTAAAACACATCTAAATAATCCATGGCTCAGATAAGACATCAGAGAGAATGTTAGAAATTATTTCAAACTAATTGATAATGACACATAGTAAAAGTTATGGAGGGCAGTTATACAGAAATTAGAGGGAAAATTATAGTTTCAAATGTTTATATTAGGAAAGAATGAAGATTTAATATCTAAGTTGACAACTTAAGAATTTAGAAAAAAAAGAATAAACCCAAGGTAAACAGGAGTAAGAAATCAGTAGATAAGACCTGAATCAATAATACTTAGATCAGAGACAGAGAGAGATCAGTCGCTCAGTTGTGTCCGACTCTTTGCGACCCCATGAATCGCAGCACGCCAGGCCTCCCTGTCCATCACCAACTCCCGGACTTTACTCAGACTCATGTCCATTGAGTCAGTGATGCCATCCAGCCATCTCATCCTCTGTCATCCCCTTCTCCTCTTGCCCCCAATCCCTCCCAGCATCAGAGTCTTTTCCAATGAGTTAACTCTTCGCATGAGGTGGCCAAAGTACTGGAGTTTCAGCTTTAGCATCATCCCTTCCAAAGAAATCCCAGGACAATTAAAAAAAAAAAATCAAAAGAACAAAGTTGATTCTTTGTAAAGATTAATAATGTTAATAAAGCTTTGGTAAGATTTATCAAAGAAAAAGAGAGAAGCACAAAGGATCAATATAATTATTGAAAAAGTTATTACACAGGCCATACTAAAGAGTAGAAGGATAATAAAGGAACAACACAAACAATTTTAAGCTGACAAAATCAATAATTTACCTATGAGATTATAGGATACACAAATAATGTGAATTCCAGCCCCTAAACATCATAAGTGCAGACTTGTGATTAAGAATTCTCAAGGTATAGTCTTTCCTTTTGCAAAGAAATTCTACCCTTCCCTTCCCTCTTTCTTTTTCTGTTTGGTGAAGGAAAAATAAAAATCACACAATGAATCTGACTGATTTTTATCACAAACCACCAAGAGATAGTCAATTATGTCTGTCACTGAAATAATTACCCACTCAGAGAAGTGGTTCAAAATACACTGAAGAAGGAGGAAGGAGTCAGATTATACATGACCTTGAATTAATTAATTAGGAAAAAATATGTTGATTCTATTACACTCCAAATATTGTGTGAAACACATTAATGAGATACAAAATCAATGTGGATCTAATGCTCAACGAAAGTAACTGCCCAGTTTATGTGTAGTCTTGAGCAGTAAATTTTATGAGAACTGGTTTTATTTTATGAACAATGGGAGAGTACTGATACCATAATGTAATGTAAATACTGTAATGGAATCTTGATGAGGGCAGAGACCTTAACTATTTTATTCATCTTTTTATTCCTGTGACTATTCTACTACTTGAAAAATGGTTGATAATAATAAATGAACACATATTGAATGACTGAGGTTTACATAGGATAAATTAGCTGCCCCAATTCAGGCAGATATCAAACAGCAGAGTTGAATTCAGGATAATATAAAAAAGCAGGGAAGGGTATGGTGTCATTAAGAAATTTTGGAACATTTCAATATAACATTTCAGAATGCTGAAAGTGGAATAAAGTAATATTTAAGAGGATGATCTGTGGAGTCAAACAGATAGATATAGATTTGAACTTCAAGTTAGTTTCAAGTCCTGTTTCCCACCTTTTAACTACCACCTAGTAGCACCTTAACACAAGGTAAGATGAAGGTTCCCGGGAGATCCAGTTCATTACCAGCCGCAGGGCCCCAGTATCCTAAAGTACCACTGCTCCCAGCTGGCTTGGAGGAGGGGATAGAACAGTGTGAAAACTGACTGCAGGCCATAAAACCCTCTACACTTTTTCAGCAGAGCCAAGGAAGCAGTTTCAATCTGGTTACTGGATGCAGGCCAATTGACGTTTTAATTTGGAGCCGATCTGTTGCATCATCTGTGAGTTTCAGGGCTAAGGGAGGGAAGCAAGTCTGTGTTGGACCTGCAACAGCTGGGTCGTCGAAAGACTCAGAATGGGAGACATTCTCATTCTAATAATGGCTCTCTTGATAACAGAAGAGAAAGGCTGGTGGTACTGGATGGATGAAATTCAGAAATTCTAGGTTCCTTTTGGAAGAGAATGATCTTGTATAGTCTCAGCAATCCCATATCATTAAATACAAGGGATCCTATGGCTGGGAATTTCATTCAAGTATGTGACTAAAAATCCATTTGGCTTGCTCAGAAAACAGTCTAAGGGACTTTAGAAAAAGAAAGGATGGGAGATTGTTTGGAGTTTAGTATGACATTGGGCACCGAGCCCATGAGTTCAGTGAGGAAGCTGGTGAGGAGATTTGATTATTGCTTTCACCCAACATGTTCCAGCAGAGTAGTGTTAACAAAAAAGTCTCCTCTAATTATTATACAGGATTCACATTCAACAGAAATAGATTTCTCTGTAATTTTTCTCCTTAGTGGTCTTAGTTTTTCTCTTCCTCTTAAAAGTCAATGGCATGTTTACATCACACAAAATATCTTCACTTTCCTAAATTGCCCCTCATTATGAGTTCTCAAGTCCCATTTATCCCGGAAATCTTCTTCTAGGTGTTAAAGTTTCAAAAATGTCCCTTAAATCAAGGTGCACTGAACTGCACATGGTGTTCTAAACATGGTTGAACCAGAGCAAAGCAGAGAATAATTATCATTTTCCCTCTAATTAGTGTTGCTTCTTCAAGTAGAGAGTTAGTTTTTAATCATTCTTATCACCTGAACATAAAAAAACATCAACTTAAATTTGTTTCTATACTTCTACCTGGCAGTACATCCAGGCATCTGATCCTTTTTTTCTCTGTGCTTATTCCTTCTTTTCCCCTCCTTTATTACCCTTTACACTAAGTACACTCTTCTCAGTGAAATCCAGGTAGCAGAAGGATGAACTTAATTAAAATAGTTCTCTGTGATGTAAGGAAGGAATGAGGACAGAGAAGTGGATGAATCAGAGACTAAGATTTGTAAAGGGTATGTTACAGACTGGGGGATGCTTCCCAGATGGTGCTAATGATAAAGAACCTGCCTGCCAGTGCAGGAGACATGAGACATGGGTTTGATCCCTGGGTCAGGCAGATCCCCTGGAGAAGGGAATGGCAACCAACTCCAGTATTCTTGCCTGGAGAATCCCTTAGACTGAGGAGACTGGTGGGTTACAGTCCATAGGGTTGCAAAGAGTCAGACAATACTGAAGTGGCTGAGTACTCATGATCATAGAATTGAAAGTATAAATTTTTCCATCTCCAATTTACTTTGGTGTGTGACTAAAAAGTGAGGAAAAACTAATTTTTTAAACTACTATCTAATAAATTATGTCAGCAATACTCACCAAAAAGACCTATAGTTAAATGTGATTTTCTGACATCTTTATAAATTATAGATTAATCTGTAAACTAGTGAGCATTTCTGGCCTATGGGATCCATAATTAGCCAATTTGCTTTGGTCACTGTCCCCTGGAAAATTTTTTATAGTTTACAGTATGCTTTAATGCAGTGATTCTTCTTATTTTCTTTTAAATCTTGTGGCTTATTTGCCTTATTGCTTTTCCATTTAACTTTAGCAATAATTTGCCAGGCTCTCCCACCATTAATATGTAGCTTTAGAAAACTTTGCCTTTATTTGGGATTGTTCTTCTGTATCTCATCAGTTTTCTGGATGAGTAAGTGCTAGAGAATATTTCAAGAGTTTTGTTTTTTATTGACCTAATTCCTGTGCCTTACCATACATAAACCCAAGTAAAATCTCCTCAGTTTAGGATTTACCTCATGACATCACCCAGCAACTACTCCTCTGCTCCAGCCTCCAAATTCCTCCTCATCTGCTTCCCTAACTACCAGAGTTGGCAGCACTGGCTGGCCTTACCCTTCAGCTTCCTCTTCCTCCTGGCCATGGGGGCCAACACCACCCTCCTGATCACCATCCGGCTGGAGGCCTCTCTGCACGAGCCCATGTACTACCTGCTCAGCCTCCTCTCCCTGCTGGACATGGTGCTCTGCCTCACCGTCATCCCCAAGGTCCTGGCCATCTTCTGGTTTGACCTCAGGTCCATCAGCTTCTCTGCCTGCTTCCTCCAGATGTTCATCATGAACAGTTTCCTCCCCATGGAGTCCTGCACATTCATGGTCATGGCCTATGACCGCTATGTGGCCATCTGCCACCCACTACGATACCCATCCATCATCACTGACCAATTTGTGGCCAAGGCTAGTGCTTTCATCATAGCTCGGAATGCTTTGCTGCTTTCACCTGTTCCTATTCTCTCTGCCCGGCTCCGCTATTGTGGGAAAAATGTCATTGAGAACTGCATCTGTGCCAACCTGTCTGTGTCCAGACTCTCCTGTGACAATATCACTGTGAACAGAATCTATCAGTCTGTGGCTGGTTGGACTTTACTAGGCTCAGATTTCATCCTCATCTTCATTTCCTATATCTTCATCTTAAGAGCTGTGTTCAAGCTCAAGACCGAGGGGGCTGCTGTCAAGGCTCTGAGCACGTGTGGCTCCCACTTCATCCTCATTCTCTTCTTCAGCACCATCCTTCTGGTTGTGGTCTTGACAAATGTGGCCAGAAAGAGGGTCCCCATGGACATCCTGATCCTGCTCAATATCCTTCATCACCTCATACCCCCTGCCTTGAACCCTATTGTATATGGGTTTCAAACCAAAGAGTTAAAGCAGGGGTTTCAGAAGTTGTTGCAGAGGGGGTTTTAAACACACAGAAGAAGGCCTTCTGTGGAAACACCTATTACTATTTCCTCTGTTTCTATTTCAGGATTTGTGATTCCAGAAAGCAAAATAATGCTTGATAGTGAACATTTCCTACCCAGTTTCTGTCCTTCTGGTATCAAAATTCATTTGCATAGAGTGGGTAAAACTAATATTCTTAGGTACCTAACTTTGTATCTAAATATTATATTTTTAAATAATCTCATCTTCATAACAATACTGCAGGACAGGGATTACTATTCCACTTTATGTATTAGAAAACAATAATTTATGGAAAAATATTGACAAAGGTCACATCTGGTGAGTGGTAAAGCATCAATACAAGTGCAGGTCTCTGACTCCAGAGCCTTCCATGACACAGCATTCTTTCCTCGGGTACAGCTGAAGCTCTAGTTCTGCTCTTCAGGCCATGATCTCTGGGACGTTTTTGTGAACCTGCAGCTAATAAGTATATTCTCTCTAGATCCTCTCCCTTGAGAATCAGGAAGAGCTAAGCAGAGGCACAGAGCTCAGAGAGATCACCATCTCTATCTCATCATGACTGTTCCAGCTTCTGTTACAAAAGTATAATATTCATAATGGTACTGCTTATGTCCAACAGAATCCTCATATGCTTTATGGAAACTCTTTATGGAAAGGCTGGATACTGAGGACCCAAGTGGAGGTAGAAGTGGGGAATGAGAAGACCAGTAATGTGGGGAAAGAGAAGACCAGTAATGTGGGAAATGGATAAACTGAGTGTGGTGGTTTATGGGGACCTTCTGTTTACTTAAAACCATGTACCATCTGGTCTGGAGCTGTACTCAAGAGGAGAGTATAAGTATGGCATATGGTTAAATTTCTGGATGTCACAATCTAGTGAAAATGCGTGAGAAAACATAATATATTATTGTAGTTGGTAGGCAGAGATGTCATTATTTACATTGGTAGTAGGGACCTTAGGGTTTGGGCTTATCCTATAGGCTTTCCTAAAGGTCAGATAGAATTCTTATTTGCAAAATTCCATAGAATGAAAGCAAGGGCCGCTCTATTAAGAGGTCCTCAAACACTGGTTCCAGTGAATAGATCCCAAAATTATTAAAGGCCTTTGAAATGTAGATAGTACTAGTATATTGCTTTCAACTAATACTATCTTTATTTTTGAATTGTCTCTTGACTAGTAAACTACAAATACTAGATGAAAAAGTATACTCTATGGTGTTAGAGTATTAAAAAAAAATGGTGAAAGCTGGAGAACTGGTTAGGGGGTGGGTGGAACATTGCTTGATTTCTTTGCAAAAAGCATGGAAACATGGTTAGAAAGTATTTCAGAGGAATTTCTTTAAAGAATGAACAGAACTTGATTAACAATTGGGTATGTGAGAAGGAGAGAAAAATGACTGTATTTCATGTTGACACTTCTGTGGATTTTATTATCTCTAACCTTGGTTGTTCAAGGAATATTGGCCTAAAGTTATCTTCTTATGAGTGAAGACAGAGACTGGTTCCCGAGAGTCAAACACGGTTGACTTGGAGGCCTGGTTGTGCAGTTGTCTTTACTTAGCCCTTTGACTCCATGAATAAAAGATTTATAGTTACATGCTTTTTCCTGAGACACTCATATTAGTTCTGAGTACACATACTATTGTCCATATACACCAGGAAGAAAATTTTCATAGATTTTCCACTTAAAAATGAATCTAAGTGCCATCCTTAAACTTGAAGGTCCTGAATTAGTCACATCTCACTTGATTTCACATTTTTTCAATGCCACTGCCTTTCCTCCAGTCCTAAAATCTATTTTCTTCAAATTTTCCTGGCTATATTTTAGAGCTCCTAAATCACTATAACTTCAGGTTCCCCCAGAAGTATACCCCCTTTTATTGTGGTGCAGAGTCCCCTTAAGATACTACGTCTTCAGATGTAAAACGTGTCTCCTCTGGCTGTGGGGAGGGTAGAGGGCTTATGCAGTCATAAATCCAACCCTGAACCCAGGGAGGTATCAGAAGTAGGATGGTGCTTTCATCTGCTTGTTCAGTATGATTATACATAGTTATGAGGGACTTTAGCTTGTAAATATGGAGCAAACAAAGTCAAGATTTATCCTCTCACTTGAAACAACAGCAAAATTGGGCAAAAATATATGAAACAATGGTTCTGAAGGCATTGGACATTAGGCAATGGAGGATAGGAAGTAAATGAGCTAAGTCCCTTGTACTGGAGAAAGAGTGTTGAGCATTCTGAGGAGGAATTCCAGACTATGTCAAAGGGAGGGTGAACTTAAATGTAGCCTGACAGGCTTCCTGTGTTGAGGACACGGGGGTCAGGGGATCCTAAGGCAGCTAAGAATTCACAGGGCAGAGTACTGGAGAAAAGAGAACTGCCTAGAAGGAGAACTCCAAAAATCTGCAGAGGGGCTCCCATAAAGTATTCAACAGAGTACTGATCAATGAATTCTTCTGTGGAAACTATTCAAAAATATCTGAGAAAACAAAAGCAAGAACTCACATAACCACTCCAAAGGGAGGGTGGGATGGCCTTTCAGAGTTTTCTGGGTCTTTCCTGATGGCTCAGATGGTAAAGAATCTGCCTGCAATACAGGAGACATAGGTTCAATCCCTGGGTCAGGAAGATGCCCTGGAGAAGGGAATGGCAATCCACTCTAGTATTCTGCCTGGAGAATTCCATGGACAGAGGAGCCTGGAGGGCTACAGTCCATGGGGTCACAAAAAGTCAGGCACGACTGAGCAACTTTCACCTTCACCTTCAGAGTTTTCTAAACTGAGGTGTGTGTGCCAGGCATTTTTCTTCTCTCATCAACTATTCATTGGATGGGGGTTGCCCCAGGGAGGGAGCATAACATTGGAGGAGGCAGCCCCTTTTATCAAGGGCAATGTCCCAAAAGGAACACAGCTGAATGCCCTTATCATGGTTACAGTTCAATGTAAAAGACGAAGTCTTAACCCACAAAATACATCAGGGAAGTAAAAGGGATTTTAAGGATCAGAATAAAAATGATTAAATTAACGTGATTTTTATATTTTTATATGGTATAATAATTTAAAACAATGAACAATTTTTAGAATTAGTTATATATTCAGTAAGATGTTCAAAGATAAGATAAACTTGAAAAAATTAGTAGTTTTCTTTTTTCCTTTTTTAAAAAAAAATTTGGCTGCACTGGGTCTTCATTGCTGAGCACGGGCTTCTCTAGTTGTGGTGCATGGGCTTAGTTGATCCAGGCATGTGAGCTTAGTTCTATGACAGGGGATCAAACCCGTCCCTACATTGGAAGAAGGATTCTTTACCACTGGATCACCAGAGAAGTCCTTCAATAGTTTTCTTTATATCAGCAAAAATTATCCAAAAATATTAGAAATAAACATGACACTTACCACAAGAGGAATTTATTAATATGTAGAAATTGGCATCATAAAAAATACACAAGACCTTTAAGGACATAATTTAAAAATTATGCTAAGCTATTTAAGTGAAACTTCCACTTTACTTTTACACCTTAAAAGTAGAGAAAACAATTTATGTGGAAAATAACATATGAACATTTTAAAGATGTCAGTTCTCCCCATATTAATTGATAAATTCAATGACATTTCAAGAAACACTCCATCAAGATTTTCAGAGGAATGTTTGTTACAGTTTTTCTTAAATGTATATGGAAGGTGAAAGTCTCACTAAATGGAAGAGAGATTTTAACAGCATTCATGTTAACACATATATGTGAAATCTGTTTAGAACAATGGAACCTATTTTGCAGGGCAGAAATAGAGACACAGACATAAAGAATAAGTCTGTGGACACAGTGGGAGGATAAAGAGAGGGTGGGATGAATTGAGAGTATCATTGACATAAATATACTACCATGTGTAACATAGCTAGTTAATGGGAAGCTGCTGTATAGAACAGGGAGTTCAGTTTGGGGCTCTGTGACCTAGGGGGTGGGATGGTGGGGGTGTTAGGGAGGCTCAAGAGGGAGGGGAAATATGTATACATATAGCTGACTTATTTTGCTGTACAGCAGAGACTAACACAACATTGTAAAGCAATTATCCTCCAATTAAAAAAGATTCAAGTTGCACCTTAGATTAGATAATAAAGCATACTACAAACTCATGATTTATAAAATGGTTTTGCCTAGCTAGTGTAAAAGCATGGGATATAAATGATATGATATAAATGTATATATATGATAATATCATATATACATATATAAGATAATATCATATATACATATATAAGATCTTCAGTTCAGTTCAGTCGCTCAGTTGTGTCCGACCCTTTGTGACTCCATGGATTGCAGCACATCAGGCTTCCCTGTCCATCACCAACTCCTGGAGCTTGCTCAAACTCATGTCCATTGAGTTGGTGATGCCATCCAACCATCTCATCCTCTGTCATCCCCTTCTCCTCCAGCCTTCAATCTTTCCCAGCATCAGGGTCTTTTCCAAAAGGTCAGTTCTTTGGATTAGGTGACCAAAGTATTGGAGTTTCACCTTTACCATCAGTCCTTCCAATGAATATTCAGTATTGATTTCCTTTAGGATTGACTGGTTTGATCTCCTTGCTATTCAAGGGACACGCAAGAGTCTTATTCAACACCACAGTTCAAAAACATCAGTTCTTCAGTGCTCAGCTTTATTTATACTCTGAATCTCACATCCATACACGACTACTAGAAAAACCATAGCTTTGACTAGATGGACCTCTGTAGGCAAAGTAATGTCTCTGCTTTTCAATATGCTGTCTAGGTTGGTCATAGTTTTTTTTCCCAAGGAGTAAGCGTCTTTTATAAAGATTTCATGGCTGCAGTCACCATCTGCGGTGATTTTGGAACCCAAGAAAATAAAGTTTCTGAGTGTTTCCATATCTATTTGCCATGAAGAGATGGGACTGGATGCCATGATCTTTGTTTTTTGAATGTTGAGTTTTATGCCAGCTTTTTCACTCTCCTTTCACTTTCATTAAGAGACTCCTCTGTTCCTCTTTGCTTTCTGTCATAAGGGTGGTGTCATCTGTGTATCTAAGGTTATTGATATTTCTCCTGGCAATCTTGATTCCGGCTTGTGCTTCATCCAGCCCAGCATTTCACATGATGTACTCTTCATGTAAGTTAAATAAGCAGGGTGACAATAAATAGCCTTGATGTACTCCTTTCCTGATTTGGAACCAGTCTGTTGCATGTCCAGTTTTAACTGTTGTTTCTTGACCTGCATACAGATTTCTCAGGAGGCAGTTAAGGTGGTCTGGTATTCCCATCTCTTGAAGAATTTTCCACAGTTTGTTGTGATCCACACAGTCAAAGGCTTTGGCATAGTCAATAAAGAAGTAAATGTTTTTCTGGAATTCCCTTGCTTTTTCTATGATCCAGTGGATGTTGGCAATTTGATCTCTGGTTCTTCTGCCTTTTCTAAATCCAGTTTGAACATTGGAAGCTCTCAGTTCATGTACTGTTGAAGCCTGGCTTGGAGAATTTTGAGCATTACTTTGCTGGTGTGTGAGATGAGTGCAATTGTGAGGTAGTTTGAGCATTCTTTGGCATCGCCTTTCTTTGAAACTGACTTTTCTAGTCCTGTGGCCACTGCTGAGTTTTCCATATTTGCTGGCATACTGAGTGCAGCACTTTCGCAGCAGAATCTTTTAGGATTTGAAATAGCTCAGCTGGAATTCCATCACCTCCATTAGCTTTGTTTGTAGTAATGCTTCCTAAGGGCTGCTTGACTTCGCATTCCAGGATGTCTGGCTCCAGGTGAGTGATCACACCATTGTGGTTATCTGGGTCATGAAGATCTTTTTTGTATAGTTCTTCTGTGTATTCCTGCTCTATTCTGTGTATTCATTATAGAGGTGGCAAGAATATATATATATATATATATGTGTGTGTGTGTATATATATATAGTCTATATGTATAAGATCATATTTTATATATAAGATATTTTATATTTTATGTAAAAGATATTTTACATTTTATGTATAAGATATTTTACATTTTATATATAAGGTATTTTATGTTTTATGTATAAGGTATCTTATATATAAGAATATTTATATATAAGATCTTAACATACACATAAAAATAGATGAAAAGCACACAACTGATTGTTTATACCAGTTATTTCTAATGGGTTCTAAGATTTTACTGGATGACTTTAAATGATGTACAATATCATAATTTGAATACTAGAATGTCAATGTATTATTTTGTAATATAGGAAAAATGAAAAGTTATTGATTGGACTATATTGTTCAGAGTGAGAATTTGAACGATTAATGTTGGATTGGTGGGAAAAACACATGAGTGTTTATAAGTAGAAAACAAATGTGAGAAGTCAGTGAATTCAGGGACCTATTTAAAGGTCATCAGTTAGGAACTCATGGGAACTAGTAAAAATGAAGAGAAGGCTGGGAACTACAAAGCAGCTCTTTCACTGTTTAGGGCTGGACTACAGTACCCCTTTTAAAATCTTAGTTTGGCCATCAGTCGGTTCCGGCGCCCTCTATGCACAGCCGTATTGCGTTCCAGGTGCACACCTCGCAGCACAAGAGTAGAGCTGTGCTGAGTTCCCGGCAGAAACAGCTCCTTCCCTGCTTGCCCTGAGTTGTTATCAGCTCTCCTCATTATTATCTATTATCCATGCACTCAATCCTCCAGTGCAACATAAAGCATCAGGAAGCTCCATACATGTAGCAGACTACTACAATTACACCAATCCCAGACAAATTTATAAAGGGCACTGGAATAAATTTCTACTCTTTTTCTAATGCAAGGTGGCTCCCAGGTGATGGTGTCTGCAGATGCATCAGATGAGACAACAAAGAAATGAAATGAATTATGTATTGCCTAACTAAATTATTTGTCTAAAATCAGTGAGAGGCTACAGGCTAAAGTCTGTATATCAGATTATTTCTCTATTGAATATATTCTTTATCTGAAGTCTAAACTTCTCCAAAACTTTTCTCAGATTTATCCTTAGTTTAAGAAATTATACTGTGTGTATACTATATGTATCCCTCTTATTATTAATTACTTCACTTACATACATTTATTTTTCATACAGTGGGCATCCCTTAGCTGGGAAAACTGGAAATGCTTGAATACTTAGTTCAGCCTGTACTCAAAACTTAGTCTTTCTTGTTTAAACTACCAGTTTTTTCTTTATCTCATTTTTGTGGCTGATTCATCTCTAAAACTTAGATTTGAAACATCCTACTTTCTGACTATCACCTTCTAACTGCAGGTTCAAATTTTTAACTATCCTTAATGCAGTCACAATTGTTGAACATCAAGACTACCAAGCCACTGAAAAAAATCGCCTTCATTTTATTATTTTTCTTTTTTGTTGACTTCTCAAGCTGAGCATCTATGGCCCATCATGCAATTATGCTCTTGGAAATAATCTGACCTCCTTTGTTCTTTTCCTCCATTGTAGTTGCTTGAAATAACCCAAACACTGACTAAATCTAAATATCTATTTCTTTTGTGGAAGATTGAAGCTTTCTAGAAAAAAATCCCCTAAGTAAACTTGTTGATTTCACATTAAATTTATCATTATGAACTTCAAATGTAAGCTCAACAATACCCAGAAATCTCACTACGTGATATCATTATAGTAAATGGGTCCATGTCTACTAGGTTATCAAAGAGAATCCTAGAATTATATTTGATTTCTACACTGAATGCCTCATTTTCTAATTCATCAGTATATTTACTTGACTATTCTTCCAAAATTTGTCCACTCAAATTCATTTCCTCTGCCACCAGTCTGGTCCAGGCCACCATCTTGTCTGGTTAAGTAACAGTCTTCTGACTGGCTTCTCTGCTTCTACTCTTGTTTTTCTTCCCATTCATACCTCTCTTCCTTAAGACCATTTTGATTCAACAACTTATCTAAAGTAATGCTCCCACAGTAATGTTCTATGACGGCTTTTGACAGGATTCTGTATATTTTCTTTTGTAAAATTACCAAAGCTTTCTACATTTTAATTGTGTGATCAAAAGAATAAAATTCAAAGCATATTTAATTAAAAAATGGAAAATATATACACATAGTTCAAAGTTTTAAAAGTTAAAGGTATTCAGTAAAAATAATTAATTTTCCATATCAGTTTTATTTCTGACTGCATATGTTAGAAAACCTAAATAATTATGGCCTAAACAAAATAGAAAATACTTTTTCTTCCATGTAGAAGAGTCTCAGAAATGGACATCTAGGACTGAAACCAGAGCTTCACTGGTTTCTCTATTTCTGCTTTACCATGCTTAGAATCTAATGTTCATTCTTAATGTTACTGATAGTTTAAGGTGCTTACTAGAAATTCAGGCATCAATCCTGTGCCTGTTCTATGTGGAAGGAGAGAGGGCAAATGACCTTCATTCCTCAGCTAAATTAGTTCACTTTAGAGAGTTTTCTTGGAAACTTTGCCAAATTACATCTACTAACATTTGAAACCTGAGAGGTGTAGTATTTTGGTAGTATATGTGGGTACCCAAATAAAATAATGTTTTTTGTTTACTAAGGAAGAATGGAGGTATTAGGTAAATAACCAGTAATCTCTAACATACCATTTTACCCATCTGCCAAGTTTGACAAATTTGTCTTTCTCAGAAAGAATTACTCTTACAGGTTTGTTGTGTATCCTTTCAGAGGTAATTTGATTTCATCTAAGAACATATAATAAAGTGTGTGTATATATATACACACTTATTTATATTATATTCTTGGTGTAGCATTGCAAAATTATTTTGTATAGCATTCTACCTGCTGTTTTTGCCTCTTGCTTCTTTGCTAAACAATGTGTCTTAGAAATTATTCAAATAAATACATTTAGAGATGCCATTTTCTTTTAGCAACCATATAATTAGAATGCATTCTTGGTGAAGGCAAGGACCACATTTGCTTATTTACCATTGTATGGGTTGGCCAAAAAGTTCGTTTGGGTTTCCATATGCTATTACGGAAGAACCCAAACACGCTGTTTGGCCAATCCAATATTCAGTGTCCAATACAGTTTGTGGATCACAGGATGTAGTTAGTGCTTGTTTAATGGCTGGGTCATGCAAACAGCAAATGCCAGAGCTGTGATTCAAATCTGCTTGTGATTTGAATGATTTTATTCCTTTATTTAATTCACAACCTTGATGTCTTAAACTAGATTGTCAGATTTCCTTTTATTTCTCTGCATTCTTTAGGGGATAAATATATTTATTAGTTAAATAAATCTTAACAGTTTTCTGAACTTGATGTGCTAGGATTTTGTTTAGGATTTCAATACTTACAGTCACATTCATCAGATTAGTGGTGACAATGGGAAAGGGTCATTTAGAACATAGACACTGAAGTCAGACGGATGTAGCTATAAATGTAGCCTAACTGTGTACCTTTGGGCACATTTCCATCTCTCTATCTACCCCCTACACACAGTAGGGATAATAGTTTCTACTCCAAAGAGTTGCTCATCCGTATCTAAGAGAGATGATTCAATGAGAAAAATTATATAAAGAACTTAAGTAGTTTAGGTCACTCAGAAAGCACTCAAAACACAGGACTTATTGTAATAAAGACTCTGTAGTCTCTTTTTCTCCATTTCAACCAGGTTTGTGTGTCAGGGCTTATGCACCAGATCCCTGGCTTCTGGGCAATTTTTTACCTTAGTTTCAAACCAGCCCATTTTTCACATCTTAACTCCCTACCTGCAGGAGCATCATATGACACAGTTCCCAAAGGACTCAGCTTCTTACCCATCAAGTCTCTGCTTCCCAAGTTACCTTTTCCCATCTGGGTCTAAGAAAAAGGGTAGGAGAGGAATAGGAGCTCATAAAACCCTCAAGATTTATTTAGCAAATTCCCAACATGGTTTTACTACAGCTGATACATCATAAAAGACTCATCCCTCTACATCTTCTGTAAATTCCAGGGCTAAGGGCAGATCAGATCAGATCAGATCAGTCGCTCAGTCGTGTCCGACTCTTTGCGACCCCATGAATTGCAGCACGCCAGGCCTCCCTGTCCATCACCAACTCCTGGAGTTCACTCAGACTCATGTCCATCGAGTCAGTGATGCCATCCAGCCATCTCATCCTCTGTTGTCCCCTTCTCTTCCTGCCTCCAATCCCTCCCAGCATCAGAGTCTTTTCCAATGAGTCAGCTGTTCGCATGAGGTAGCCAAAGTACTGGAGTTTCAGCTTTAGCATCATTCCTTCCAAAGAAATCCCAGGGCTGATCTCCTTCAGAATGGACTGGTTGAATCTCCTTGCAGTCCAAGGGACTCTCAAGAGTCTTCTCCAATACCACAGTTCAAAAGCATCAATTCTTCGGCGCTCAGCCTTCTTCACAGTCCAACTCTCACATCCATACATGACCACAGGAAAAACCATAGCCTTGACTAGATGAACCTTTGTTGGCAAAGTAATGTCTCTGCTCTTAAATATGCTATCTAGGTTGGTCATAACTTTCCTTCCAAGGGCAGATAGCCAGGCTCTATTGGATCTAGATAGGAAGAATGACAAGGCAGTCAAGGATCCTTTTCTAATAGCCTCCAATAAATAGGAAGAAAAAGGCAATGACAAGGTGAGAGGTATGATAACTTTGGATGCATTAGCATCTAGAAACCCTAAGCAGATCCATAAGGAGCCAATTAGTTTTCTTTCTTTTCTCTGCCTTCCTAGAAGAGGACCCCATTTCATTTCTTGGTTAGGAGACTTAGTGAAAGTAGAGAATTGGCCTTCATCTTGCTTGACCAGAAAAGAAAGGAAGTCTATAAATCCTACAGTGGGATAAAAGGTGTACAAATGCTGAATTAGTATGTCACTGGACATCTGGCACATGGACTCAGGGGAAAAAAAAACAAAACTGATGAAGTTTTCCCCAAACTCTGTCCCCATAGGTAACTTTCTTTAGACTGACAGAACTCTATCTTTCACATTTAACCTAACTCAGTTTCTCTGTGATTTTTCTCCAATGGTTCTAGTTTTACCCTTTTGCCGAAGATAACCATTCAAATATTTTCAAGTAATCACTGATGTCCTTTGCAGATCATACATCTATCAGTTCAGTTCAGTTCAGTCGTTCAGTCATATCTGACTCTTTGTGACCCCAAGAGCTGCAGCATGCCAGGCCTTCCTGTCCAGCACCAACTCCTGGAGCCCACCCAAACTCATGTCCATTGAGTCCGTGATGCCATCCAACCATCTTATCCTCTGTCGTCCCCTTCTCCTCCAGCCTTCAATCTTTCCCAGCATCAGGGTCTTTTCAAATGAGTCAGCTCTCTGCATCAGGTGGCCAAAGTATTGGAGTTTCAGCTTCAGCACCAGTCCTTCCAATGAACACCCAGGACTGATCTCCTTTAGGATGGACTGGTTGGCTCTCCTTGCAGTCCAAGGGACTCTCAAGAGTCTTCTCCAACACCACAGTTCAAAAGCATCAATTCTTTGGCACTCAGCTTTCTTTATAGTCCAACTCTCACATCCATACATGACCACAGGAAAAACCATAGCCTTGACTAGAAGGACCTTTGTTGGCAAAGTAATGTCTCTGCTTTTGAATATGCTGTCTAGGTTGGTCATAACTTTCCTTCCAAGGAATAAGCGTCTTATAATTTCATGGCTGCAATCACCATCTGCAGTGATTTTGGAGCCCTCCAGAGTAAAGTCTCTCACTGTTTCCGCATCTATTTGCCATGAAGTAATGGGACCAAATGTCATGATCTTAGTTTTCTGAATGTTGAGCTTTAAGCCAACTTTTTCACTCTTCACACATCTATATTTTGTAACAATTACTTGACCCCACAAAGGGGGTCAATGCTTTTTATTATGTTTTAACTTCCTATGACTTTATCTCAGTCTGACAAAGAATTTTGCAATACATAGTGCCCTGAATTGGATAAGATACTCCAGAGGGCTAATTCAAACAGAGTTGAGAAAGACTCTCAATTTTGTTTTTGACATTGTGCTTCTATGAAATAAATGAATAGATATGATATTCTCAGACGAACGCCTGGTATATATGAGATGCTTGATATATACCAGTGAATATTGTTGATCCAGCTTTAGAGTCCGTAAATTATTTTTTATTCCGTGTACCAATACTTACGCTTCTAAGAACATCTAGAAATTTGCTTCTTTTTCCTTCTTTCCCATTCCAGATTTTCTCTCCTCCTACCTGCTATCCAATGTTAAACAGTGAAGAAATTGAATTGGACTTTAATAAGCTTAGAGTCCAAGTGATGACACTGGGTGGCTGAAGGCAAGTACCTTGGACTTGATGAGTTTTGGGCAATAACCCTTTCACAAGTAAATGGTGAACAAGTGATGAATGGAAGCAGATAAACAGGAGAATTGATCAGCAAGAAGCCTTTGAGGAGGTGCATGAACAGGTAAAAATATTATGTCAAACAATGCTAGAAAACGACAAAGTGCAAAGAAGGGCACTCTACAGGGGTGAGAAAACAGAAGATGAGGAGGAGGAAGGTCAAGAAGAACAGGAAAGCTGGGTGCAGAGAGATGAGATTTTGTATGGATAAGTTGGTAATATTTTAAGCTGAAGGAAATTCAAGAAAATTTGTACTAACATAGCAAGAACAATAGAGTGATTCTGAGTTTGTTTTAGGGCAAGGGCAAAATATTTATTAAGTCAGAGAGCTAGCCTAGGGTTTTACCATTCACCAAGGGACAGGCTCTTGAGCAGCACCTGCAGACAGTGGCATGAATGAGCCTCCAGGTTCTAACATGCATTGTGTGGCATGCTCTGTCCATCCCTTAATGTCCACCATAAAAACCCTCAGTGACTACCATTTGTAGTATTTTTTTAAAACATTTTTCTTTAAAAAATTTTAATTTATTTTTTATCTTATGTTGTAGTATAGTTGATTACCAATGTGATAGATTTGGGCAAAGTGATTCAAATTATGTGTGTGTGCTGTGCTCAGTCATGTCTGACTCTTTTGCGACCTCATGGACAGTAAACCACCAGACTCCTCTGTCCATGGGATTTCCAGGCAAGAAAACTGGAGTGGGTTGCCATTCCCTTTTCCAGGGGATCTTCCTGACCCAGGGATTGAGCCCATGTCTCTGGTGTTGCAGGCAGGTTCTTTAACACTGAGCCAATTCAAATTATACATGCATCCTTTTTCAAATTCTTTCCCCATTTAGGTTGCTACATAATACAGAGCAAAGTTCCCTGTGCTGTTGAGTAGGTCCTTGCTGGTTATCCATTTTAAGTATAGCCACCATTTGTACTATTGATCAGAGCTTCTCCTTTCCCCTCCTCCAAGTTCCTTCAGCACTGAAACCCTGGCTAATTCTCCACTTTCACTCTCCTTCCTTGAAATTTTCCATCTGTGTAAAACACTAAGGTCCAGTATTTTGCAATAGGCTTTTGTTAAGAATCTATGGGGCATTAGAGACTGTTGATGTGTATCAGTGAAAAGTGCATGTTGTCAGTCCTCAGATATTTCAGAGTAGGGTGGAGGGAGACAGAGAGGTACAAAATCAATTGTAAAAAATTACAAAGAAATGATAATAGTAAAAAAAGTTGCTTTCTTAATAAACAACTACTTCAATTATCTTACTTTCCATCTGAATTTGTAATCTTTCCCCAAATAGGCATGCTACAGAACTGGAAAAGGTCAGTTTTCATTCCAATCCCAAAGAAAGACAATGCCAAAGAATGCTCAAACTACCGCACAATTGCATTCATCTCACATGCTAGTAAAGTAATGCTCAAAATTCTCCAAGCCAGGCTTTAGCAATACGTGAACCGTGAACTTCCTGATGTTCAAGCTGGTTTTAGAAAAGGCAGAGGAACCAGAGATCAAATTGCCAACATCTGCTGGATCACGGAAAAAGCAAGAGAGTTCCAGAAAAACATCTATTTCTGCTTTATTGACTATGCCAAAGCCTTTGACTGTGTGGATCACAATAAACTGTGAAAAATTCTGAAAGAGATGGGAATACCAGACCACCTGACCTGTCTCTTGAGAAATCTGTATGCAGATCAGGAAGCAACAGTTAGAACTGGACATGGAACAACAGACTGGTTCCAAATAGGAAAAGGGGTACATCAAGGCTGTATAGTGTCACCTTGCTTATTTAACTTATATGCAGAGTACATCATGAGAAACGCTGGGCTGGAAGAAGCACAAGCTGGAATCAAGATTGCTGGGAGAAATATCAATAACCTCAGATATGCAGATGACACCACCCTTATGGCAGAAAGTGAAGAGGAACTAAAAAGCCTCTTGATGAAAACGAAAGTGGAGAGTGAAAAAGTTGGCTTAAAGCTCAACATTCAGAAAACGAAGATCATGGCATCTGGTCCCATCACTTCATGGGAATTAGATGGGGAAACAGTGGAAACAGTGTCAGACTTTATTTTTTTGGACTCCAAAATCACTGAAGATGGTGACCGCAGCCATGAAATTAAAAGACGCTTACTTCTTGGAAGGAAAGTTATGACCAACCTAGATAGCATATTCAAAAGCAGAGACATTACTTTGCCAACAAAGGTCCGTCTAGTCAAGGCTATGGTTTTTCCTGTGGTCATGTATGGATGTGAGAGTTGGACTGTGAAGGCTGAGCATTGAAGAATTGATGCTTTTGAACTGTGGTGTTGGAGAAGACTCTTGAGAGTCCCTTGGACTGCAAGGAGATCCAACCAGTCCATTCTGAAGGAGATCAGCCCTGGGATTTCTTTGGAAGGAATGATGCTAAAGCTGAAACTCCAGTACTTTGGCCACTCATGTGAAGAGTTGACTCACTGGAAAAGACTCTGATTTTGGGAGGGATTGGGGGCAGGAGGAGAAGGGGACGACAGAGGATGAGATGGCTGGATGGCATCACTGACTCAATGGACGTGAGTCTGAGTGAACTCCTGGAGTTGGTAGTGGACAGGGAGGCCTGGCGTGCTGCGATTCATGGGGTTGCAAAGAGTCGGACACGACTGAGCTACTGAACTGAACTGAACTGAACAATATGTTTCATTCTTGTCTAGCCTTTTCCCTTAACTGCAAGCTTGAATGAGCCTTTTAGCTATGTAGTCAGCCTTCTCTAGCTATACTTTCTCACTTACTGAATCTTCAGCTCCTTTCATTCTGGTTTCTATTGCCACCAGTCCAATGAATTACCCATATCCAGGTCACTGATGACACCTTTTCAATAAAATTTAATGACCGTTCATATTCTCATATTATTAGACTTTTGCTTAGCTGACAAGTTGATCCTATGCTCCTTAAAATTTTCATGGAGAAAGAAACTTCTCCTTTATCCTATTATCATTTTGCTTTTCTTAAACTGGTACCTCACTGACTAAATTTGTTGCACATTTTTAATGTTGTGAGGTTACTACCTATCATTCTCTTTTCAAATCTTAGTGTTTATACTGATTCTTTTTTTCTCTTTCATAGACTGTAGCATTAATTATCTGGAGAAGGAAATGGCAACCCACTCCAGTATTCTTGCCTGGAGAATCCCAGGGACAGAGGAGCCTGGTGGCTGCCGTCTATGGGGTCGCATGGAGTCGGATGTGACTGAAGTGACTTAGCGGCAGCAATGTTAATTGTCAAGTCCCACCACTCTATCTTTAGGATATTGCCTGGAATTTTCCTTCTTCTTTATATCATTAGCAACCTACATAGTGAGAGCTATACTTTTGAAATCAATTAAACAAAATTACCTTTTTTTATCTGACCAAGCAAATAGTCAAGACAAGACTTTTCAGCTCAGGATTCACTGGATGACCTCACTCAGCAACTACTTCACTCCTTCAGTCTCTGAATTCCTCCTCATCTGCTTCCCTAACTACCAGAGCTGGCAGCACTGGCTGTCCCTGCCCCTCAGTCTCCTCTTTCTTCTGGTCCTGGGGGCCAGTGCCACCCTCCTGATCACCATCCCGCTGGGGGTCTCTCTGCATAAACCCATGTACTGTTTGCTCAGCCTCCTCTCCCTGCTGGACATGGTGCTCTGCCTCACTGTCATCCCCAGAGTCCTGGCCATCTTCTGGTTTGACCTCAGGTCCATCAGCTTCTCAGCCTGCTTCCTCCAGATGTTCATCATGAACAGCTTCCTCCCCATGGAGTCCTGTGCATTTTTGGTCATGGCCTATGACCGCCATGTGGCCATCTGACACCCACTGAGGTACCCATCCATCTTCACTAACCATGTTGTGGCCAAGCTAGTACCTTCATTGTTGTAAATGCCCTTCTCACCCTACCCATTCCCGTTCTTGCTTCCAGGCTTTATTATTGTGGGGAAAATGTCATTGAGAACTGCATTTGTGCCAACCTGTCTGTGTCCAGGATTTCCTGTGACAATTTCACCCTGAACACAATCTACAAGTTTGTGGCTGGTTGGACCTTACTAGGCTCAGGTTTCATCCTCATTTTCATCTTCTACATCTTCATCTTAAGAGCTCCTTGAACATCTTAAGTGTTCAAGTTCAAGGCCGAGGGAGCTGCAGTCAAAGCTCTGAGCATGTGTGGCTCTCACTTCATCCTCATTCTCTTTTTCAGCACCATCCTTCTGGTTGTGTTGACAAATGTGGCCAGAAAGAGGGTCCCTATGGACATCCTGATCCTGCTCAATATCCTTCATCACCTCATACCCCCTGCTTTGAACCCTATTGTATATGGGGTTTGGACTAAAGAGATCAAGCAAGGAATTCAGAAACTGCTGCAGAGAGGGATGTGAATTTGTAAAACAGATTTAGAATTCTATCTGCCTTTCCTTCTCAGTGATTTTCCCCAGAAATGAGCTAGAGAAAAGCCTGACCCTGGTTTCTTCCTTTGTTCTTGCCTGGTTCAGGAGAGGGTAGGCAGGAGGAAGAAACTCATTTTTCTTGGGCAACTGCTTTGGTCCTGGGCAGTTACAGTGAAACAGTTTAATCTTCACAACATTCATGTAGCTACTACTACTTCCATTTTACATAGTAGAAAAAACATGATTTTAAGAGAAAAAACTACTGGAGATATATATATGGCAGATATATGACAGAGCAGAGATTAAAATCCAGGCTCTAGAGCCTGGTGTCTTTCTACAGAAATGTCCCACCCTACTTTCCTTTGCCTGTGTTTTGTCCTTCTGGATGTCCATGGGTATTTCCTGCCTGTATCTCCTATTTTGAGAGGGACGAGTTCTCAGAGAAGACAGAGCCCCGTGACAAAGAACCTGCAGGACCACAGGAAAAGAGCACTCATAAAAATAATAAATCAGTGCTAACCTTTTACTTGGAGAAGGCAATGGCACCCCACTCCAGTACTCTTGCCTGGAAAATCCCATGGATGGAGGAGCCTGGTGGGCTGTAGTCCATGGGGTCGCTAAGAGTCGGGCACGACTGAGCGACTTCACTTTCACTTTTCACTTTCATGCATTGGAGAAGGAAATGGCAACCCACTCCAGTGTTCTTGCCTGGAGAATCCCTGGGACGGGGGAGCCTGGTGGGCTGCCACTTATGGGGTTGCACAGAGTCGGACATGACTGAAGCGACTTAGCAGCAGCAGCAACCTCTTACTATATCCTCAACAGCCTCACTGTCCTCAGGGAGTCTAGAGAATGAGGAAACAGTTTGAGGTGGGGGGAGAGTGGATACCAACGGAGTAAGAAATTAGGGAATCAGGACAGTAAGTTGGCCACGTCCCCATGGGTTTAAGTGGCACATGCAGTGAATTGAAAGGCAGGTCTTATTTGTTGATTAATCTCAATAGCTCTAGTTGAAGGTGAAAAGACAGAGCGAAGTGTCACATTTGTGGATAAAAGTGGATCCATTCAGGAGAAAATAAATCTCACAGATTACTTTTAGAGAATTTAAAGTAAGCACTTGATTAAAGAAGTATTGGACACATGAAAATTAAAAAAAAAAAAAAAAGGAAAAAAGAGGGAGAGGATGCTGGAGTAACACAGGGATAGTACCTGAGGGAAGAACCTTATACTTGGGAATTGTTGGGTCATTAGGAGCCAGCAGGTTGGCGGTGGGCTTGCTGAACTGGGTTTCACAGCTCTGAGGAGGGGAGCAGCCTCTGACTGGTTACTGGTGTCACAAGGGCTCCGTGGAGGTGCCCTTAGAGCTGGGACAGAGACCTCTGAGCAAGGATTCTATCCTGATGCTGGTATCTCTGAGGAAGTTTAGAGAGGCTGACTTGATTCTGGGAATTCTGAAACTCTAACCCAAACAAAATCCAAAGCAACCAACCAACCAATCCTGGAAGCTAAAACCAATTTCAATGCCAGAATGAAGAGTCATTGCTGAGGGATACTGATGAAAGGGGAAGGAAAAAGTATCCCACCTCACCCCCCACCGCCTCCACCGTCCAGTCTTTGTGTGTTGCTCTCTGTAGGTAAAAACTGAGAGGGATCCAGCTGACCCAGAGTCCTTGAGTCTAAGCCCCAGCATCACAAGATGTTTGGATGGGAGGGTGTAGCTCTGAGTGACAAGAGGTAATTACTGGCACAGCTCCAAATGTTTGAGTCTGAAAACTTAGGACCATGTGAAGGACAATTATACAGTCCCTGCAGTATAGGATACCACCCGGTGGGCTGGAGACAGAGTCAAGTCCTACAGGGCAGACAGGTGAAGAGATGTGACGTGATGCTGTAGGGGTAGCTTTCAAAGTCATGAAAGAATTTGATATTAAGCTGGTAACGGGAATGGAGATCCACTGCTCCACCCTATGGGGATAAAAATAACTGCAAGTCAATGCTGATAAGGGCTCCAGGGGCAGATTCTTCCAAAGAAAGCCACACTTAATAACAGTCTAAAAGGAAAAATGACATCTCTGCAAGATAGTGCTCTTCATACCCCCAGACCTGGCTCTCATTTTCTCAAGTCAGAGCCACAGATGTGATTCAGTATTTGTCATTTTTTAAAAAGAAATTCTTTGATAGCACTTCTATCTCATGGCTGCCCAAATAATATTTTCCACCATCATCTCCTACTGTTTCTCAGAAGACAGAAGGGCCAACTTCAACACCTCTTGCCTAATATGATAATTATAGTAATATTAATGAAATTAAAAGCTCAAATATTTTGAATGCTTGCAATATTCCAGTTTTTATGCATGATAATATTTAATTTTCATAAGAGTCTTTTGTAGATGATTAAGGTTAAGAGGACCATAGTTTCTTAGAACTGTCAAGCCCAGTGCAAGTGGTTCAGTGAACGAGACACAGTGGTACCAAGACAGGCTTTGGGTGAATCTACGTGTAGATAAAGAGAATGGAGGAACAGGGTAACTCAAAGAGCCTGATCTTGAAAGGCAGACACAACTCAGCTGTAAAGTAATCATAGCATCGCAAAGGTACTTAGTTGAAATCTTTGAGTGCTGTCTTGAGTGGATAGAATGAAGTGGCATAAACTAAAGGAGTTTTAAATTGGTGGGGTATCAATGTCCAAACTTCCAGTTATAAATAAGTATTGGAGGTGCAATGTACAACGTGATGACTATAGTTAATACTGCTCTGTGTTGTATTTGAAAGCTGCTCAGAAAACGAATCCTAAAAGTTCTCATCGCAAAGAAAAATTGTTTTTCATTTTTTTGGCTATCTATATGAGATGTTGGATGTTAACTAAAATTTTGTAGTAATCATTTCACAGTATATGTAAGTCAAGTCATTGCTGTGTGCCTTCAACTTATACAGTGCTATATGTCAATTATATCTCAATAAAACTGAGAGGAAAAAAAATAAAATGGAGGGATATAGATTTTTTTTTTCAGTTTACTTGAGAAGGTCTGTGAAGAGTCACTTTGCTAATTGTGGTCCAGTTGTACTAGAAGGGGGTGTACAAAGAACAAGAGGAGGGGGAGAAAGTTGATCTGTCAAGGCCACTCAGATTAGTCACACTTATATGAGGAACACAGAGTCTTTTGAGAAAGATCTGAAACCGCTGAACACCGCTCTCTAGGAACAGGGCAGATTTAAATCAAGATTCAGCGGCAAGAGAAAGCAACAAGTTTCCTGGAATTAAATTATCTGGAGGAAAGAGAGTCTATGCTGGTGATCAATGTTCAAAACAAAGACCTAAACATTGTTAAGGGAGCAAAACTACATTTCCACAGATCATAAAGTAGAGTTTGAGAGCCTCTTAGCACATAGCCATTTGATACTGTAGTGTGTTCAGTGTGTTCGGGGTGTACTCTGAGCATGTGGGTGTTAACCATGAAAGATATGACCTCAAAGGCGGACTGTGGGACATAAAGACTGTGCAGCCGGGAGTCTCAACAGGATAGCCTTACTGCAAGGAGTAAAGAAATGCTTCCTTGTTGACATGTCAACGGTGCCCCCCTGTGGCTATAAGTAGGAATAGCAATATTGGAGTGAATTTGATTCTCAACCTCTTCTCATTCTTAAAAGGAAACTGACAACTCTGAAAAATTCCTGGGATCTCCAATACTCAGCGGGAGGGCTAGGGTAGATTTGAGACAAAAATACTGTACTTCCTGCTCAGAAGCCTGTGGGGGTGGGGGGGTTGAAAGATTAGAAAATAAAATGATATAATAATTTACAATCTGGTTTCCTTTATTTTTCAGTGACATTTAATAACAATATCAAATCAATCACATGAATCAGATATTCACGTTGCTAGCTTACATCTTGGCTGTCTCTGCCCACTGAAGTCAAATAAAAAATATGGAGACTGAGTTTGGAGGAAATAGAAAGGTGGCTTTAATTTTTAGTCTGCCAAGAGGGGAACAGGGTAGGCTCGTGCCTCAGGAACTGTGCCCCCTCTCCATGAGAAGTCTAGGGGCTTATATAAGATGAGGGCTTGCAGTCAAGAGTCAGTGATGAAGAACAAAAGTGTTAGGATCATGTCTCCTTCTTGCATTGTTTCAAAAATAGTCATAGGCTGGAGTCAGAAACCCAGTTATTGAGTCGGGCAGTTCAGTAGCTCGGCAGCCTTCTTTCTGATATGCAAAATAGAAGAACTACAAGGGGAAATTAAAGGATGCTTGCTCCTTGGAAGAAAAAGTATGTCTAACCTAGACAGTGTACTAAAAAGCAGAGACATCACTGCTGATAAAGGTCTGCAGAGTCAAAGCTATGGTTTTTCCAGTAGTTATGTATGGATGTGAGAGCTGGACCATAAAGAAAGCTGAGCACTGAAGAACTGATGCTTTCAAATTGTGGTGCTGGAGACGGCTCTTGAGAGTCCCTTGGACAGCAAGGATACCAAGCCAGTCAATCCTAAAGGAAATCAACCATGAATATTTACTAGAGGGACTGATGCTGGAGCTGAAGCTCCAATAATTTGGCCACCTGATGTGATGAGCCAACTCATTGGAAAAGACTCTGATGCTGGGCAAGTTTGAGGGCAGGAGGAGAAGGGGCAACAGAGGAAGAGATGGTTGGATGGCATCACTGATTCAATGGACATGAGTTAGAGAAGCTCTGGGAGATACTGTAGGACAAGGAAGCAGTTCATAGGGTCACAAAGAGTTGAACATGACTTAGCAACTGAACAACAACAACAAGGAAAAGAGATATTAGGTGCAAAATGTAGCTCTTGCAGAGTTAAGGGAGCAGAAAAGCAAACTGAGTTACAGACATGCAGAGTTTGAAGGAGTTAAAGTAAAAAAAAAAACCTTCGAATGTTCAGGCCTACTCACTGTTCTGTTTATCTTTTCTGTTCTTAGGAAAGGGAAAGAAAAAAAATTCATTCTTCTCTTTTCCTTTCCACTACAACATCGATAAGGGTATATTGTATCATAATATTTAATAAGATTCTAAATTAGGTGTATTTTGCTAAGGACTATATGAAATAGTAACTTTTTCCCCATTTCTTCATCTATACAACCAAAAAGTAGTTCCTGAGTGCTTCATGTGTAATTAGCACAGTAGTGATTAGCATAGATGGTTACCAAGAGGTAAACTACTTTCAGAGAGATTTTGGTCAAAATACCATGAATTATCATTTTTGAAAATTTGCAGGAGAGACAACTGAGTTAAAAGATAAAATACTAACGGTCACTCAACTACCAGGCACAAGAGTGAAGAGAGAGAAATTAGGCATATTTGCTACTTAATCTAGTTTTCTTACTACACTGTCTAGGGATTGATCTACATTTTTTTCTACTTTAATTAGATAGTTGTAGGGTTTTCTGAAGTTTTTCATGTTCTAAATTATAGATAGCAGAGGCAGTGCACATCAAAATCCATGATATATTGAATTAATAAATGCCCATAAAGTTAGTTACTGCAGTAAAAATACCACAAGAACTTAACACAATATGTTTACTTCTCATTCACACCCTGATTTCAGTGCATGGGGGCTTTGCTTCATGTTGTCATTTAGACATGAAAGGACAACAGAGGAAGAGATGGTTGGACGGCATCACTGACTCAATGCACATGAGTTAGAGAAGCTCTGGGAGATACTGTAGGACAAGGAAGCCTGGTGTGCTGCAGTTCATAGGGTCACAAAGAGTTTGACATGACTTAGCGACTGAACAACAACAACAAAGGAAAGAGATATTAGGTGCAAAATGTAGACCCATGCTTCTGTCATATTTGGGTATTCTGCATTATAAGGCCTTACAGACTTTCACAGATCCTTCTGCATCTGACTTTCACACACTGAGGCTTACCAGGTGGCTCAGTGATAAAGAATCCACCTGCCAATGCAGGAGACACAAGAGCAGTGGGTTAGATCCCTGGGTCGGGAAGATCCCCTGGGGAAGGAAATGGCAACCCACTCCAGTATTCTTGCCTGGAGAATCCCCATGGACAGAGGAGCCTGGTGGGCTACAGTCCATGTGATCGCCCAGTGTTGGACACGACTGAATGACTGAGCATGAATGTGTCACACAGTGAAGGGAGACAGTGTGCAGAATCTTGTGGGATATTTTAAAGGCCAATCTGGGAGAGATTTACATCATTTTCTTTACCATTGTGTTGGCCAGAATCCTCACATAAATCTAGCTGCCTAGAGGAGAGGCCGGGTGACTAAATATTTCTTTCTTAAGAGAAATGATATGAGAGACTCTCACATGTAACATATACTTGACTCTTTCCAAGTGAGGCTACCCAAACTCTCATTTAGTCACTGAAGGCAGCACAGAGTCCAAGATCACCAGGAATGTGTGGTCTTCTTCATCAGTCCTGATGTGGCTCCTCTTGGACCATCATCTTCATTCTTTCATCACATATTTAATGGTGGAGCAGAAACTGGGTACTAGCCATTAAGAGTCTAAGTTGAAAGTGAAGCATGGGGTACATTTCACAGAAACTTGTCAATGGTAATGCTGGAATGCTTTGGGGGCAGGCATCACATCTTAATCTCCTGACAGCTGGGGAAGATCCCTAACTAGATACTGGTTATGTTCTTTGGGAGAGGATCTCCTGACCATTGTTTTCTATGTCCCCTTGTTCTTTTTTTGGGGGATTGTCCCCAGTGACATTAAATGAAGCAGGCATTGGAGCATGTGACTTCTTTCGGAGGTACTGTATTTGTAGCCTGTTCCCTGCTCATAAAATATTAGGGTCAACAACTATTTTAATTGTTTACCAAAAGCTTTCTCTAAAAGCCAAGCTCATTTACAGCAATTGTTTTCTAAATGTTGTTTGTTTTGGTCACTAAGTCTTGTCTGACTCTTTTACGACCCCATGGACTGTAGCCCACCAGGCTCCTCTGTCCATAGGATTTCCCAGGCAAAAATATGGGAGTGGGTAGTCAATTCCTTCTCTAGGGGATCTTCCCGACCCAGGGATTGAACCAGCGTCTCCTGCACTGCAGGCAGATTCTTTACCACTGAGTCACTTGGGAAGCCTATATTGGGAAATGTATATGCTGAGTTGCTAAGTTGTGTCTGACTCTTTGCGACCCCATGGACTGTAGCCCGCCAGGTTCCTCTGTCCATGGGGATTCTCCAGGCAAGAATACTGGAGTGGGTTGCCACATCCTTCTCCAGAGGATCTTCCCAACCCAAGGATGGAACTCAGGTCTCCTGCACTGCAGGCAAATTCTTTATCCACTGAGCCACCAGGGAAGCCCAAGAATACTGGAATGGGTAGCCTATGACTTCTCTGGGGGAACTTCCCAACCCAGGAATCGAACCGGGGTCTCCTACATTGCAGGAGGGTTCTTTACCAGCTGAGCTACCCAGGGAAGCCCTCTGATATGTTAGTACTAGGTCAATTCCAGATGCTAGAATCACACTGTAGTGTAAGCACCTGACAGGTGGCTTTTTTGATTATAATGTAAGTGCCTGGCATTGGGCTTTTGATTGCTGAAGCATATGCTTTAAAAATATTCATCTCCTTCAAATAAAACAAAAATAAGATATTACCTCAGAGTGGTCAGAATGGCCATTATCAAAAATTTACAAACAATCAGTGCTGGAGAGGGTGTGGAGAAAAATAAACCCTTCTCTACTATTGGTAGGAATGTAAATTGGTATAGCCTTTATGGAGAACATTATGGAGGTTATTTTATAAACTAAATATAGAACAACCATATGATTACCAAGGGGGAAAGTGGGGGTAGGGATAAACTGAGAGACTGGGATTGAGATAGGAGGTAGAGAGGCTCCAAGTTGAACATCATCAGCCAGACTCCTTTTGCATTTCCTGAGGCAACAGATAGGTGGGCTCCAGTTGAGAAATTTACAATGAGCAACCCTCCCATTTGTTCTCCAAAATGGAAGTAACACAGAAACAGGGTAAATAGCCAGTCTTTGTCTCCAGTAAACATGTCAAGGGAATAATCAAGGCAAGGACAAAGAGAGGCAAAAACTCTGTCTGAGTAAAGGATTGAGAGATCTCCCCTTCCTTCTCTTTTGGGACAAGGGAGACACTATACATGTGCAGAAAGGCTCCCTGGAGTCAAAAGTCAGAGAATAATTCCAGGCCATAATGAGTCTTGCTCTTCCCAGAAGCCTTCACTTTGAGATCCATCTTGGTAAAGGTGTGCATGCTCACCCCAGGGGAGGGTCCTGAAACAGATTAACACGGGCGGGGGACAAAGCAAGATGATTGGCCTCAAAGAGGGCAAAGATCCAGAAAACTGCCCCCTTATAAAGGATTAAAATTTCCCAAAGGAGCGACTCTCTCTCTGAGCTCGTCTGTGCCCCTTTCTGCAAGTACTTTTCAACAAACTTTTTACTTTACCTTCTGCCTCCTCTCCTGAATTTGTTCTTGATGAGGCAGGCAAAGACTAGGGGTCCTGGCTCTAACTGCTGGCCCCATGTGGTTCAGTAATTAGGACTCCTGGTCTGGGAAACTAAGACCTTGCTTCTAACTACTGCTCACTACTGCTTGCTGTAAGTTGACATTCACTGCTGTGCACATCTGAAATCAGGACTGACATATACACAGTGCTATATGTAAAATGGGCTTCCCTGGTGGTCAGATGGTAAAGAATCTGTCTGCAATGCAGGAGATGTGGGTTTGATCCCTAGGTTGGGAAGATCCCCTGGAGAAAGAAATGGCAACCCACTCCAGTATTCTTGCCTGGAGAATCCCATGGACAAGGAGCCTAGTGGGCTACAGTCCATGGGGTCGCAAAGAGTCAGACACGACTGAGTGACTAAACACCGCATATGTAAAATACATAACTTAAAGGACCTACTATAGCACAGGGAAATCTACTCAATACTCTGTGATGACCAATATGGGAAAAGCAATTTTTTAAAAAAGTGGATATGTGTGTGTGTGTGTATGTGTGTGTGTGTGTGTGTGTGTGTGTGTGTGTATATATATATAACTGATTCACTTTGCTGCACAGCAGAAACTAACACAGCATTGTAAATCACCTATGTATATTCCAATAAAAATTAATTAAAAAATAAAAACATTCATCTCAAATAAACATATCGCCAGTGACATGATTAGGTAAAGAACCAGGATATCAGCCTGTGAAATTTTAGAAAGCTCTGGTCCTGTAAATAAATGATCTGCTGATTGTCTCTGCTTTTCTTTTCTTGTACTTTAATTCTCTCTCTTTTGTTTTAATTCACCAATAGTGAAACTGTGAAACCTTGGGACCTCACCCTTGACCCCAGTAAAAGCCTCAAGTCCATTTTGCAACCTCAGGTCCATTCTCTGTCTCTCCCTCTTCTGTACCCCTGACCTTCTTGTGTGGCTCAGGTATACTCTACCCTATAGGACGTGTGAGGAATAAACCTTGTTTTCCCAAAGTTTCTTGATGTTTGTGGCTGAGGGGTATCTTGTAATCATAGTAAGAACTACAAGGATTCATTCAGCCTCAGCCTTGGCTCTGGTTGGGAAAATATCTCTGGGGGTTTCCTGCAAGGAATCAGTTCAGTTCAGTCGCTCAGTCGTGTCCGACTCTTTGCGACCCCATGAATCGCAGCACGCCAGGCCTCCCTGTCCATCACCAACTCCCGGAGTTCACTGAGATTCACGTCCATCGAGTCAGTGATGCTATCCAGACATCTCATCCTCTGTCGTCCCCTTCTCCTGCCCCCAATCCCTCCCAGCATAAGAGTCTTTTCCAATGAGTCAACTCTTTGCATGAGGTGGCCAAAGTACTGGAGTTTCAGCTTTAGCATCATTCCTTCCAAAGAAATCCCAGGGCTGATCTCCTTCAGAATGGACTGGTTGGATCTGCTTGCAGTCCAAGGGACTCTCAAGAGTCTTTTCCAACACCACAGTTCGAAAGCATCAATTCTTCGGAATAGGAACCCATAATTCCAGAGATGTGGGTTTGACCCCTGAGTTGGGAAGATCCCCTGGAGAAGAAATTGGCAACTGACTCCCAAGAATGCCTGGGAAATCCCATGGACAGAAGAGCCTGGCAGACTGCAGTCCATGGGATTGCGAAGGGTCAGACACCACTTGGCAATTAAACACACACCCCAGACATTTTTAGCCAATAGCATCACAAAACGCATAAGAATTTTCTTTGGCATAATGTAACATTTTTCTTTCTTTTCTTTATTTCCTTTTTTCCCATGACACTTCTTTTCTGCATAATTGTGTCTATCTAAGACTATCAGTCTTGAGAGGACAGCTATTCACACCATCTAGTCTCTTCTCAGTGGTGGTTTCTATGAGTCTTTGCTACTCAGTTCAGTTCAGTTGCTCAGTCATGTCTGACCTTTTGCAACCCCATGGACCATAGCATGCCACGCTTCCCTGTCTTTCACCAACTCTCCGAGCTTACTCAAACTCATGTCCGTAGAGTCTGTGATGTCATCCGACCATCTCATCCCCTGTTGTTCCCTTCTTCACCTTCAATCTTTCCCAGCATCAGGGTCTTTTCCAATGAGTCGGTTCTTCACATCAGGTGGCCAAAGTATTGGAGCTTCAGCTTAAGCAATGGTCTTTCCAGTGAATATTCAAGACTGATTTCCTGTAGGATTGACTGGTTTGAGCTCCTTGCAGTCCAAGGGACTCTCAAGAGTCTTCTTCAACATCACAGTTCAAAAACATCAGGATAACTTGACAGCTGCCAAAACAAAAAGTGAAGAACTAAAGAGCCTCTTGACCGGGAGAAATCTCAATAACCTCAGATATGCAGATGACACCACCCTTATGGCAGAAAGTGAAGAGGAACCAAAAAGCCTCTTGATGAAAGTGAAAGTGGAGAGGGAAAAAGTTGGCTTAAAGCTCAACATTCAGAAAACGAAGATCATGGCATCTGGTCCCACCACTTCATGGGAAATAGATGGGGAAACAGTGGAAGCAGTGTCAGACTTTATTTTTCTGGGCTCCAAAATCACTACAGATGGTGACTGCAGCCATGAAATTAAAAGACGCTTACTCCTTGGAAGGAAAGTTATGACCAACCTAGATGGCATATTCAAAAGCAGAGACATTACTTTGCCAACAAAAGTTCGTCTAGTCAAGACTATGGTTTTTCCTGTGGTCATGTATGGATGTGAGAGTTGGACTGTGAAGAAGGCTGAGTGCCAAAGAATTGATGCTTTTGAACTGTGGTGTTGGAGAAGACTCTTGAGAGTCCCTTGGACTGCAAGCAGGTCCAACCAGTCCATTCTGAAGGAGATCAGCCCTGGGATTTCTTTGGAAGGAATGATGCTAAAGCTGCAACTCCAGTACTTTGGCCACCTCATGCGAAGAGTTGATTCATTGGAAGACTGTGATGCTGGGAGGGATTGGGGGCAGGAGGAGAAGGGGACGACAGAGGATAAGATGGCTGGATGGCATCACTGACTCGATGGACGTGAGTCTGAGTGAACTCCGGGAGTTGGTGATGGACAGGGAGGCCTGGCGTGCTGCGATTCATGGGGTCGCAAAGAGTCAGACACGACTGAGTGACTGATCTGATCTGATCTGATGAAAGTGAAAGAGGAGAGTGAAAAAGTTGGCTTAAAACTCAACATTCAGAAAACTAAGATCATGGCATCTGGTCCCATCACTTCCTGGCAGATAGATGGGGAAACAGTGGAAACGGTGACAGACTTTATTTTTTTGGGCTCCAAAATCACTGCAGATGTTGACTGCAGCCATGAAATTGAAGAATGCTTGCACATTGGAAGAAAAGTTATGACCAATCTAGACAGCATATTAACAAGCAGAGACATTACTTTCCTGACAAAGGTCCATCTAGTCAAGCTATGGTTTTTCTAGTAGTCATGTATGGATGTGAGAGTTGAACTATAAAAAAAGCTGAGTGCCGAAGAATTGATGCTTTTGAACTGTGGTGTTGGAGAAGACTCTTGAGAGTCCCTTGGACTGCAAGGAGATCCAACCAGTCCATCCTACAGGAAATCAGTGCTGAATATTCATTGGAAGGACTGATGCTGAAGCTGAAACTCCAATATTTTGGCCCCTTGATGTGAAGAACTGACTCATTTGAAAAGACCCAAATGCTGGGAAAGATTGAAGGCGGGAGGAGAAGGGAATGACAGAGGATGAGATGGTTGGATGGCATCACCGACTCAATGGACATGAGTTCGAGCAAGCTCGGGAGTTGGTGATGGACAGGGAAACCTGGCGTGTTGCAGTCCATGGGGTCGCAAAGAGTCAGACACGACTAAGCGACTAAATTGAACTGAACTGAACTGAACTATCATTTATATACATTGATGGCCAAGCAAAAATCCAACTGTGGCATGAGACAGGTGAGAAATAGGAGAATCTTCGGAAATTTCTATGGCTCTTCTGGTCTCTCTCAGACACTGTGTACCTTACATCATGATCTACCTCTTGTTTGCATCTTCCAGATGATTTATTAAGTAATTATCCATGTTTTATTTTAGACATAAGAGAGAGAAGCAGAGGGACACACTTAGATCTCTTCCATGGTTTTCTGTCATCCCCATCACCTGTAGTAGGAAGGAAGAGAAGGCACTGGGTGGAGCATAGGTAAGCTGCATGCCAGGGATAGAAGTCCAATGGATGTGGTGCAGAGATCTGAATCCCTCCCCAGACCCAGCTCCCAGCTCAGGACCATCTAAATATTCTCCTGAGACCTTCCTTGCCATTCTGCCATGGTTACCTCAGGAGTTCAACATTTAATTAAATGATGATTTTCTGCTCAGTCTTTGAGTTCATGTAGTTTGTTTTCTCTCAGGAGACACTGTTGTTGGGACCTAACTGGGAAGGGGAACTAGAGGTGTTTATATGTAGGGAAGACAGACCTTGATGGATTTCCTCAACAAAGTCACTGAATTTGTTGCATTTACTTGGATGTTTATTTATTTATTTTTTATTTATTTATTTTTTTTATTTTTAAACTTTACATAACTGTATTAGTTTTGCCAAATATCAAAATGAATCCGCCACAGGTATACATGTGTTCCCCATCCTGAACCCTCCTCCCTCCTCCCTCCCCATTCCATCCCTCTGGGTCGTCCCAGTGCACCAGCCCCAAGCATCCAGTTTCGTGCATCGAACCTGGACTGGCAACTCATTTCATACATGATATTTTACATGTTTCAATGCCATTCTCCCAAATCTTCCCACCCTCTCCCTCTCCCACAGAGTCCATAAGACTGTTCTATACTTGGATGTTTATAATAGAATTAAGAACTGTGCCCTGTTTGAAAAATAGGCTGAGAGTTTCCGAAGACCTATGATCACTCCTGTAAAAGTAAGTATTGATTTGTCTGCAGACTGAGCCAAAAGAGGGACATTTTTGGGTCCATGTGTCTTGTTTCCTCACAGGTGAGGTGGGTGCAGGCTCCCTGACTTCCTAGGTACGTTGATTACTTGAGAGAAGTCTGAGAGCTCTGTACTACATTATCCAGCTGACTAGTATCAGCTAGAAGATATTCTTGAGACTATAACTTTTCATTTCTTTTTCCTGCTGTGGGGTAAATTCTGCCTTGCTTAGAATCATAAATTTGATTTTCTTTTGCACCAATCTTTTTCCCTCAGCCAAATGGATTGCATACTTTACCAAATAATAAACACAATATAGTGATCACCATGCCTCATTCTTCCTGCTCTTCACTGAGTTGGTGGAATGATCAATGTGCCATATACTCTTGAGAAAGAACCTCCTGACACTCACTTTTTTCTAAAGAGACTTGAATTTTAATATTTGGAAGTCACCTTTATTATCCTGCCTAGGCTATGGTTAGCTATATGAATTGGGTAGATAATTTAAACCTGCCATATTTTAGTTTAATTTTCTCACAAGCATGGACAAAATCATTTTTTTAGCTGTATGATTTTGTAAATTCAATTGTATACATAAAAACATTAACTACAATCATTCAATAGCTTTGTCATTCGAAGAGTTGACTCATTGGAAAGGACTCTGATGCTGGGAGGGATTGGGGGCAGGAGGAGAAGGGGACAACAGAGGATGAGATGGCTGGATGGCATCACTGACTCGATGGACATGAGTCTCAGTGAACTCTGGAAGTTGGTGATGGACAGGGAGGCCTGGCGTGCTGCGATTCATGGGGTCGCAAAGAGTCGGACACGACTGAGCGACTGATCTGATCTGATCTGATGTTTCCTTAATAATCTCCCCTCTTCCTCTCTCCTTCTCTCCCTTCCCTTTTTTTTTCCCTATCTTCCTCTCCTCTTTTTCTCTGCTCCTTTTTTTTTTTCCTGCCCTGATATCTCCTTCTCCAGCAGTTGTGTGTAGGAGCGTGTGAGACCTAGAACAGACTCCACCTGGACTCCTCTCTGTGATTCCTGTGCACAAGGTCCTACATTTAGCCTGAGTGTCCCTTTCCTAAGAAGCATATGAAGACCTTCACAGGAGAGGCTATTTTTAGGTCTGATTTTCAGTTCAGAGTGGTGGCTGTACTGGTGGCAATCCCTCTTGTTTTCCCAAGAAAGCAATGTTAAGTGTTGCTCTGTATAAGATGTGTATTGTTAACAGTAGCATTTCCTACAACCATAGTGTCAGTTCAGACAAAGAACAGTCATGAAGGTGAAATCCTGGACATGAGTCCACTTGTAAAGAGGGCCACTCCCAGCTACTTGCTTGGATCCAAACCACTGATCCTCCCATCACATGAGATGGGACACATGGAAAGTGCTTCCTGGCCCCCACGGTTGCCTGTGGTCCATGCTCCTCTGAGATCCCTGCTCTTTTGATCGCTGGGGGTGCTCCTCTGTCACCTCCCTACACAGGCTTACCATTGCTGAGGGTAATTTATTCTGTCCTTTCCCCAGAGGTGCAACTATAGAAATTTTTTTCTGAGAAGGTTCTCATCCCTCAGTTTTCTTACACTTCTTTTCTTGGGGTTTCTTTTTCTTTATTCAGATTCCCCAAGAGCTTTTGATCTCTCTCTCTCACTCTGTTCACAGTGCTGAATTAATACACTCTATTGGGAAATAGACCACAGGGCCTTGGGGTACAGGTGTCTGACAAGGGGACCAACCCCTGTGAGCAATGAGGATGGAAGGGGCACAGTGAAGCTAGAGCCCGTAAAATCGGCCTGTAGAGCCTTTGGAAGGGCCAGTTCAGGTACTTTCCTCAACAACCAGAAGCAGCAGCAGTGCAAACTTCTGGAGGTGGTAAGTCCAAGCTGGGGCCAGGAAAATGTGAGGAAGGAGGCAATGAGGAAAGGAGGCGAGTCCAGGAATAAAAAGGAGATGGAATGCTTTCAATAGGGCCTAGTGTAGATGTTGATCCTGTGAAGCTACTTAGATCCTGTGGCCATACAATGTATATGGGCTTCAAACAACTCTAGGCTCAAAGCCCTTCACCCATATCATGGCTGGGAGACCAAGGCTGTGTGCCTGGCTGGGTCAGGATTTTTATTTCCGACCTAGTCTAAATCCATCTGTGAGCCAAGATGATCATTCCTTTTTCTAGGCAGCCATTTCTGGGCTTGGATACCCTATTATATTTTTGGTTATTTAAGACTTATCTGACCTTTCCAGATTCAATATATAATGGTCAGAGAACATGTTTTCTTTGTTAGCACCTGGAACAAAGAATCACAGCAGCCACTCCTTTATAAATATCAGCCTGTGAGTAAAAACTAATGGAATTGGAATATTGGCAATCAAATCTACGCCCTAGATGGCCAACAAGTCCTCACTTCTTAGAATAAAAGGCCTTACTTTCAATGAGGAGAATACATATATAGAGAAAAAAAATGGTTCCAGCTACTAAGGAATTTAAAAGAGACTATAAGATGGAGCTGAAAGTATATTGCTATACTATATCAGTGTTATTGGAGGTCTGAAAGGGACATTTCTTTCCCGTGTCACTTAAAAGACTTTTGGTGATGTTCTTAACTCTAGTCTCCCTGCATCTCGTCTTTTCGTACACCAAATTCAAGAGTCCTCCTCATCCCTCTAATACATCGTTTCTTCTCCACCTACATGCCTGTGTTCAGATCTTGATCATGTTTCCTTTGAACTATTCAGGATTCTCTAAAAGGCTTGTGTGCAAGTCTCCTTTGTCCCATCTGTAGCACGGCACTTCCCTGTGTCAAATTCTCTGTTGATTCCTTAGGATGTACCTGACAATGCCTATTGCCAGGTGGGCTGTGAATGGCGGCATATGCTCCTTCATGCCTGTAAACTTTGTCTCCTGACGCTCTTCTCTCCCATTTCCTCTCCCCAAAGAAATTGGGATCTACCAGCCCAGAAAACCCCATCATTATTTATTACTGAGTCCACCTAGGCAGACATTTCTTCTCTTGCCATTACCTATAAGAGTGACCCTCTCCTCTCTCCAGGTGAATGTTATCCCTTTTTGTTTCCTGTTCTGATGCTCTTAGCTTGTCATATCCCTGGGCTAACAGAATCTCAGGAAATGATCCTTTTTGTCCCCCCAAAAACACTGAAGCTAAATATCATTTATCTGTTTTATAAATGAGAAAACTAGGTACCAAAGAGTTTAAATAGCTGTCAGGGTGGTACAATGAGTATAAAAGCCAGAATTGGAATTCCTTTCCATCTAAGGTCCACATTTCAAGCATAACACATTGTTTCATTCATCTGTACTTCTCTTTCCAGTTGTTTGTAAGATCATCTTTACTAGAGCCACAACTATACTGTATTGTAAGTATTGGTAGGTTAATTTTCCTCTATTAATTAAGCTCTCAGAAGATAACTGTTTTTCCTTAATCCATGTTATACATTTGTATGCTTTATGATAAGACCAAGTACTGAGAAGGCACTGACTCTTTCTCATTTGTTCAAATAGATCAAGCCACTCTGAGGATTCAGAACTTGAAGTTATTGGAAAGGAGAAGCCTTTTCAGGAAAGGTGGATATGTTTACTATTCTTCTTATTTCTCTGATTCACATAGGGTAATTTTCTTAATCACAAATGGGAATACAGGACAGAGTTGATACATAATTTTCCCTATTGCTGTTTTAATCCCAGAATCCTGGTTTGTCTTAAAAGCCCTACAATGGGTAGAAATTGTGTGTGTGTGTGTGTGTGTGTGTGTGTGTGTGTGTGTATGTGTGTGTGTGTATGGGTTATATTGATAAAATCTGCATTTGGGAAGTCTGAGACATTCAAAGTGAAAGTCCTTTTTCCAATTCTTATCTGACAGCAAAAGTCTGATACCTCCTTGCACACACTTCACCCTCCTGCATGAGACTTGTCAGATAGTACTCATAAGCATCATTAAGAACCTCAACTATGTTGATTATATACCGCCTGGGCTCCTGCCTTCATCCTGCCATGATTCTCTGGCTCTTTCCTGTTCTTTGTTCCTGCATTCATTGTTGTCAGCCTTCTTAGTATTTGGTTCACCCTGATCTCTGTTTAGCAGTGAGGGGGATAAGACAGTACCCAATCCAAGAAACAAATGGAATCAAAGCAGATAAGTTTACAGAACAGATTCCAAATGCTGGGATCATTGGGTCCGGCCACAAGAAATCACAGATAATTTTGCTAACAAGGTATATGAATTCCTATTGAAGTTAATATGCCTAAAACTCACTCACTAACTAGTTTTCTATTTTACTTTTGGTAACCTCCTGGTATCCCTCAATACTGATAACCTCTTGGTATCCCTCAATACTGACTGTCTCTGTCACTAGGATAGGAAATTCACAGTCTTTTCTAAAGGACTCAAGCCAAAGAAAGCACTCTTCAAATTTCACAAAGAGAAATAGCAGCAAATAATCCAGTAAGAGAATGATGAACATTATGCCTTGAAGTAAAATCCTCTTTGAGGTTGGAAGAACATATTCTCCTTGGGTGGGGTCAAGGAATATTTGCCTCTAATCTTTTACGAAGATAAAGAATCCTGAAGTCAGTCCCTGTCCAATTGTACAGAAATGGCTGGGCTTTTCTAAGACTTCCATGTGGTCAGCTGAACAGAGCCCTCTGTATGGCTGTCCCTTCTAAACTCTGAGGGAAGCAAAACCTTAATTAAACTGTGCTTATTGAGGCTAAATATTGTGAAAGAGCTCTAGAGTCAGATTCCTTGGTTCTCAGTCCTGGCTTCACATACTAACTTTTAAATTCTGATCAAACTATCTTGCTCCCCTTTATCTGTACACTTTCATTATCTGCAAAGTTAGAATAACAATATTAATTACACTTAAGTGCTTTTAAAAGGATGATATGAGTTAATGAATATAAACATTTAGCATAATATAGCATAAAGTTTGTTCAGTTAAATGTCAGCAATGATTGATGATGGTTTGAAAACTTCATTGGGACAGGTTAAGAGCATATCTAGAATGCATACTTTCTGTGGTAATATATTCTGTCTTACATTTTAAGGACTGAATTTTCAATGTGATCAGAAAACATTACATGATATCATACAGCAACTACTCCACTCCCCCAGTCTCTGAATTCCTCCTCATCTGCTTCCCTAACTACCAGAGCTGGCAGCACTGGCTGTCCCTGCCCCTCAGTCTCCTCTTCGTCCTGGCCATGGGGGCCAACGCCACCCTCCTGATCACCATCCGGCTGGAGGCCTCTCTGCACGAGCCCGTGTACTACCTACTCAGCCTCCTCTCCCTGCTGGACATGGTACTCTGTCTCACCGTTATCCCCAAGGTCCTGGCCATCTTCTGGTTTGACCTCAGGTCCATCAGCTTCTCAGGCTGCTTCCTCCAAATGTTCATCATGAATTGCTTCCTTGCCATGGAGTCCTGCACATTCATGGTCATGGCCTATGACCGCTATGTGGCCATCTGCCACCCACTACGATACCCCTCCATCATCACTGACCAATTTGTAGCTAGGGCTGCCATCTTTGTGGTGGCCCGGAATGGCCTCTTTTTTCTCCCTGTTCCAATCCTTTCTGCCAGACTCAGATACTGTGCAGAGAACATCATCAAGAACTGCATCTGCACTAACCTGTCTGTGTCCAAACTCTCCTGTGATGACATCACCTTCAATCGGCTCTACCAGTTTGTGGCAGGCTGGACCCTACTGGGCTCTGACCTCATCCTTATCATTCTCTCCTACTCTTTTATCCTGAAAGCTGTGCTAAGGATTAAAGCTGAGGGAGCTGCTGCCAAGGCCCTGAGCACCTGTGGTTCCCACTTCATCCTCATCCTCTTCTTCAGCACAGTCCTGCTGGTCCTGGTCATCACTAACCTGGCCAGGAAGAGGATTCCCCCCGATGTCCCCATCCTGCTCAACATCTTGCACCACCTCATCCCTCCAGCTCTGAACCCCATAGTTTATGGTGTGAGAACCAAGGAGATCAAGCAGGGAATCCAGAAATGGCTCAGGAGGTTATAAGGGGTAAAAAGAATCAGATCCAACTCCTAGAATTGTTAAAGAAAGTCAGGAATTATTTGTATACTGGAAAGGGAATTTCACTTTTTAATTCTGAAATGAATTCTGATTTTTCTTTGCCTTAATATCTTAGATAAGAATGAAAACATTCCTCCATTAATTTTTGTTTCCTATTGCTTCAAAAGAATTCTTTCTTTGTTACATATTTTGGGGAATTTTTCTTGGCAGAATCCTTAAACGAGAGGCATGGCAAGCCTTAGTCAATGGCGTAGGATTAGATTAGGAGTGTTTGACCACTAAAGACACAGAATATATATGATAACCTTAAAAAGGTCTGCTGCCCCCTGATTTACAAAGGATGTGGAAACCTTCCCTGTCTCCAGTTTCAACCTGATAGAGCCCTACAAGACTTCTGCATTGTGAAGGGTTGATTGGGCTAGACTATAGACATTACTCTGACTCTCAGTGTTAAGAGCTTTGCCCTGAGCATCCCTGACATTCTTCTCTGGCACTTGTGGCAGAGGTGACATCTTCCGGCTCCTCAGATCATTTTGGACTTGATAAAATTTTCCATCTGTGCAATGTCTCCATTTTTTTTTTAACCATCATTTTGCAGAATGAGTAAGTGTGAACATTTTGTTTAGTACTCTGCATGTTATTGTCGTTGTTTAGTCACGAAGTCAAATCTGACTCTTTGCAACCCTATGAACTGTAACCCGCCAGACTCCTCTGTCCCTGGGATTTCCCAGACAAGAGTACTGGAGTGGGTTGCCATTTCCTTCTCCAGGAGGTCTTCCCAACCCAGGGATGGAACCTTGTCTCCTGCATTGCAGGTGATTCTTTACCACTGAGCCTCCAGGGAAGCCCACTTTGCATGTACATACATTAAATTGTGTAGACATTAAATGGGTGGTTACTTATTACCATTTTCCTAAGCACACTGCTTCCTGTTGCACTCTGAATAGGAGGAAAATCATTATCATACATCCCATTTACCTTGGGGTAGAAGATATCCATGCCATTTTAGTGCTCCTCTGTCCCTACAGTCATTTCTACCACTAGTTTATTCTCTTGAGAAAATTTTACTTACATGAAGGCTCAAACCACTGGACCCCAAAACATTGAATGCCACTTAAAACTATGAATTGAGCATACTATATTCATATCTATTTCAGTCTGAATACGCCATGAGGCTTCCTACAAGCATATCTTCTTGAATTCCAAGAGACAGTCTCTGGTTATAAGTGGCTATGGTATCACTCCAGTACTCATACATTTTGAAGCTCTCTGGCTTCTAGTGTTACTTGGTGCCCCCAGTTCTCTCCACTTTCCCATCTGGTATAGTCAAGGGATCAAAACAGGCTCTGATGCACCAATCATGAAACAGCAATCTGCTTTCACCAGACCTAGGCAGCTATCTTAGTAAATTATCTTACTGACTTATGGCTACACAGTGTGTAGATACTTGACAGCTTTGCAACCCCTGCCTAGAGCAGTACAGAAGAGTATAACTATCAGTTTATCTATAAAATAACCAAAGAGATAAATAGAGCTCATAATGCTATATATCATGTTTTCTTCAGATCCCATGGACTCCTTAATTTACTCTAATTTTCCTTCTTAGGGAAGAATAGCTCCTGCATCTTTTCTCAGAACCATCTATGACTTGGTGCTTCCTCTGAGAAAAGCTGTTAAGATGTTATTCTTTGCTTCTGAAATATTCTCAGTAGAAAAGAGTGATGGTATCATTCATTGTTGTTATCACCTTTGTCTGCCTCCATCCTGTCTGTCATGATTTCTCCTTTCTTTGATTGATTATCCTTCCTAGTTTAGACTCTTCCTGAGTGAGGATTTTTGATTCTGGCATGCTGACAACACATTAACCAGGTAGTAGCAGATGCCCCTGGGATCCCAGTTTCTGTTCAGAAAGAGGTGCAGAGTTGGAAGAATAAAGTATAGCAGGGTTATCTCTACCCCTAAGCTTTACTTATGGTCAGTACTAGCATTGTCAGATGGGATGAAGCTGATATCCAACCCAAGGTTCCCTTCAGAAGACGTAGAGTTAGGTTCACAGTATGAGACATAGTATCTTGTCCAGCTATACTCCGTCACCTGAAATACACAGTTGCAAACATAGTCCTGGAATTCAGGTAAGGTGGGAAAGACAGATTGTGTCTCAGCATCATCTCCAGCTCCCTCACTCCTCTTGCTGGTACCCAGAAGCTTTCTAAGGCATTTCCCTTTTGTTTCTGCATGTATTCAGATGAAGCTTATAGTCACCCAGTGAGTGCTGCTGCTGCTGCTGCTAATTTGCTTCAGTTGTGTCCGACTCTGTGCAACCCCACAGACAGCAGCCCACCAGGCTTCCCCATCTCTGGGATTCTTCAGGCAAGAACACTGGAGTGAGATGCCATTTCCTTCTCCAATGCATGAAAGTGAAAAGTGAAAGTGAAGTCACTCAGTCGTGTCCGACTCTTAGCGACCCCATGGACTGCAGCCCACCAGGCTCCTCCCTCCATGGGATTTTCCAGGCAAGAGTACTGGAGTGGGTTGCCATTGCCTTCTCCAACCCAGTGAGTGAGTCAGATTTTAATGCCCTTATTGTCCTATCATTAATACTAAATACTTCATTTGTCCTTTCCTACTTCCATTCAGAAAACGAAGATCATGGCATCTGGTCCCATCACTTCATGGGAAATAGATGGGGAAACAGTGGAAACAGTGTCAGACTTTATTTTTTTTGGCTCCAAAATCACTGCAGATGGTGACTGCACCCATGAAATTAAAGACGCTTACTCCTTGGAAGGAAAGTTATGACCAACCTAGATAGCATATTCAAAAGCAGAGACATTACTTTGCCAACAAAGGTCCGTCTAGTCAAGGCTATGGTTTTTCCTGTGGTCATGTATGGATGTGAGAGTTGGACTGTGAAGAAGGCTGAGCGCCGAAGAATTGATGCCTTTGAATTGTGGTATTGGAGAAGACTCTTGAGAGTCCCTTGGACTGCAAGGAGATCCAACCAGTCCATTCTGAAGGAGATCAGCCCTGGGATTTCTTTGGAAGGAATGATGCTAAAGCTGAAACTCCAGTACTTTGGCCACCTCATGCAAAGAGTTGACTCACTGGAAAAGACTGTGATGCTGGGAGGGATTGGGGGCAGGAGGAGAAGGGGACGACAGAGGATGAGATGGCTGGATGGCATCACTCACTCGATGGACGTGAGTCTGGGTGAACTCTGGGAGTTGGTGATGGACAGGGAGGCCTGGCGTGCTGCGATTCATGGGGTCGCAAAGAGTCAGACATGACTGAGCGACTGAACTGAACTGAACTTCCATTTAAGCCACTGTACAGTAGGTAATAAGGGAAAGTAATACATCTGAAGCACATTACACTTTATGCCCATTTGCATGCACTCACCATAATCAGAGTGCATAAGAGGAAATGACCCTCTTTAAAGGATAATATTCCGACTCAATGGACATGAGTTTGAGCAAACTCTGAGAGATAGTGAAAGATAGGGAAGCTTGGTGTGCTGCAGTCCATAGGGACACAAAGAGTTGGACATGACTTAGTGACTGAACAATGACAACAAAGTTAAATCCTCATCTAAATGTAACTTTTCTAAGAGTACACTTAATGTCTGAAATAAATTTCTCTCTGTCTTCAGTCTTGAATATTTGTTTTTCAAACATTTATACTCCTTATGTAGACTGCCCCAGTTTCCCCACAAGTCTTCCTGGTTCAACTCTCTACCTATTCGTCACAACTCCCACATTGAATTTTTTTATGTGTGTGTTTTCTCCAGTCCATGTTCTCCCCCTCCTTTTACCCCATTCCTCCTTCACCACTTTCTTTTTCTCCTCCTCTCCTTCCTTTCACAAGAAATGTGCCTATGCTCTAGGTTCAGATGTCTAAAATGGTCTTAGCCCCACTGTGGGCTGTGGGAAAAAAGGGACAGAGAAGAGTTCTTGGAGATAAAAATAGACTCTGGATCCTCCAGAGGGCTGGACTAGAAGGTGCAGCAAGCAGTCATAAATAACAGCAGCTCACAGTTCAGTCTGCTCAAGCTGGTAGGTCTGGTTTGTATCTGGGAAGATCATTAAGATGGGAATGGTGAGGCATGTAGAACTTCAGGTATTCAATATAAACAGAGAGAAGAAATTCTTGTAGTAGAACTAAAGCAGGTCTGGTTCTGCATAATCAGTCTACCACTTTGCAAAAATGTGGTGCATCACAGCTTTCAAATGGGAGCAAAGTGTTTCTAGTGTAAGCTGTGTATTATCCACTGAGATGTCTGAGTAAGTGTTCTTGAACTAAATTTATACATTCATTATTTCCTGTGGCAACTAGGGAGCAAGAGTTTATATTTTCAACTGTAATTCGGCCCCTGCTCTTGAAGATTGCTCTAGAAGCACCAGAAGAGAAAGTACCAGTAATCTCAGCTGCCTTGATTTCCCCTGCCTTGCCTTCCTATTTCATTCTGCTGTGTCCTCCAGTGCTTTTTCCTACTTCTCTAGCTAAGACAGAAGAACTTTTCTATTGCTCGAGCCTTCATGCTCTCCAGAGGACTTGACACTGTGTGCAGAGTCAATATTTTCAGTTCACTGATCCAGGGAAAAGAACACAACAACCAACTGGAAACAAAGCAGATGAGTTTATAGAAATATATTTATTTCCTTAAGGTAATTGGAATCTGGTAAGTTTGTATGGGTTGACGAACACAATAAAGAGTTTCTATCTTGATTTATATCTGAAGTTATAGCTGTTTTAAGGTTCCAATTCTACTTTTTGAACCTTAGCTCTTTTGCCATGTTTTGTTAACAAAACCTAGTTCCAGCTTCCAAATATATCTTATGTGAAAGAATGGTGTTCCTAGGACCAGATTCAGAGATATCTGGACATTTTGACATTCTTTACTGAATAGTGACATTGATTCTAAAAAAATGAAATAACATCACTGGTTTAGGGAGGATGGGAGGAAGTTGATATCTAGTCTGAGTCAGGGAGGTTAGGGTTGCTGGGAAGCCCTAGTCTCTGGTATGTCTGTTTTATCTAAGGTGAGAGCTCTGGAGGTGTGGATTATCTCTGTCCTAAAGGAGGTGTTCCCATCATGAAGCTGAAGGATCACTTTGCTAGGAAATCTCTAAAGGAAACTTGATGGGGTGTACTGAAAAAGAAAATAAAAGCTATAATTTTGAGCTAACCCAGAAATAGAACCAAATGAAAAAAGTTCCCATATATAATCCAGGAACCATAAATGCCATGTGACCAACACCAAGAGCAAACCGTAGTTCAAGCAAAAAAAGAAAAAAAAGAGAGAGAGAGAGAGAGAGAGAAACATACAGTTTTCCCCAAACTCTAGACATTGATGTCCAATCCAGTAGCCAGTGCCCAGTCAGAATTGACATGTGCTGTGAGTGTAAAATGAACACTTAATTTTAAACATTTCATACAAAAAACAAAGAATGTAAAACAGCTCTTTAACAGTTTCTTATATTGATTACATGTTAAAGTAATAATATTTTGGATATTTTGAGTAAAATAACATATTATTAAAATTAACTTCACATGTTTCCTTTAAATTTTTCAAGCTGGCTACTAGAAATTTAAAATTGTGCATGTGGCTCACATTGTATTTCTATTAGAAGTGCTGCTATAGGTGGTCTGGAAAGTGATAACATATGAGGCAAAACAAAAGAGCAAATTCATTTCTTCCAACTTTGAAATTTGCCATCAGATATTCACACTTACTTCTTAGTTTGGAGGAACAGGCTTCTACTTTCTCAGAAAAGAGAAGGAAGTTGAGTCTAGGAGGGTCCAAAACTCATTAGGACCACTGCCATTGTTGATAAAAATTGGCTGAGTTTGGGATTCCTCAGAGTATTAAAAACAGGGACTTCCCTGGCCATTCAATGGTTAAGACTCTGTGCTTACTGTAGGAGATGCAGCTTTCATCCCTGGACAGAGAATTACATAATTACACCCCTGGACACCTGCATGCTGTGTGGTACAGCCAAACAAACAAACAAAAAAACAACAAAATGTCCTGGGGCCCATCAACCAATGTTCTAAGTTTTAGTATGACAACCATTTATAAGGTGATCTCATAAGTATCTTAGATTTATTCATAAGTGGTTATAGTGTACCTGGCCAGGAACACATGGGAATCTGTTTATCTGTGTTTGTGAATGATGGGGAATCCATGTGTGGTCAGATAAATACAGCACGTGCTGCTATCACTCACTCCTATAATAGTACCTTTAAACCCAAACTGTTGACTCTAAGGGGCTTCCCTGGTTGCTCAGCAGTGAAGAATCCACCTGCAATGCAGGAGCCGCAGAAGACCTGGGCTCCATCTTTGGGTTGGGAAAATCCCCTGGAGGTGGGCGTGGCGACCCACTCCAGTATTCTTGCCTGGAGAATCCCTTGGACAGAGGAGACTGGAGTACTGCAGTCCATGGGGTCACAAAGAGTCAGACACGACTGAAGTACTTAGCATGCACGTGCATCAACGCCTACAATTTCTTTTTCTTCTCTCAACTGCTTGCATTAGGAGACTTTTCCATACATTCTTATTGCAAAATTTTTCTTTTTAGAACTCTTTAAGGTACTATTTTCTGTAAAATGATAGTCATAATTCTAAAGTCTGGTATTTTCTGGTGAGGCACATAGGCCTGATTTCTGCTTTGGCTGTATTGTCCTCTCTTGCTGGAAGGACAAGAATAGGCATTCATGGGGCCTATGCTGATCCAGCATCAAGGCCTATGTAAGTGTTTTTGTAAATAGAGGCAGAAATTTTAGTGGCTAAGAGCTTCAGCTGTAAATTCAGATTTAAGATTCAGAAGTTGGGAAAAGGTGACCAGTGAGAAGGGGTATAAATGGGAATTATTCAAGCTAAAGTGGAAATATGGTCATTTTACTATCATTTTATTTGTAGAATTTTAATAGAATAAATGGGTTTATATTTAAAAAGTGATGTGCTAAAAAATGTGATGTGCTTATACTTATAAAATACTCACTTAACTATTATAATTTTTCAGTGGTTCTTTGGAAAATAAGTTACTTTCCCATAGGTAGTCATGTTGTCGGAATGGGTTTACTCTTGTCTTTCAGGTTTTCCAAAGAGTCAGTTGTGATCAGGATTACATGGGATTACCCAGCAACTACACGGCTGCTCCAGCCTCCGAATTCCTCCTCATGTGCTTCCCTAACTACCAGAGCTGGCAGCACTGGCTGTCCCTGCCCCTCACTCTCCTCTTTCTTCTGGCCATAGGGGCCAATGCCACCCTTCTGGTCACCATCCGGCTGGAGGCCTCTCTGCACGAGCCCATGTACTACCTGCTCAGCCTCCTCTCCCTGCTGGACATGGTACTCTGCCTCACTGTCATCCCCAAGGTCCTGGCCATCTTCTGGCTTGACAATAAAGCCATCAGTTTCTCAGGCTGCTTCTTCCAGATGTTCATCATGAATAGCTTCCTAACCATGGAGTCCTGCACATTCATGGTCATGGCCTATGACCGCTATGTGGCCATCTGCCACCCACTAAGGTACCCGTCCATTATCACTGACCATTTTGTAGCTAGGGCTGCCATTTTTGTTGTGGCCCGGAATGGCCTTCTTACTATGCCTATCCCCATACTTTCCTCCAGACTGAGATACTGTGCGGAGAACATCATCAAGAACTGCATCTGCACTAACTTGTCTGTGTCCAAACTCTCCTGTGATGACATCACCTTCAATCGGCTCTACCAGTTTGTGGCAGGCTGGACCCTACTGGGCTCTGACCTCATCCTTATCATTCTCTCCTACTCTTTTATCCTGAAAGCTGTGCTAAGGATTAAAGCTGAGGGAGCTGCTGCCAAGGCCCTGAGCACCTGTGGTTCCCACTTCATCCTCATCCTCTTCTTCAGCACAGTCCTGCTGGTCCTGGTCATCACTAACCTGGCCAGGAAGAAGATTCCCCCAGATATCCCCATCCTGCTCAATATCCTGCACCACCTCATCCCTCCAGCTCTGAACCCCATTGTTTATGGTGTGAGAACCAAAGAGATCAAGCAGGGAATCCAGAAACTGCTCAGGAGGTTATAAAGGGTAAAATGCGAGAGGCCTAACCTTGGGAACAGAAATTTCTAACAGGCAATGATTTTCCTGAAGCACAACTGCAGGAGTAAGTTTGGATTTTGCTTTCTCCAGTGTTAGAGTTGATTATGAAGATATCCGTAACTTGGTTCCTACTTTCTGTTTCACTTACTGGAAACTTAGTCTTTTGCATTCTGGAGTTACCTGGATGTTTCCCCTGGCCTTATCTATGTAACAGGGACTTATCAAGCCATAGTTACAAGAGCTTAACTAGAGTGATATTATTTTTCAAATAAAGAAAACCTGTTTCTATGAGTTTGCTTCTGTTATATTTTGTTTGTTGGTCTTGCTTTATAGATTTCACATGTAAGTGAAATCATGTAGTATTTGTCCCTTCTCTCTCTGACTTCTTTCACTTAGCATGTCCTCTAGGTCTAATTTGTTGCAAACGGCAAAATTTTGTTCTTTTAAAAAATGCCTGCATAATAGTTTTTTATACATAACCACATTTTCTTTATCCATTTATGTATATATGGACACTCAGGCTGCTTCCATATCTGGGCTATTGTAAATAATGCTGCAACGTACATAAGTGTGCATCTATCTTTTTGAATTAGTGTCTTCCTTTTCTTTGGATAAATACCCAGAAGTGGAATTTCTGGATCATATGGTAGTTCTATTTTTAGTTTTTTTGAGAGGGACTTGTCAACTTTTGTACATTGTAGCTGCAGCAATTTACATTCCCACCAATAGTGCGCAAGGGTCCCCTTTTCTCTACATCCTTGCCAACACCTGATTTTTGGTTACTGTCAGAAGGGATGAGCATTGTGTGGTGTGTGTGTGTGTGTGTGTGTGTGAGGGTAGGAACAGGTGAGATAGATAAAGGGCATTAAGAAATAAAAAATTTAATCTATAAAATAAATGTAATGCACAGTGTAGGAAATATAGCCAATAATATTGTAATAACTCTGCATGGTGACAGATGATACCTAGACTTACCATGGTGCTTATTTTGTAATGTGTAAAAATAACAAATCACTATGTTGTATACCTAAAACTAATATAATATTGTATGTCAGTTATAACAAAAAAGAAATAAATTTTACTGTAATCATTTTCAATGGCTCTCAGTTTAATTGCTTAATAATTTGCTATATGTTAGATCACTTAGTTCCACCTGACACAGTTCAAACTGGTTTTGTGCCATGGATGTATCTCTCATGCTGATGTAGAAGTTGGCTCCAAAACTTCGATTCTTATAGTTGAGTGAACAGGGCCGTCTCCCTTAGCTCTGCCAGATCTCGTTACTTATCTAATGTCACTTCTCTGGAGTATGAATGTCTCATAGTTCTTTCCTTCTTTTTAATGAATAAAAAAAGTTAACAATGATGTGTGTGTGTGTGTGTGTGTGTTAGTGTGTGTATGGGCACATTTTAAGTGAAAATGTGTATTCTTTTTTCAGATGTACTTTGTCAACTTCTGACTTCATCTTGTCCTACCTGACTTTTCTATCATATTTCAGGTACCATGTGCATTCCCATTCTCTCCTGCTGATCTTCAGTCAGTCAGTTCAGTCGCTCATTCATGTCCGACTCTTTGCAACCCCATGAATTGCAGCACTCCAGGACTCCCTGTCCATCACCAACTCCTGGAGTTCACTCAAACTCATGTCCATCGAGTCGGTGATGCCATCCAGCCATCTCATCCTCTGTCGTCCCCTTTTCCTCCTGCCCCCAATCCCTCCCAGCATCAGAGTCTTTTCCAATGAGTCAACTCTTCACATGAGGTGGTCAAAGTACTGGAGTTTCAGCTTTAGCATCATTCCTTCCAAAGAAATCCCAGGGCTGATCTCTTTTAGAATGGACTGGTTGGATCACCTTGCAGTCCAAGGGACTCTCAAGAGTCTTCTTCAACACCACAGTTCAAAAGCATCAATTCTTCGGCGCTCAGCTTTCTTCACAGTCCAACTCTCACATCCATACCTGACCACTGGAAAAACCATAGCCTTGACTAGACAGACCTTTGTTGGCAAAGTAATGTCTCTGCTTTTGAATATGCTATCTAGGTTGGTCATAACTTTTCTTCCAAGGAGTAAGTGTCTTTTAATTTCATGGCTGCAGTCATCATCTGCAGTGATTTTGGAGCCCCCAAAAATAAAGTCTGACACTGTTTCCACTGTTTCCCCATCTATTTGCCATGAAGTGATGGGACCAGATGCCATGATCTTCATTTTCTGAATGTTGAGCTTTAAGCCAACTTTTTCACTCTCCTTTTTCACTTTCATCAAGAGGCTTTTGAGTTCCTCTTCCCTTTCTGCCATAAGGGTGGTGTCATCTGCATACCTGAGGTGATTGATATTTCTCCCAACAATCTTGATTCCAGCTTGTGCTTCTTCCAGCCCAGCATTTCTCATGATGTTCTCTGCATAGAAGTTAAATAAGCGGGGTGACAATATATAGCCTTGACGTACTCCTTTTCCTATTTGGAACCAGTCTGTTGTTCCATGTCCAGTTCTAACTGTTGCTTCCTGACCTGCATACAAATTTCTCAAGAGGCAGGTCAGGTGGTCTGGTATTCCCATCTCTTTCAGAATTTTCCACAGTTTATTGTGATCCACACAATCAAAGGCTTTGGCATAGTCAATAAAGCAGAAATAGAGGTTTTTCTGGAACTCGCTTGCTTTTTCCATGATCCAGCGGATGTTGACAATTTGATCTCTGGTTCCTCTGCATTTTCTAAAACCAGCTTGAACATCAGGAAGTTCACGGTTCACATATTGCTGAAGCCTGGCTTGGAGAATTTTGAGCATTACTTTAGTAGCCTGTGAGATGAGTGCAATTGGGCAGTAGTTTGAACATTCTTTGGCATTGCCTTTCTTTGGGATTGGAATGAAAACTGACCTTTGCCAGTCCTGTGGCCACTGCTGAGTTTTCCAAATTTGCTGGCATATTGAGTATAGCACTTTCACAGCATTATCTTTCAGGATTTGAAATAGCTCAACTGGAATTCCATCACCTCCACTAGCTTTGTTTGTTGTGATGCTTTCTAAGGCCCACTTGACTTCACATTCCGGGATGTCTGGCTCTAGGTGAGTGATCATACCATTGTGATTATCTTGGTCGTGAAGATCTTTTTTGTTTAGTTCTTCTGTGTATTTTTGCCACCTCTTCTTAATATCTTCTGCTTCTGTTAGGTCCATACCATTTCTGTCCTTTATCGAGCCCATCTTTGCATGAAATGTTCCCTTGGTATCTCTAATTTTCTTGAAGAGATTTCTAGTCTTCCCATTCTGTTGTTTTCCTCTATTTCTTTGCATTGATTGCTGAGGAAGGCTTTCTTATCTCTTCTTGCTATTCTTTGGAACTCTGCATTCAGATGCTTATATCTTTCCTTTTCTCCTTTGCTTTTTGCTTCTCTTCTTTTCACAGCTATTTGTAAGGCCTCCCCAGCCAGCCATTTTGCTTTTTTGCATGTCTTTTCCATGCGGATGGTCTTGATCCCTGTCTCCAGTACAATGTCATGAACCTCATTCCATAGTTCATCAGGCACTCTATCTATCAGATCTAGGCCCTTAAATCTATTTCTCACTTCCACTGTATAATCATAAGGGATTTGATTTAGGTCATACCTGAATGGTCTATTGGTTTTCCCTACTTTCTTCAATTTAAGTATGAATTGGGCAATAAGGAGTTCATGATCTGAGCCACAGTCAGCTCCTGGTCTTGTTTTTGCTGACTGTATAGAGCTTCTCCATCTTTGGCTGCAAAGAATATAATCAATCTGATTTCGGTGTTGACCATCTGGTGATGTCCATGTGTAGAGTCTTCTCTTGTGCTGTTGGAATAGGGTGTTTGCTATGACCAGTGTGTTCTCTTGGAAACACTCTATTTGCCTTTGCCCTGCTTCATTCCGTATTCCAAGGTCAAATTTGCCTGTTACTTCAGGTGTTTCTTGACTTCCTACTTTTGCATTCCAGTCTGCTATAATGAAAAGGACATCTTTTTTGGGTGTTAGCTCTAAAAGGTCTTGTAAGTCTTCATAGAACTGTTCAACTTCAGCTTCTTCAACGTTACTGGTTGGGGCATAGACTTGGATTACTGTGCTATTGAATGGTTTGCCTGGAAACCAACAGAGATCATTCTGTCGTTTTTGAGATTGCATCCAAGTACTGCATTTCAAACTCTTTTGTTGACCATGATGGCTACTCCATTTCTTCTGAGAGATTCCTGCCTGCAGTAGTAGATATAATGGTGAACTGAGTTAAATTCACCCATTCCAGTCCATTTTAGTTAGCTGATTCCTAGAATGTCGACGTTCACTCTTGCCATCTCTTGTTTGACCACTTCCAATTTGCCTTGATTCATGGACCTAACATTCCAGGTTCCTATGCAATATTGCTCTTTACAGCATCAGACCTTGCTTCTATCACCAGTCAAACCCACAACTGGGTATTGTTTTTGTTTTGGCTCCATCCCTTCATTCTTTCTGGAGTTATTTCTCCACTGATCTACAGTAGCATCTTGGACACCTACTGACCTGGGGAGTTCCTCTTTCAGTATCTTATCATTTTGCCTTTTCATACTGTTCATGGGGTTCTCAAGGCAAGAATAATGAAGTGGTTTGCCATTCCCTTCTCCAGTGGACCACATTCTGTCAGACCTCTCCACCATGACCCACCCATCTTGGGTGGCCCCACAGGGCATGGCTTAGTTTCATTGAATTAGACAAGGCTGTGGTCCTAGTGTGATTAGACCTGCTTATCTTAAATATACAGCTAAATTGACTTTCTCATTCTACCTTCAGCCTTGTTGTGTCAATTTTTATATCCTGTCCTGGTGCTACCTTGTCTTCCCATAGAATTCAGACTTACAAATTAGTGGATTAATTGAACAAAGATAAGTGGATTTTACTCTTTGCAATTCCTTCCATGATCACCCTAAAAATAGTGGAGACTCAGATTTTGGTCAGTATTCCTAGGATTAATTTGCTCCTTTTTGTGACCATACCCCTTTTGGGGCACTCCAGTATTCTTGCCTGGAGAATCCCAGGGATAGGGGAGCCTGGTCGGCTGCCATCTGTGAGTTCGCAGAGTCGGACATGACTGAAGTGACTTAGCAGCAGCAGCAGTATATGTTACTTTATTAATCATTTGAGGGTATCCTCTAGTATAGCTGGTCTATGATGAAGATGTGTGCTCAGTGGCTCAGTCATGTCCAACTCATTACAACTCTGTGGACTATAGCCTGCAAGGCTTCTCTGTCCATGAAATTTTATAGGCAAGAATACTGGAGTGGGTTGCCATTTCCTACTCCAGGGGATACTTCCCACCCAGGGATCAAACCCACATTTGCTGTGTCTCCTGCATTGGCAGGGGTGTTCTTTTACCACTGAGCCTCCTGGGAAGCCCATGATGAAGTTAGTCATTCTTTAAAAAATTATTAAATAATTTACTTCCATGGTATTGTCTTTCATCAAAACAATAGCTTTCAACTGCTCTCTCTTCTCTGTTTCACAATTCCCCAAACTAATTCTAACCCAAGTATAAAACTTCTCAAGTGCTCTCCTATATGACCACTATTCCAGTAGCTCCCAGCTCATTATTTTCAGAATATGTCCTTCTATGTGTGCTTACAGATTTACTACACATCCCTACAATTATTCACCTTACTATTGCTGTTTCATTTTTGGGGTGAAATTTTGTGAAACTAGAGAATAGAAAGTTTCTATTTATCCATATATTTGTTTTCACTTAAGTGACATATTTTTTCCTGTGTAAAGATATTTCTACTTTCAAGAGGGAGGGGATATATGTATACCTATGTCTGATTCATGTTGAGGTTTGACAGAAAACAACAAAATTCTGTAAAGAAATTATCCTTCAATTAAAATATAAATAAATTAAAAAAGATATTTATAAAATTTAATAACTAAAAATTAATGGTTTCCCTCATGGCTCAGATAATAAACAATCTGCTTTCAATGCAGGAGACATGTGTTAGGTCTCTGGGGTGGGAAGATTCCCTGGAAGAGGGCATGGCTACCCACTCCAGTATTCTTGCCTGGAGAATTACATGGACAGAGGAGCCTGGCAGTCCATGGGGTTGCCAAGAGTCGGATATGACTGAGCCACTAACACTTTCACTCAACAGTAAAATAAATCATCATAAAGTACTCATTAAAAAAAATAGTTTTTCTAGAATGCAGCTAATATGTAAGAGGAAGTAATTTCTTATCTAATGACATTTTTTTTTTAAAAGATCTCTTAAATACATCTTCCAAGTCTCTGAGTGATACTTCTTTCCATCACCAATAATATCTCAGTTTATGTAACTCTCAGACATCTCAAGAGAAAATGTAAGCTGGTCACTGATTTCTCATTTCATCTGAGTTTAAATGCAAAATTCTCTCTTTTTATACTGAAAGTGTGTGTGTATTTGCAGGGAGGCAGGAACCCAAAGGAGCAGTATTCTTAAACCAACTCTTCATGTTTCCAGCTGCACAACAGTGACTGTTATAGACACAGCTCCTTCATCTGGGCAAAGCCAGAGTAGGAGGCCAAGTGGGGGAGTCACACATTGTCTGAAAGCAGCTGGGTTGTTAAACTGTTACTATTATTTGGCACAGACTTTCTCTGTAAGAATTTTTGGGAACAGTACATTGGAAAGCCAAGCATAAGGGACACTTGCAGTTTGGTCCTCACTTTTCTTACTGCTTACTTCAGAGAATGTTATTATAGCTGCAGCTGTTAGTATGTGAAGACCCTGAAGATCACTGATATCAGAAGAGCATGAGCACGTTAGAGTGTGGGCCAACTGAACTCATGGAAGTTTGGACTGGGAGTCTGACTAGAGAGTAGTCCTTGAATTATTAGAGGCATATTGTAAGTGTCTGAATTTGTGCCAACTGCCATGAAGAAAAAGGATAGATATTAATTAGGTCTAACTGGTCCATTGTATCATTTAAAGTTTGTGTTTCCTTGCTAATTTTCTGTCCTTAGGGATAAATCTACCTAAAGAAACAAAATGCCTATATATAGAAAACTATAAAACACTATGAAAGAAATCAAAGATGACACAAATAGATGGAGAAATATATCATGTTCATGGATGGAAAGAATCAATATAGTGAAAATGAGTATACTACCCAAAGCAATCCATAGATTCAATGCAATCCCTATTAAGCTACCAACAGTATTTTTCACAGAACTAGAACAAATAATTTCACAATTTGTGTGGAAACACAAAAAACCTTGAATAGCCAAAGCAATCTTGAGAAAGAAAAATGGAACTGGAGGAATCAACCTACCTGACTTCAGGCTATACTACAAAGCTACAGTCATCAAGACCATATGATAATGGCACAAAGACAGAAGTATAGATCAATGGAACAAAATAGAAATCTCAGAGATAAATCTGTGCAACTAAGGACACCTTATCTTTGATAAAGGAGGCAAGAATATACAATGGAGAAAAGACAATCTCATTAACAAGTGGTGCTGGGAAAACTGGTCAACCACCTGTAAAAGAATGAAACTAAAACACTTTCTAGCAACAAATACAAAAATAAACTCAAAATGAATTAAAGATCTACGTGTAAGACCAGAAAATATAAAACTCTTAGAGGAAAACATAGGCAAAACACTCTCTGACTTAAATCACAGCAGGATTTCCTATGACCGACCTCCCAGAGTAGTGGAAATAAAAGCAAAAATAAACAAATGGGACCTAATTAAAATTAAAAACTTTTGCACAACGAAGGAAACTATAAGCAAGGTGAAAAGACAGCCTTCAGAATGGGAGAAAATAATAGCAAATGAAGCAACTGAGAAAGAATTAATCTCAAAAATATACAAGCAGCTCAATATCAGAAAAATAAATGACCCAATTAAAAAATGGACCAAATAACTAACCAGACATTTCTCCAAAGAAGACATACAAATGACTAACAAACACATGAAAAGTTGCTCAACATCACTCATTATCAGAGAAATGCAAATCAAAACCACAATGAGGTAACATCTCAAGCCAGTCAGAATGCTGCTATCAAAATTCTACAAACAATAAATGCTGGAGAGGGTGTGGAGAAAAGGAAACCCTCTTACACTGTTGGTGGGAATGCAAACTAGTACAGCCACTATGGAGAACAGTGTGGAGATTCCTAAAAAGACTGGAAATAGAACTGCCATACGACCCAGCAATCCCACTGCTGAGCATACACATCGAGGAAACCAGAAATGAAAGAGACACATGTATGCCAATGTTCATTGCAGAACTGTTTACAAAAGCTGAGACATGGAAGCAACCTAGATGTCCATTGGCAGAAGAATGGATAAGCAAGTGTGGTACATATACACAATGGAATATTACTCAGCTATTAAAAAGAACTCGTTTGAATCAGTTCTAATGAGGTGGATGAAACTGGAGCTGATTATACAGAGTGAAGTAAGTCAGAAAGAAAAACACCAGTTCAGTATATTAATGCACATATATGGAATTTTGAAAGATGGTAATGATGATCCTATATGCAAGACAGCAAAAGAGACACAGATATAAAGAACAGACTTTTGGACTCTGTGGGAGAAGGCAAGGGTGGGATGATTTGAGAAAATAGAATTGAAACATGTATATTGCCATATGTGAAATATATCACCAGTTGAGGTTTGATGCATGAAACAGGGCACTCAAATCTGGTGCACTGGCACAACCCTGAGGGATGGGATGGGGAGGGAGGTGGGAGGGGGTTCAGGATGGGGGACACATGTACACCCATGGCTGATTCATCTCAGTATATGGCAAAATCCACCACAATATTGTAAAGTAATTAGCTTCCAATTAAAATAAATAAATTAATTAAAAAAATAAATTGTCCCTGATCCTAATGACCTTAATGAGCCACCAGGGGAGGTGGCTAAGAACTGTAGGTCTAGGAAGAGAGATAAAACCATGAAAAAAACCTAGAGAATTCCCAGAGAGTCCATGGGAGGAAGATAATTTTCAAATCGGGAGACTAGAGATTGGCCAGAATTGTACTTAAATGTCTAAAGATAATGGGAGAAACAATCAGTTTGATGTCTAAAGCTGAGCAGAGCTTCCCTGCAGATGGACCTACAAAGTTGGCAACTCTGCAGACTATCCTCTGTGCGTCAGACAACCTGTGCATCAACAAACTCTCCAGGTGATTCTGACGCACACTAGTATTGAGGAACCGCTGGTCTAGATAAAAGAGAGTCCTGATGTGATGCCCATACTACAGGGTCAAGAAAAAGAAACATCTCCAAACCTTGATAGGGAGATTTTTTGTGTGTGTGCTCCGAAATCCATCTATTGCTTCAGGAGAGAGCATAGCCCAACCTGGCAACTACTTTACCAGCAGGATCCTGGATGGTTAAGAGGATACTCAAAAGGAATCGACCCTTCTGTCTGTAAGCTTTTATTCTGGGGCATGTTTAAGTATTCCTCAGTTCTTCCCTTGTCTTAGAACCTCATTTCTTTAATTTTTCTTCTTTTTTCAGGAAATGATAAACAATTTGTTTGTTTGTTTTAAGCAGTTACTTACCAAAGACTCATGAAAATAAGACACTGCACAGTTGTATTTTGTATTTTGTTCTCTTTTTCCTCTCAGCACTAAAATATTTACCCATTTTGTTTTGTTCAGATTTTTAATGAGTGTTAAGCAACAGTGCCAGTGGTTAATGGTAGAGCAAGATGTGGAGATAGTATTAATGAGTTAAATGAGTGCAAGGTGTTATGATGCTTTCAACAATCTATCAGTCTCCTATCTGAATTGTACTTATTGAGTGTTTATTGTGTTACCAGATATGTTGTATTTTTCTTTGTGCTATAATAAAGAGATAAGATTCCACTGCTGGCAGATGGAACACAGAGTTTTTGGAAGACAAATAGGAAATGTGAAGGAATATGAGAAAGTTTTATTAACACTTTAATAGTAGCATGCTCAGGATGTTTAAGGGTCACAGAGAACAAGGAGAAGTGGAAGAAGCATTTAATTATATATGTATGTAAAAAGAAAAAACATATGTTTTCTTAAATTTCTAAGAGGTGTAACTCATGGCACAGATAGAATGGGGCAAACAGAATCTATTTAAGGGCAAGAGAGTTAATTCTAGGAGAAGGATATGACACATGCTAAAACACAGAGGTGAGACAAAACAAAGCATGCTCTATAAGGGGCTGTGTCTATGTGTGTGGAGTTGGAGCATACTCATGTGAAGGGAGTTATTCTTGCTTCATAAAGTTATGAATGCTAAGGAAAATGTTTTAACAAAGAGTGATTTTATCCAATTTAAATTTTAAACAGATTTTATGTCAATAGAATTATAGAGAAACTTGATGGCCTAGAATGAAGGCAGATAAATCAGTTAGGGGATTACTAATGTAACAATCAAACTCTGAATTCATATCTCTTTTCTTTCAGTCAGTTTCAGGCTTACCTGCCAGCCATGTTATCTCTCAACCACACAGGGAGCCAGGTGACTGAATTCCTGATGATCTGCTTTCCAGGAATGCAGGATACCCAACACTGGCTGTCTCTAGTCCTGGCTCCTCTCCTAGTTTTGGCCCTTGGGGCCAACTTTCTGTTATTACTTGCCATCTGGCAGGAGGCATCTCTGCATGAGCCCATGTACTACCTGCTTGCCATCCTTTCTGTGCTGGATGTCATCCTCTGCCTCACAGTCATCCCTAAGGTCAGACCCTCCCTGGATTTACTCCCGGGTATTCAATCATCTTTCTCTAAACACTACCTTGCTTTGCAGATGTAAATACTCCTGTAAAATTTTCAATGAGTTGCCAACAGTATCATACTAGGTCTACCACAGCTTCCAGATATGTCTCCTCTCATTCTCAATGCCTATGATTTTTAAGGTTTCACATTTTTTTTTTTTTCAAACTGAGAAGCCTTCTCTCAATGTCTGAGTCAGTGATATTCCAAGTTTTGACTTTCTCTTTACTCCCCACCCTTATATTCAAAGGCTCAAGACTTTTCTTTCTAAAACATAATGAGGGACTTCCCTGGCAGTCCAGTGCTTAAGACTTTGCCTCCTGGTGCAGGTGGTGTGGGTTTGATACGTGTAGTGGGGGCTAAGATCCCATGTGCCTCAAGACCAAGAAACCAAACCATAAAACAGAAGCAATATTGTAACAATGCTTATTGTTCAATAAAGCCTTTAAAACTGATCAACATTAAAAAAAACTTAAAAAATGTAAATAGATGTATATTTATGTCATATACTGAGGTAGGAGGCATAATTGGAAGATGTTTCTTGTGTATAAGGAGAGGTTGGAGGGTGTCCAAATATAAGTATTGGGCTTATTGGATTTGGTGTCCTTGTGATACATTTAGATGAGCAGATGTGTCCATATGAAGTTTGGGTAAGAACTCTAGAGATCAAGAGAAGACAGACTAGAAATAAATTTTTTTAAACAAAAAGGTATGATCTATAGTTGAAAAGTGTATAAATCGGGCTCTGGAAGTTGGGATGCACATAGAAGGTATTTGAAATTAGGACACTGTCCCCATTAGGATTATGAGATGGGGTTTGGGGATATGAGTGGTTGAAGCCATCAAAGGATTATCCAAGGGTTAGGTACCCTAGGGTGGGAGTGAATGCACTGCTTTTGAAAATAATAATTCTGGCAGGTCCTGCTCATCTTCTGGTTGGACATGAAGCCCATCAGCTTTATGGGTTGCTTCCTGCAGATGTTCATCATGAATACATTCCTTCCCATGGAATCCTCCACCTTTCTGGTCATGGCTTATGACCGCTACGTGGCCATCTGCCACCCACTGCGCTATCCATCCATCATCACGGAACAGTTCATCATCAACGCGGCCATCTTCATCATCTTCCGCAATTTGCTGGCTACGCTGCCTACACCAATTCTGGCTGCGAGACTCAATTACTGTGCCAGCAATGTAGTGGAAAACTGTATCTGTGCCAACATTTCTGTAGCAAAGCTCTCCTGTGGAGATATTCACCTAAATAAGCTCTACCAATTTGTGAGTGTTTGGTGCCTACTGGGTTCTGATCTGGTCCTTATCTTGCTATCCTACTGCTTCATCTTGAGTGCTGTTATGCATTTGCAGTCGGGAGGTGCATCCACCAAGGCCTTGAGTACTTGTGGTTCCCATCTCATTCTTATACTTTTCTTCTATACATTGCTGCTAGTCTTCATCTTCACAAATAAGGCAGGGAAAAAAGTGTCCCCAGAGGTACCCATTCTTCTCAATGTCTTGCACCATCTCATCCCACCAGCACTGAACCCCATTGTTTATGGAGTACGAACCCAGGAAATCAAGCAAGGGATTATCAAGCTATTCAAGTACCAGTGCTGAGAGATGTGAGTCAAAGATCAAGGATTATGGAAATTTGAGTATGTCAGTGATGGTTTCAACTGAATACCACAAGGAACACCATGTAACATCTGTGCTTCTACCCTTATCTTTTATTTAAACCTTCCTCAACCACTATCACAATATTTACTCTCAGTAACCCTGTCCTGAAACCCTCATTGAATATATGTTTTGGTATCCATTATTTTCTTCATTCTGACCCCTTGCCATTGTGATGTCTCAATTACTCATTCATTAAATAAGTATTTAGTGCCTTCACATACTACTCAGTCTTTACATTCCAAATGCCTTCACATGTAATTACCAGAGCAGGGATGGAACTATGCTTCAAATAGAACATGAGGAGTATGGGTAGGACTGGAAAAACCAATGAGGACTTTACTTCAATAATCCAGGTAGGAAATGATAATGATTTGAACTAAGGTGGTGAGTGAAAATTGAAGTTATGGGTCACAAGATTTGCTGAGAGTTCTAATGGAGGTTATAAAAGATTGAGAGGAGCAAAGGGTGACACCAAAGTTTTTTTGCAAGAACAATGGGAAAAGCAGAATTGCCATCAATGGCAGAGCTTTTTTTTTTACATATGCTATCAGAAGTTTGGCTTTAAACACTGAACTCTATTTCCATACCAAATTCCTCCAAATGACTCTACTTTTGAAAAGATCTCCAGTATTCTGACAGGCCTACAATGATAGTCACCTTCTCATAGCCAATTTCCTTTGTTTGTTTGGAACCAGAAGTTCTGCTATTTGCGATCAGATCTTCCCTGTTACCTCTGCCTTATCCTCCCCGTGGCTGTATCCCTCCCTGCTGCTGCTGCTGCTGTCGCTTCAGTCGTGTCAGACTCTGTGCGACCCCAGGGACAGAAGCCCACCAGTCTCCTCCGTCCCTGGGATTCTCCAGGCAAGAACACTGGAGTGGGTTGCTATTTCCTTCTCCAGTGCATGAAAGTGAAAAGTGAAAGGGAAGTCGCTCAGTCGTGTCCGACTCTTCACGACCCCATGGACTACAGCCTACCAGGCTCCTCCATCCATGGGATTTTCCAGGCAAGAGTACTGGAGTGGGGTTCCATTGCCTTCTCCGGTATCCCTCCCTAGGACTTCCACTACTTCTTAGACTTCTGCTTTTTCTTTGCTTAGTACTCTGTACTAATTGCTCCAACTGACTGGAACAGTATTCTCCTTATGTTCAAATGATGAACTTTTCAACATTCATAATCTCAATTAAAAAACCACCTATACAGGGAGTACTTCCTTAATAATTACATCCAAAGTAGCATACTTCTCTTAGAACATGCTAACACGTTGTATTACCTTTTTTCTTTATAGCACTTATCATTTTCTGAATTTATTTATTTATTTCTTTAATTTCCCTGTAAATATACTTAGATTTAAGTCTCTTTTGCTCATGACCCTATCCTCAAATCCTAGATCCTGATATATCTGACAATATTTCATGTGTTGAATAAATAGATAAAGGAACAACTGGTCTCAAAATTTGGTGTGTATGGTCACTGTCATGTCCTGGAAACATTCTGAAACATATACTTAGATCAATCTCCATTGTCAGTTGGCATGTCCTCTAAGACAGGGGTCCCCAAACTCCGGGATCCAATGTCTGATGATCTGAGGTGGAGCTGATATAAATATAATAGAAGTAAAGTGCAAAATAAATATAATGTACCTAAATCATTCTGAAACCATCTCCCATTCCTTAGTCCATGGAAAAATTGTCTTCCACAAAACCAGTTCCTGGTGCCAAAAAGGTTAGGGACTGATGCTCTAAGATATCCATTTGATACATATATCAGTATAGGGGAAGACTTTTAAATTATTAGTAATGTTAAAATTGCCAATATAGCCTTCATTTTAACATTACCTGGATATTTGTTCTAAGGTTCAAAGGACCTCATTTCCTATTTGTGTTTTTTTCCAAACATTAGATTATAAAACATTCTATTTCTCTTACACGTTCTTTAAAAAAGTTTTTTAAAAATTAAAATCAGCCAATTTCAAATACTGATGTATAAGATTATGAAAATCTGATGGAGCAAGATTTAAAAGAGATAAAAATGCATGTTTCCTTTATGAGAATTGTCTTTAAACATGAACAACCATTGCTTGCTGCTGCTAAGTCGCTTCAGTTGTGTCCAACTCTGTGCGACCCCATAGACGGAAGCCCAGGAGACTCCCTGGTCCCTGGGATTCTCCAGGCAAGAACACTGGACTGGGTTGCCATTTCCTTCTCCATTGCTTATCCTAATGTTGCTGCTGCTAAGTCACTTCAGTCATGTCCGACTCTGTGTGACCCCATAGACAGCAGCCCACCAGGCTCCGCTGTCATGTCACTGTCATGACATTATTCACCAATAAAAACTAATTAGGAATAACTATTTCCTGGATTTATTTACAGCTTATCTTCAGCCTCAGGGCTGTCACTCCAGGATTTGGGCATGTCTGATATGCATAATGCTAATACAAAAGGCTTTCTCCATTTTAGTCTTTTCACTCTATTTTCTAATATTCTATCTTCTCTCATTATTTTAGCACAAAGAAGCCGGATTCCCTGGCTTCCTTTTCTATTTGTGGTAAAGCAAAAACAAATGACAGAAACATCATTTATTATTATGGGCATTTTTTGAGAGTAAACTTTTCTTTGTCTAATTAGCTAACTTTTCCTATCCACTTCCCTGAGTTTCACATCAGTGATTTGAAAAAGAATCTTAATTCATATTATGTATTTTTTGAATGGGTTATAGCCATTCTTACTCTGTTGTGTTTTTCACATAGAAAGTGGGCATACATTTCTTGAGCTATACAGAATTTCTTTCCCCACATTAAAATAATCTGTAAGTAGGCAAAATAAAGCAGAGTTTTAAATAAAACAAAAAAATTTAAAACTCTGTTTTGGTATATATAGCCTGTGGTAAATTCTTCAGTTCTGTGAATCCATTTCATCTAAGTTTCAGTCTGCAATTTTATTGGAAAGTCTGTGTTTACTTTAAGTTGATGTGGGTCATAAAATCTCATAAATTTTTAGACCATCAGTGGGAAGATGTTGGGAAAAAATCAGTTAGAGTTTGCAAGCATTATCTATTTCATAATAGCTGTTAATTAAATTTGCTTTAGAAGTAGATCCCCTTTTTCTTTTGAGAACTCTTCTCATTGATTCAAAAACATGTTGAATTGAAACCTTCTGCTGAAATAGTAAAGTTTGTAAGAGTGAGACTTCAGTTAGTCATACTCATTTATATAATAGAGAGTGTATTGTAAAAATGGAATTTGAACCTAATAGCACCTGAAATTATTGTTTATTATTGTTTGTTATGCTCAGTCATGTCCAGCTCTTTGTGACCCTATGGACTGTAGCCCACTAGGCTCTTTTGTCTATGGAATTTTCCAGGCAAAAATACTATAGTGGGTTGCCATTTCCTTCTCCAGGGAATCTTCCCAAAACAGGGATTGAACCCATTTCTCTTGTGCCTCCTGCATTGGCAGGCCAATTCTTTACTACTGAGCTACCTGGGAAGCCCAACTTAGGCTGATACAAACACATTTTCATTTTCAAATAGTTACGAATAGAAGTTCAAAAGTCATGAAACCAAAGAAAAAATTCAAGATTCATTTCTTTGCATCACTGGATGGAGGAGTCAAGAAATTGACAAAGTATGGAAAACTATACCTTAAATTGATCAGCGATTCATTTAATATTTTATCTCAAGCTAAATGGTCCAGACTTTGGGAACAGTACTGATAGTGGAATTTAAGCATTTTTATTTTGGGATCAGAAAGCAGAAACCCATAATTTTGGATTGAGTAGGACTTTCCCTGAATCAAATTGATATTTTCCTGTGTTGGTAATCTTGGGAACATGTCACTCCTAAAGAAAAGATGAAGATTTACATAGTATGACTTGGGCTTTCAGAGGAAAATGCTCTTTGTTTCTTAGGGTCTCCTGGCTTTTAGACCAAGAAGTAAACATACATGGAGTCCTTCCAATAGAGAAAGCCATAAGCTTCTCTGAGCAGATGAATGTAGGCTGGGACCTGTAAATGATGTGAATATATAAATGATCTTGGGTTTTGGCCTGATCATTTGACCTTATGATTTGAACAAAATCATACGTGGTGGTATTTGGAAGTTACCCTTGATACGATGTTTAAATTTCCCATTTCCTTTCAACTGTACTGAGGGTGTGTATGAAGGTCCATGCCAGTAGCCTGAAGGGAAAAAGTGAAGAAAAGGGACTGGATAAGATGAGTGATGCCTGTCTTAAAGCAGGGCATGGTTTCATAGACTCTTAGAACTAGAAATGTATTTTGAAATAACCAGTTCACTGTCTTTATGTAACAGATGAGGACACTGAAACTCAGTGAGGCTGCTGATTGGTTTCCAATCACACACGTTATTTGTGGTTGTGCTACTGACCTGGGTTCCTACACTCTAATCAATGGAAATTGATAAGAGATAAGACAAGAAATTCATGCAAAACAAAACTTTACTGGAACTCGTGCTGCAGCATGAGGGAGTGAAAAGGAGTAACAGGTTTCCTTGCTCGGCTCCCTGATGGGGGCAAACTAGTCCCTTAAACGAAGTGAGAATAGAGGTAGGTCCAGGGGTCAGGCCAGAGGGTTGGTTTGGGTGATCTGCTCATCCCCTTGATGGTGCTGTTTGCAGGGATCACGCCCAGTGCCTTGCTTTTGCTCCTGACACCTGAGAAATATTAGTTGTGCTTTCTTTTGTATCTTACTGTTCATGGTGGTCCCAACTGTGTCTGCATTTCTAGTCCCTTATAGTTTCTTTGTATTCTGTTGCTCAAGAAGATATTTGTCCAGGTGCATGTGGAAGCACTCCAGGAAAGGGACCATGTCTTAGCCTATCTCATTGTGTAAGGTCTAGAATGCAGAACTGCTAAGACAGGCACAGGCTCTTTCTTCAAGTAGCTTACTGTACTTATTTGCATCTCCTTTCTACTTCCTTCTATGTAAAAGACAACATTCCTTCAACATTATAGGATCCAGATTGCTTTAATTCCATTTGAACAGCACATGAGTTCCTCAATGATTGCAAATTTGTCCTGTGCATCTTTGTACCCTTGGGCTGTAACAAAGTTACTGTACTATAGCAGTTAATTAGAAAATATTTCTTCAATTAATAATGAGCCTAGTATATTTTAGTGTCATTACTGGAACAACTTATGATATGGTGATAAATTAGTATCCTAAAACAGAGCCTAACTATGTATGTACCCTAAATACATATCACAAACTGAGTCATTGTGAATTTCAAAGGTGAAGCTTGAAGTGCAGACAATGGGGTGAAGACATTGAGGAAGAAGAGTTATGTGATACCCCTTCTCCTAAACCTAGTAAGTTGCATTTCCTCAAATGTGAGCAATTCTTGCAAGAGATCTTTCCTTTCAAGGGTTGGACCTGATAATAAGACACAACTTTGCTTGATAAAGAGTAGGTGGAGAAGAAATTTATTGGCCGAGCTAGAGGTAAGTGAGAGAGATTTATTTATGGAGTCCAGCTACTTTTCATCATTCAGGACTGACATTTAAAATAATGTGGACTTTTCACAATTGCATTATGCAGCTGAGCTAATAATAACAAAAATAGTAATAATAATATGCTACATGCAAGGATATTTATATCCACAATTACATATTAAAAATTACATGTACATGAAGCAGGGCACCCAAAGCCAGTGCTCTGTGACAACCTAGAGGAGTAGGGTGGGGAGGAAGGAGGGAGGGGGTTTCAGGGTGGAGGGGACACATGTATACCTACGGCTGATACATACTGATGTATGGCAAAACCTATCACAATATTGTAGTTATCCTCCAATTAAAATAAATACTATAAAAAATAATAAAAGATTACATGTACTGAAATAGTAAGTTCAATATTAACTGGGATTTATTTCTCCACTATAGAATTCATCCTCCAGAGTTCTCACATTTTAGATAAAACAATAGCAAAGATTTGAAAAAAAAATTAAAAAATCCCAGAAATGCCAGACTGAAGCACTGAAGCACTGAAGTTTGAAAAAGTGAATAAAGTCAAGAAAATTGTTTCAGAATTAAATTTATTCTCTGCTTGAACTTATGTCTGTGAGCTATCGATTTCAACCAAATTTCCCATCAACTAATTTATTAGCTGATTTATTAACTGATTCCTATTTTAGGAATGCAGAGATCCAGTTGTCCTAATTACCATCCTTTCTTCAGTAACCTCTGGATTCCTTGCTTGATCTCCTGGGTTTGCACCCCATAGACAATGGGGTTGAGGGCTGCAGGGATGACATGATGGAGGACATTGAGCAACACTGGCAATCAGGGGACACTTTCTTCTTTGCCATGTGGGTGAGGACAAAGACCAGAAGAATGGTGCTGAAGAAGAGGATCAGGATAAAGTGGGAGCCACATGTGCTTAAGGTCTTTACAACAGATCCTTCTGCCTTGAGTCTCAGAACAGCCCTTAGTATGAGGGTGTAGGAGAGGAAGATGAGGATGAGGTCAGATCCCAGCAGAGTCCAGTCTCCAGCAAATTGGAGGAGACGATTGATAGTGACATCATCACAGGAGAGTCTGGAGACAGACATATTGGCACAGATGCAGTTCTCAATGACATTTCTCCCATAATAATGGAGTCGAGCAGAGAGGATGGAAACAGACATAGTTAGAAGTGCATTTCTGGCTAAGATAAAAATGGCCACCTTGGCTATAAATTGCTCAGTGATGATGGATGGGTATCTCAGTGGATGGCAGATGGCCACATAGCGGTCGTAGGCCATAACCATGAATGTGCAGGACTCCATGGTAAGAAAGCAATTCATGATATACATCTGAACAAAACTGGCAACAAAGCTGATGGACCTGAGGTCAAACCAGAATATGGCCAGGACCTTGGGGATAACGGTGAGGCAAAGCACCATGTCCAGCAGGGAGAGGAGGCTGAGCAGGTAGTACATGGGCTCATTCAGAGAGGCCTCCAGCCGGATGGTGATCAGGAGGGTGGCATTGGCCCCCATGGCCAGAAGAAAAAGGATGGTGAGGGGCATGGACAGCCAGAGCTGCCAGTTGGGAGACTTGACAAAGCAATTCAGGAGGAAGTCTGAAACCCTAGTGGAGCCATTTCTGTGAGATGTCATTTTGTGGATTTTCTTTCTACAGACTTCCTTTTATGATCTAAAAAGTTACGATCAAAATTAGCCTCTGATTGTACTAACAATGGGAAAAAAGTTCAGGAGCAAACTTAAGGTTTCTAGCAGATTATTTTGCTTTAAATGAAGATTTTTCATGTTGTACACAGAAAATAAATTCATTTCAATCTTCTGCAATTTTTGTGTCTCCTCACTTATGAAATAGTTCTATTTTTTCAATAAAAATATCTTATAAAGTAGAATGAGTTATGAACAGTTAGCTATAAGATGTTTTCTTGCAACTGAGGATTGTTACAGATCAGGTCCTCTGATTTTAGCAGTGTGGAGGTCTTTAGTGATTCCTCTCTGAATCTCTTTGCCCAATTGACCAGATAATCTCTCCTAAATTCATACCATACACCATCCAGTGTTGCCACTCCTTTCTTCTAATTTAGCTTTTTTTTTTTAAAGCTTTTTATAGAGAGGGAACAAAAAGATTAAGTATTATCCTTGTTCTCAGGTGAAAATTCCCTTGAGATTGTCAGTTATAAGACAAAATGATAAGATAATAACAGAGTAATGTGCAGAATATTTTGAGAGTAGATGAGGACTAAACTTACATGAAAGTAAAGTGTTCCCAGGACTACTCTTCTGCTGAATTTTAAAGGCAAGTTCAAAGGAAGCTGCAAAAAATGAGCTGCTTGTTGCAGTGAGAAATGCCTACAAAATGTCTGATATTAGCATTTCTGGAGTCTTTAAAGTCATGTTGTATATAGTCCCTCTATCTGTCTACAAAGATATTCTGCTCCAGTGTCATCCTATGGGTATAAATTGTTTCATCAATATATCAACTTCACTGTTTTACATCTGTTTAACTAGCTGGTAAAATGCAAATATTGTTTGTGGTGAATCAAGTGGACTTTGAATACTTACTAGACATTGTGCTAAAATACATTAGGAGCTTGCATGTGTGTGTGCTCAGAAGTGTCCGACTCTTTGTGATCCAGTGAATTGTAGTCTGCCATGCTCCTCTGTCCATGAGATTCTCCAGACAAGAATACTGGAGAGGGTTGCCATTTCCTCCTCCAGGGGATCCTCTGGACCCAGGGATCAAACCTGTGTCTCCCGAGTTTCTTGTATTGGCAGGTGGGATTCTCTACCACTGAGCCAAACTGGAAAGCCCAGGATCAAACCCTTCTCTCTATATCAGGAGCATTACCTCAATTATTAAAATGACCCAGGAGGTATGTCTTATGTAACTTTACAAATGAGGGGGAAGGAGAGGCAGAAAGGTTGAGAAAATACCAAGACCACACAGGAAAACTTTCTTTTCTTTTTTTTTTTTATAACTTAATTTATTTTAATTGGAGGCTAATTACTTTACAGTATTGTATTGGTTTTGCCATACATCAACATGAATCCGCTACGGTGTATACGTGTTCCCCATCCTGAACCTCCCTCCCACCTCCCTCCCCGTACCATCCCTCTGGGTCATCCCAGTGCACCAGCCCCAAGCATCCTGTATCCTGCATTGAACCTGGAAAGGCGATTCATTTTTTATATCATATTATACATGTTTCAGTGCCATCTAGATGCAAATTTCCACTTGATTTTCAACCCAGTTCTTAGCTGTACTACATCTAATTAGTTAAAGAACATTGGTTGGACAGTCAGGATTCCTATTATAATGAGCTCTATAATGCTGCCGCTGCTGCTGCCACTAAGTCGCTTCAGTCATGTCCGACTCTGTGTGACCCCATCGACTGCAGCCCACCAGGCTCCGCCGTCCCTGGGATTCTCCAGGCAGGAACACTGGAGCGGGTTGCCATTTCTTCTCCAATGCATGAAAGTGAAAAGTGAAAGTGAAGTCGCTTAGTCGTGTCCGACTCTTCGCGACCCCATGGACTGCAGCCCATCAGTTTCCTCCCTCCTTGAGATTTTCCAGGCAAGAGTACTGGAGTGGGTTGCCATTGCCTTCTCCGCCTATAATGCTATGATAATGTATTTGGTTCCTCAACGTTGTCAAAAGAGAGCAATTCTTCCTCTAGGAATACAATTTTTGAAAGTTGAATACAGTAGTAGTTAATTTTGGAATGAGAGCTCAGTAGATAGGAATGGATTTTTAATAGGAGTATGAACCCAAAGCTGAAAAGATTTTTCAATCAAAAATACCTAATTTGATGTAACTGTTAAAAACACATATTAGTTTCCACCTATGCATGTCCTTGATCCCACACTTCCAATCCTGTTCACTTTGTTTTTTGTTAGGCTTCAACCTTCCTACCAATTGGCCCTGGGAAATTTCTGGGTTAGCAAAGATACTGGACTTTATCCTCCTCTTTCCCAACTCTTCTCTTCATTCCTTTTTATGTTCTGATTTAACATCAAGGGAGGTCTGTCTTAGTAGGGTCTGCCAGGAACTGTCCCTCTCTCTGGGGCAAAAGTAATTTCAAGATCCATTGGGAGTTTACATTAAATCTCAGTTCTTTTACAGTTTTTAAGAATAGCAATGCTTACATGGTCTTGGTAAATTTCAAAGTGGTTTTAAAATGGTCTCATCTGTGCCTCTGAGACAATACACAAAGCAAGAGTTGCATTTATACCAGTTAATTTTGTCACAACACATGCAAATTTCCACATCAAATTCTGACACACTTTCCTTCAAACAGGACTTGTCATTTTGTACTGAATTTTGTGTTTTAGCTCTTCCTTTGCTTTTTATTCTTAGCACAATCCCAAATCTCACCATAGTTAAACCACATTAAATACTCCTGCCTGATTTCTGGAGGATCCAGTCACATGAAAACATCTCAGACACAGGGAACAAGGACCCATAAGGAAACCTACAAGAAATGCAGTATTTTAAAAATTCCTGGATAGTTTTGGAAAGATTATTTCTAGCACTACAATAGAATTTCTAGAGAGCAGAAATGAGGAATTGCCCATTCATTTTCTATTCTTTCTTTTAAAAGATTTCTTGCCTTTTTTTCCCTCTCATTCTTTCTCTTCTTTCCATTCAACCAATACTTTATTCAATAAGCACTGAGTATCTATCTACTCAACTACAGGACTAAAGTACTTGGATTACTTAAATATGCATATACATTTTCCCTTTCTTCTTCAATTTTTCCTCTGCATTCAGAGATAGCCTGTGGCAAGAATAGGATTGAGACCCCAGAGCTAATCATTTCTTGTCTCCATCAGGGTCAAGCTGAGGAAGCCAGCTGAAGCTGGAGACCAATGCAGGAAACTAACTCAAGTGTAGATTCCAGGATGGAACTATGTCACAGCACACTGGAAGCACAGACTTTGAAATTTGCAAGGGATGAAAAGGATTGCCCAACTCCATATTATTTGGATAAATGTGAAATACTACCATCAGTCTGTCTTTTAAACTTATGGGCTGGATCTAGAGACAGAAAAGAAGTTACTAGATTTTCTAGTATTAGCATTTTAGCTTTTATAAATTCTTTTATACCACTCAACCCTCAAGCAGCAGGATCTTAGTTCCCTCACTTTAGTTCCCCAATTAGGGATTGAAACTATACCCCTGCAGGAAAAGCATGGAGTCTTAATCACTGTATCTCCAGGGAAGTCCCTAGAAATTCTTTGGATTGAACTGAGATATGTTATTCTTCTTCTACTCCTTCTCATACACACCCTTGTTTTCTGGTCTGTCACTATGTAGAGTATCTTTCTCCCCTCTGATTAATGAAGTATTTATGCACAGATTTTCTCTTGTCAGGTTTCTAAATTTCCAGACTTCAGACTGAAAACAGCTGAATTGTTCTACTAGGTCCTATTTGTTAGCTATTCCAAGACATTAGTTAATTTAGAGACTTTAATACCCCACTCACACCTATGAATAGGTCAACTAAAAAGAAAATTAACAAGGAAACACAAACTTTAAATGATACAATAGACCAGTTAGACCTAATTGATATCTATAGGACATTTCACCCCAAAACAATGAATTTCACCTTTTTCTCAAGCGCACATGAAACCTTCTCCAGAATAGATCACATCCTGGGCCATAAATCTAGCCTTGGTAAATTCAGAAAAATTGAAATCATTCCAAGCATCTTTTCTGACCACAATGCAGTAAGATTAGATCTCAATTACAGGAGAAAAACTATTAAAAATTCCAACATATGGAGGCTGAACAACACTCTGCTGAATAACCAACAAATCACAGAAGAAATCAAAAAAGAAATTAAAATATGCATAGAAACGAATGAAAATGAAAACACAACAACCCAAAACCTATGGGACACTGTAAAAGCAATACTAAGGGGAAAGTTCATAGCAATACAGGCATACCTCAAGAAACAAGAAAAAAGTCAAATAAATAATCTAACTCTACACCTAAAGCAACTAGAAAAGGAAGAAATGAAGAACCCCAGGGTTAGTAGAAGGAAAGAAATCTTAAAAATTAGGGCAGAAACAAATGCAAAAGAAACGATACTGGATGCTTGGGGCTGGTGCACTGGGATGACCCAGAGGGATGGTATGGGGAGGGAGGAGGGAGGAGGGTTCAAGATGGGGAACACATGTATACCTGTGGCGGATTCATTTTGATATTTGGCAAAACTAATACAATTATGTAAAGTTTAAAAAAAAAAAGAAACAAAGGAGACAATAGCAAAAATCAACAAAGCCAAAAGCTGGTTCTTTGAAAGGATAAATAAAATTGACAAACTATTAGCCAGACTCATCAAGAAACAAAGGGAGAAAAATCAAATGAATAAAATTAGAAATGAAAATGGAGAGATCACAACAGACAACACACAAATACAAAGGATCATAAGAGACTACTATCAACAATTATATGCCAATAAAATGGACAACGTGGAAGAAATGGACAAATTCTTAGAAAAGTACAACTTTCCAAAACTGAACCAGGAAGAAATAGAAAATCTTAACAGACCCATCACAAGCATGGAAATTGAAACTGTAATCAGAAATCTTCCAGCAAATAAAAGCCCGGGTCCAGACGGCTTCACAGCTGAATTCTACCAAAAATTTAGAGAAGAGCTTACACCTATCCTACTCAAACTCTTCCAGAAAATTGCAGAGGAAGGTAAACTTCCAAACTCATTCTGTGAGGCTGCCATCACCCTAATACCAAAACCTGACAAAGATCCCACAAAAAAAGAAAACTACAGGCCAATATCACTGATGAACATAGATGCAAAAATCCTTAACAAAATTCTAGCAATCAGAATCCAACAACACATTAAAAAGATCATACACCATGACCAAGTGGGCTTTATCCCAGGGATGCAAAGATTCTTCAGTATCCACAAATCAATCAATGTAATACACCACATCAACAAATTGAAAAATAAAAACCATATGATTATCTCAATAGATGCAGAGAAAGCCTTTGACAAAATTCAACATCCATTTATGATCAAAACTCTCCAGAAAGCAGGAATAGAAGGAACATGCCTCAACATACTAAAAGCTATATATGCCAAACCCACAGCAAACATTATCCTCAAAGGTGAAAAATTGAAAGCATTTCCTCTAAAGTCAGGAACAAGACAAGGGTCCACTCTCACCACTACTATTCAACATAGTTTTAGAAGTTTTGGCCACAGCAATCAGAGAAAGAAAAAGAAATAAAAGGAATCCAAATTGGAAAAGAGGTAAAACTCTCACTGTTTGCAGATAACATGATCCTCTACATAGAAAACCCTAAAGACTCCACCAGAAAATTTCTAGAACTAATCAATGATTATAGTAAAGTTGCAGGATATAAAATCAACACACAGAAATCCCTTGCATTCCTATACACTAATAGTGAGAAAACAGAAAGAGAAATTAAGGAAACAATTCCATTCACCATTGTAATGAAAAGAATAAAATACTTAGGAATATATCTACCTAAAGAAACTAAAGACCTATATATAGAAAACTACAAAACACTGATGAAAGAAATCAAAGAGGACACTAATAGATGGAGAAATATACCATGTTCATGGATTGGACGAATCTATATAGTGAAAATGAGTATACTATCCAAAGCAATCTATAGATTCAATGCAATCCCTATCAAGCTACCAATGGTATTCTTCACAGAGCTAGAGCAAATAATTTCACAATTTGTATGGAAAGACAAAAAGTCTTGAATAGCCAAAGCAATCTTGAGAAAGAAGAATGGAACTGGAGGAATCAACCTGCCTGATTTCAGGCTCTACTACAAAGCCACAGTCATCAAGACAGTATGATACTGGCACAAAGACAGAAATATAGATCAATGGAACAAAATAGAAAGCCCAGAGATAAACTCATGCACCTATGGGCACCTTATCTTTGACAAAGGAGGCAAGAATATACAATGGAGAAAAGACAATCTCTTTAACAAGTGGTGCTGGGAAAACTGGTCAACCACTTGTAAAAGAATGAAATTAGAACACTTTCTAACACCATACACAAAAATAAACTGAAAATGGATTAAAGATCTAAACATAAGCCCATAGCTTTTAAAAATTATTTAGATTGACGAAAATCTGAAGTTGTTTTTGACAACCCCCAACTCATTCCCCAGTTGTGGACTCTGTCTTCAATGTGTCAAGTTATATACAATGGATTTAATTCCTACACCATGATCCCAGTATTTGTGGCAAACACTTTGCCTCCAGTCTCCATATTTTTGCTGAAATCTCCAATTTTTCATAACTGGGCTCTAATGATGCACTTCCCAGCTCTTCCCCACACCACTCATTAATCTTCCATTCACAAACTCCAGTTTTTCTGCATCTCTGTAACCACCACGCAAAACACCAGAGGAGATAAAAGGAGAGCAAAGGATAGAACAAGTTCCTAAACGACAGGCTTTCACCTGTGCCTACTCACCTGAGACCAGATGTTTATCCAATACCCTATTTTCAGATTACTTCAGCAGTACTGACTCAGGAATGGAAAAGAACACAGATCTGGACTGAAGAAGTAAGTCTCTCCTTTCTTCTGGTTTTAATCTTGGAATAGTTGCCTCTCAGCACTATTCACCCAGACTCTCACTTACAGATGTGAAAATACAGTCTGGTTCCACTGATATTGGAACCTTGAATATTTCCCAAGTACCTGGGCTAGCTATAACTCTAGAGCTCAGGGACTCTGCCCTCTGGGAGCTTCTCCATAGCTGCTCCCTTTGGACAAAAAGGCCATTTTGGAACAGGAAGGCAGAAAGATAGGAGAAGCGATGGTTTTCTTTCTCTGTAAAAGAGAGGACCTCTGGTAATTGGAATCCAAACTTCCATTGATATGTGCTCTGTAGATAGTTTCCAGGCTATGGGTCTTACATTCACCCTTACATGTTCATGCCATTTTGCATATACACTTCTGGCACTTTCCATAGATTCTATAAACTCACTCAGAAGTTCTCATGGAATTCCTGAAATATGTTTAATATACAGGGACTTCAAAAATCATTCTATTGAATGGACTGATGTAAATTTATCATGGCATAATAGTGATACAAATGCAAAAGAAAATTAAGAAAATATTATCTAGAAAACACAATGTATTTTTCAGAGAGAAAATACAACAATAATCTTTGTTTGGTGCATAAAATATTCTTAAATGGCATTTGTATACAACTGGTTATTAGGAAGCATGATTTGCTCTTTTATTTTTATTTTCATTTTTAACCTCACCTATATTATTCCTGCTTTTCAAATTATGGGAGCAAGCATCATCCATTTCCTTAAGGTACTTCTTTTGTTTTATTTTTATTTCACTTTCTTCTGCATATCTCAACATCCTATTTCTTTTCCCTTCTGAAAAGTGAAATCTCCATTTTACTTAAAATATGTTGTAATAATTAATCTCAGGTATGTTTATTTAGGGCTTCCCAGGTGGCTCAATGGGGTATCTCCTCTCCACCGCTCCTGCGCCATGCAGCTGCCTCTGAAAGTGCTGTGAAAGTGCTGCACTCAATGTCAGCAAATTTGGAAAACTCAGTAATGGCCACCAGACTGGAAAAGGTCAGTTTTCATTCCAATCCCAAAGAAAGGCAATGCCAAAGAATTCTCAAACTACCGCACAATTGCACTAATCTCATATGCTAGTAAAGCAATGCTCAAAATTCTCCAAGCCAGGCTATAGCAATACATGAATCGTGAACTTCTAGATGTTCAAGGTGGTTTTAGAAAGGGCAGAGGAACCAGAGATCAAATTGCCAACATCCTCTGGATCATCGAAAAAGCAAGAGAGTTCCAGAAAAAAAACATCTATTTCTGCCTTACTGACTATGCCAAAGCCTTTGACTGTGTGGGCCACAATAAACTGTGGAATATTCTGAAAGAGATGGGACTACCACCTGACCTGCCTCGAGAAATCTGTATGCAGGTCAGGAAGCAACAGTTAGAACTGGACATGGAACAACAGACTGGTTGGTCATAACTTTTCTTCCAAGGAGCAAGCATCTTTTAATTTCATGGCTGCAATCACCAACTGCATTGATTTTGGAGTTCCCCAAAATAAAGTCTCTCATGGTTTCCATTGCTTCCCCTTCTATTTGCCATGAAGTGATAGGACCAGATGCCATGATCTTAGTTTTGTGAATGTTGAGTTTTAAGCCAGCTTTTTCATTCTCCTCTTTCATTTTCATCAAGAGGCTCTTTGGTTCCTCTTCACTTTCTGCCATAAGGATGGTGTCATCTGCATATCTGAGGTTATTGATATTTCTCCTAGCAATCTTGATTTCAGCTTGTGCGTCATTCAGCCTGGCATTTTGCATGATGTACTCTGCATGTAAGTTAACAAGCAGGGTGACAATATACAGCCTTGATGTACTCCTTTCCCAATTTGGAACACGTCCATTGTTTCATATTTTGTTCTAACTGTTGCTTCTTGACCTGCATGCGGATTTCTCAGGAGGTAGGTAAGGTGGTCTGGTAATCCCACCTCTTGAAGAATTTTCCAGTTTGTTGATATCCACACAGTCAAAGGATTTAGTGTAGTCAATGAAGCAGAAGTAGATGTTTTTCTGGAACTCCCTAGATTTTTCTATGAACCAATGGATGTTGGCAGTTTAATCTCTGATTTTCTGCCTTTTCTAAACCCAGCTTGAACATCTGGAAATTCTTGGTTCATGTACTGTTGAAGCCTAGATTGGAGCATTTCGAGCATTACTTTTTAGCATGTGAAATGGGTGCAATTATGTGGTAGTTTGAGCATTCTTTGGCATTGCCTTTCTTTGGGATTGGAATGAAAACTGACCTTTTCCAGTCTTGTGACCACTGCTGAGTTTTCCAAATTTGCTGGCATATTGAGTGCACCACTTTAGCAGCAACATCTTTTAGGATATGAAATAGGTCAGCTGGAATTCCATCACCTCCACTAGCTTTGTTCGTAGTAATGCTTCCTAAGGCCCACAAAACTTTGCACTCCAGGATGTCTGGCTCTAGGTGAACGATCACACCATCATGGTTATCTGAGTCATGAAGATCTTTTTAGTATAGTTCTTCTGTGTATTTTTGCCACCTCTTCCTAATATCTTCTGCTTCTGTTGGTCCACACCATTTCTGTCCTTTATTTGGCCCATATTTGCATGAAATATTCTCTTGGTATCTCTAATTTTCTTGAAGAGATCTCTAGTCTTTCCCATTCTATTGTTTTCCTCTATTTCTTTGCATTGATCACTGAAGAAGGCTTTCTTATCTCTCCTTGCTATTCTTTGGAACTCTGTATTCAGATGGGTATATATTTCCTTTCCTCCTTTGCCTTTAGCTTCTCTTCTTTCGTCAGTTATTTATAAGGTCTCCTCAGGCAATCATTTTGTCTTTTTGCATTTCTTTTTCTCGGAGATGATCTTGATTACTGCCTCCTGTACAATGTCATGAACTTCCATTCATAGTTCTTCAGGCACTCTATCAGATCTAATCCCTTGAATCTATTTGTCACTTCCACTGTATAATCATAAGGTATTTGATTCAGATCATACCTGAATGGTCTAATGGTTTTTCCTACTTTCTTCAATTTAAGTCTGAATTTTTCAATAAGAAGTTCATGATCTGTGCCACAGTCAGCTCCTGGTTTTGCTTTTGCTGACTATATAGAACTTCTCCATCTTCAGTTGCAAAGAATATAAACAATCTGATATCAATATTGACAGTCTGGTGATGTTCATGTGTAGAGTCTTCTCTTGTGCTGTTGGAAGAGGGCGTTTGCTATGACTGGTGCATTCTCTTGGCAAAACTCTGTTAGCCTTTGCCCTCCTTCATTTTGTACTCGAAGGTCAAACTTGCCTGTTACTCCAGGCATCTCTTGACTTCCTATTTTTGAATTCTAGTCTTTCCTGGAAAACCCCATGGATGGAGGAGCCTGGTGGGCTGCAGCAGTCCATGGGGTCGCAAAGAGTCGGACACGACTGAGTGACTTCACTTTCACTTTTCACTTTCATGTACTGGAGAAGGAAATGGCAGCCCACTCCAGTGTTCTTGCCTGGAGAATCCCAGGGATGGGAGAGCCTGGTGGGCTGCCGTCTATGGGGTCGCACAGAGTCGGACACGACTGAAGCGACTTAGCAGCAGCAGCAGCAGTCCCCTATAATGAAAAGAACGTATTTTTCTGGTGTTAGTTCTATAAGGTGTTTTAGGTCTTCATAGAATGGTTCTACTTCAGCTTATTTGGTAATAATTGTTACCAAGTAGTAAAAGAATCTGCCTGCCAATGTAAGAGACTTAGATAGGAGATATGGGTTCGATCCCTTGTTCAGGAGATCCCCAGGAGGAGGATATGGAAAACAGTTCTGATATTCTTGCCCAGAAAACCCCATGAATAGAGGAGCCTGGTGGGCTATAGTCCATGGGGTTGCAAAGAGTTGGACACAAAATAGTGCCTGAACATACACACACTACTACTGTGTATATCTTTGTACACATTTCTTCAAGGCTTCCTTTGTGGCTCAGCTGGTAAAGAATCTTCCTGCAATGCAGGAGACCTGGGTTCGATCCCTGGGTTGGGAAAATCCCCTGGAGAAGGGAAAGGCTACTCATTCTAGAATTTTGGCTAGTGAATTCCATGGACTGTATAGTCCAGGGGGTCACAAAGAGTTGGAAAGGACTGAGTGATTTGCACTTTCACACATTTCTTTGAGGGTCTAGAAAAAATAGAGCAAGAATTTTTTTTTAGTTATGGCTTAAAAACTTATTTAAAATTTTTTTATGGTTGTTGTAGGTTTTAGGTGATTCACATAGGAATTCTCAATTTTTAAAAAATTTTTTTTTCTTGTTAATTCACATTTTTTTTTCTTTTTTTAAATTTTATTTTATTTTTAAACTTTAGATAATTGTATTAGTTTTGCCAAATATCAAAATGAATCCACCACAGGTATACATGTGTTCCCCATCCTGAACCCTCCTCCCTCCTCCCTCCTGAATTCTCAATTTTTAAAATAAAAGTTTTACTCTATTTATAGTTTGTTATCTATAAATATGAGTTTGTTTGCTATATTTACTAGCTTGTTTTATTTTTGAGATTTCATATAGACTTGATAGCCACAATATTTATCTTGCTCAGTCTGACTTATTTCTCCAAGCATAATGCCCTACAAGTCCATCCAGTGTTGTTGCCATATATAAATATACACACACACACACACATATATATATATATACATACACACACACGCACACACACACACAGATATATATATATATACACCACATGTTCTTTATCCATTCATTTGTTGTGCTGCTGCTAAGTCGCTTCAGTCGTGTCCGACTCTGTGCGACCCCATAGACGGCAGCCCACCAGGCTCCGCGGTCCCTGGGATTTTCCAGGCAAGAACACTGGAGCGGGTTGCCATTTCCTTCTCCAATGCATGAAAGGGAAAAGTGAAAGTCAAGTCACTCAGTCGTGTCCGACTCTTAGCGACCCCATGGACTGCAGCCCACCAGGCTCCTCCGTCCATGGGATTCTCCAGGCAAGAGTACTGGAGTGGGGTGTCATCTGTTGTAGGTTGACTTAATAATAAAATATAAATTGACCTTGTTATTTATATCAACAATATAGACTGAAAAATATATAACTATCTCAATCAAGTCAGAAAAATATTTAACAAAATTCGGTATCATTCATAATAATACTAAATAAAAAAGGATAAGAAGGAAACTTTTTCAAATTGATGCTGAAGTGCTGAGATAGTAGTTAATGATGTTTTTCTCAGTGTAAGAAAAAAGATAAGGATGTCCACTCTCATTCAGCATTTTCAGTTAACATTGCACTGGATTTCCTAAGCAGTGCAATAAATTAAAGGAATAAAAAAAACACAATTTGGGAAGAATGGAGGAGCAAAATTGTCTTTATTTAAAGAAAACCATATCAAGTATGTGGAAAGTCTTACAAATTCAATTTTTAAAACTGCACAAACTAATTTGTCAATATCTCAGAATATAAGATCAAAAGATAAAAATAAATATTTTCATATATTAGAAAAAAGCCATTGGAAAATGAACTGGAAAATGTTGAAAATAGTATTAAAGTATGTAGAAATACTTTTTAAAAATATGTGAAAGATCTATACATGGGAATGAGAAGTATTGCTGAGATAAATTAAGAAAATGTAAAAAATGTAAATATGTGCTATTTGCACATGTTTGAAGGGGTAACTGGAGAAGGCAATGGCACCCCACTCCAGTACTCTTGCCTGGAAAATCCAATGGACGGAGGAGCCTGGTAGGCTGCAGTCCATGAGGTCGCTAAGAATTGGACACGACTGAGCGACTTGACTTTCACTTTTTCCTTTCATGCATTGGAGAAGGAAATGGCAACCCACTCCAGTGTTCTTGCCTGGAGAATCCCAGGGACGGGGGATCCTGATGGGCTGCCCTCTATGGGGTCACACAGAGTTGGACACGACTGAAGTGACTTAGCAGCAGCAGCAGGAGGGGTAATATTATCGGGATGTTGTTGGTGGTAGTTTAGCAGCTAAGTCATGTCTGACACTTGTAATCCCATGGACTGTAGCCTTCCAGGGTCCTGTGTCCATGGGATTCTCCAGGCAAGAATACTAGACTGGGTTGCCATTTCCTTCTCCAGGGGATCTTCCCAATCCAGGGATAGAACCATGTCTCTCGCATTAGCAAGCAGATCTACCAGGGAAGCCTTACAGGACATTAATTCTCATTGAATTGATCTGTAGATTCAATGTCATCCTAATTAAAATCCCAGCAGTCTTTTCTAGAGAAATTGACAAACTGCTTCTAAAATTTATATGAAAATGAAAGGGATGTAAAGGCAATTTTAAGAAGGAACAACTTTGGAGCACTCACATTATCTCATTTCATTACATAAAATGTGATAAAGTAATCAAGACATTGTGTTTTCTGTGTAAGTAAGTATAATGTGTAATGGACTGGTGTCATGGAAAAGAATAGAGGGTCCAGAAATAGACCTATACATGAACAAATATTGCATTTTGACTAAGGACCCAAAGTAATTCAATGGGAGAAATGATAGTGTTTTCAGCAAATGCTGCTGGAAACTCCCAACTGTATTTCTACTTGCAAAACAACAATAACAACAACCTCTAGTGATTATCCAATACCACAAACAAACCTTAGGCTATAGACTTATACTTAAAATCAAAAATTTAAAGTTATTAGAAGTTGTTGGAAAAAATATTTATAAGCTTAAGACAGGTCAGTATTTCTTAATTAGGACAAAATGAATATGCCTCAAGGGACTTAATAATGATGTTATATTTCATCAAAATTTAAAATAACTTCTCTTTAAAAAATAAAAATGGAAAAATGAGAATGCAAGCAAGATGCAGATTGTGAGTTTTCATGATGCATATTTCTGCAAAGTACTGTTTTCTAGAATATATAATGCTATCGCTTAACTATAAAATAAGTAACTCAGTTACAAAAATAAAAGAATGAATAATTTTTTTTCAAAAAGAGCCATTTAAATGGCCAATTGAAGCAATGCAAATTAAAATTATAATGAGATGCCACTGCACAGCTATAAGAATGGCTGACATTTAAAAAGATGACACCAAGTGTTGGCATGGATGTGAAGGAAGAAAGAACTGGAATTCTTACTGCTGGAAGGAAAGTAAAATAGGGTAAGCACTGTTCAAACTGTGATATTCTGCTAGAAATTTAAGCATACCCATACTCTACAATCTTGCAATCTACTTCTAACATTTACCAAGGAAAATTTACAACATATATTCACACAAATTCTTGACCTGCTTGTTTATAACAGTTCCATTCATAAAAGATAAAAACTTACATTATATTTATGTTAGATGGCTCTTATACCTGTATTTTTAAGACCTTTACATTGGTATCCAGATATACGATTTTATGCAGTTTTAAGCCAAGACAATTTTTTTATATTGAAATCTTTAAGTGAATAAGCTTTTCGGGAGACTTCAAGTAATAATGAAAACCATTATTTATAGTGTGAACCAAGCAATCTGAACAGACTGCTTTTTACTTTTGAGAAGTGCATTTTCTCAATAAAATATTAATATACACTTTTACTTATTTCTCTTTATGTGAGTACATGCTTATTTTTCAAATAATAGTTCATAGTTTTATACAGGAATAGAGAAATCAAATAGTAATATATTTATTCTTTTTCACCGTGAGTGGAAGAAGAAAAATAAATGGATAGATCTTTGCAGGATGAAAGCTTAAGTAAGGCAAGAGATGTGTTCCTGATGCTTTCAGTAAAGACTGAAAGAACCAGACGTTGAGAATAGTTCTGAACTTTTGGTAGATTTTTCCTTTCACAGTGAAAATAACACACTTGTATGTTGTCACTGAGGCACAGGTCTTATGTGTAGAAGGGATCTTCTAAACAAATTGTTCACTATTTTCAGGTAACAGAGTAACATGAAACACAATAACACCAACTCACTTGTTTCCAGGAAACTAAGTTGTATGTGCGTGTGGTTGTGCAAGGCTTGCAACTCATACCTTCTAACTCCATCTGGTGCTTTCCTATGTTTCTCAGCATCTTAGTGCCCATAGAGACACATTGTTTAATTTCTCAACTTCTTCATATAAGAATAATATATTTTTGAAATTATCATTGAAAGGTTGATGAGCCATGAACAAGAACCAGGATTCTTGGCCTCTGGAGGAGAGAAATTCCACCCGGGACCATGACAAGGCTTGATTGTTTAGAGCTTTTGTGTAGTAAACTTTTATTAAAGTATAAAAGAGATAGAGAAAGCTTCTGACATAGACATCAGAAGGGGGCAGAAAGAGTCCCCCCTTACTAGTTTATAGCAAGAAGTTATACACCTATTAGCAAGCTGCTAATTAGAGAAACGGAATGTCTCAAATTGGGAGAGCTGCACTAGGCCCCTCACCCACAACATGCATTTTGGGATAGCATTGGCACAAGGTGAGTCATCCCAGGCCATAAAACCATTGACATGAATCTTGAAGAAAGGCAGGTTTCCAAGCAAATACAAGTTTCTTTAACACAGCTTAAGAGAACATTTCCATGAGTAAAACATACTGGTTTGTTGAGCCATTATCAGTCCTCAGTCTTAGGTGGAACCGACTTGAAGAAAGGCAGATTCTAAAGTAAATACACAGTTCATTAAAATAGTTTAAGAAAAACATTTACATAAGAAAAACACATTGGTTAACTCAAGGTTTGAGAAAAGTTCAGTTCAGGCAGAACCAGATGTCATGGTAACACAGAGTTTTAAAAGAAACCTCCTTTTTATTTTGTATAGAGAAGAAAAAAAAATGTGACTTTTGTAGTTTGTTTCCTCCTGCCTCTTAAGAGAGAGGGAAAAAAGTCTGACATTTGCAGTCTATTTCCTCCACTTGGGGACCCCAGCCTTCCTGCCTGTTACCCTCTCATTATTTATATTCTTCTTAATCCAACTTTTGGAAAAGACAATAGCAACCCACTCCAGTATTCTTGCCTGGAGAATCCCAGGGGCAGAGGAGCCTGGTGGCCTTCAGTCCATAGGGTTGCAAAGAGTTGGACATGACTGAATGACTAACACACACACTTTCTAAACCAACTTTGAGCTCCTGAAAGCAGGGGTGGCAGTGGTTTAGTGGCTCAGTTGTGTCCAACTCTTGCAACCCCAAGGACTGCAGCCTGCCAGGCTCCTCTGTCCATGGGATTTCCCAGGCAAGAATACTGGGGTGGGTTGCCATTTCCTTCTCCAGGCAATCTTCCTGACCCAGAGATTGAACCTACATCTCCTTCTTTGCAGGCAGTTTCTTTACCGACTGAGCCACCAGGGAAGCCTGAAAGCAATTCTAGTGTTCTATTTATTTTTGTACTTTAATAGCTAATGGAATCTGCAGAACCCAAGTGTACTTAGAAACTAAAATTAACAAGAAATAACGTTCATATAGTCTATTGTATATTTGAGGATTGTTACTGAATTGTATATTACGTTGCTTAAATTCTTTAACTCATTAGCATACCATGTGTTTGCATATCATTCACCATGGAACCCTGGATCCAAAAGATATGTGTCCAATGCACAGACACTTTGGGTCATACATTCATTCGATAGTCCTTTAAATCTACTAAAACTTTATGATACTTGTTACACACATGAGCATTCAGGGAAAAAACCTGCCTATTTCTAATGCACATGGATAGAGAAAAGAAGTGAAGAGACGAAAAGAGAGACAGAGAGACAGTGAGTTGAATAATGCCTGCGATATCATTGAAAGTTTAGAGAAAAAGACAATTACAGAATATTAGCAACTTTCCAGCCTTCAGAATTGAAGTTTCAACTCCTATTATCTTTGGGCTTCCCTGGTGGCTCAGCTAGTAAAGTATCTGCCTGAAATTCAGGAGAAGCAGTTTCAATCTGTGGGTGGGAGGATTCCCCTAAAGAAGGGAATGGCAACCCACTCTAAGAGATTCTTGCCTGGAGAATCCCATGGACAGAGGAGGCTGGTGGGCTACAGTCCACAGGGTTACAAAGAGTCAGGCACGACTGTGTGACTGACACTGCTACTACTATCTTAGTCTCCAATATACTCCCTTCAGTGGAAATAAGAACACATTACAAATTACACAACACAGCCCACCAAATAGACACAGTTGTATCCCCAAGTTAAGAAGTGTATGATATATTAACAGTTGTCTGTTCAGGAACATAAATCTCTCACTTTAAAACTTGCTTAAGGAATCTTAGTATTTTGGACAAAATAGGATAAGAAGTGTGGGAAAAGGAGACAAATGGGTCAAGGAGATTCCTTTTTTTTCTTTTTAATTTTTTTTAAAGGAAATTCCTTTTGAAGTGTGAGAGAAAGAGGAACTCTAAATAAAACTGAAGCTTTATTAAAGGGAACACAAAAACCGTTTACACAGTTTGAGATTAAAATTCATCGATGTTGAACTTCAGTCCACTCATTGATTCAATTATTGATTGAGTAATCCATTCAAATACCATCCAATTTTAGGAAAGAAGAGATCCAGTTGTTCTTGTCACCATCCTTTCTTCAGTAACCTCTGGATTCCTTGCTTGATCTCCTGGGTTCGCACCCCATAGACAATGGGGTTGAGGGCTGCAGGGATGACATGGTGGAGGACATTGAGCAAGACAGGCACGTCAGAGGACATTTTCTTTTCTACCACAAGTGTGAAGACAAAAACCAGAAGGATGGTGCTGAAGAAGAGGATCAGGATGAAGTGGGAGCCACATGTGCTTAGGGCCTTGGCCACAGCTCCCTGTGCCTTGAGTCTCAGCACAGCCCTCAGTATGAAGGTGTAGGAGAGGAAGATGAGGAGGAGGTCAGATCCCAGCAGAGTCCAGCCTCCAGCAAATTGGTAGAGACGATTGATGGTAATATCATTACAGGAGAGCCTGGAGACAGACATATTGGCACAGATGCAGTTCTCAATGATGTTTCTCCCACAGTAATGCAGACGTCCTGAGAGAATGGGGATGGGCAGTGTCAAAAAGACACTTCTGGACAAAATGAAAATGGCTGCCTTGGTTATAAATTGGCCAGTGATGATGGATGGGTACCTCAATGGATGGCAGATGGCCACATAGCGGTCATAGGCCATGACCATGAATGTGCAGGACTCCATGGCAAAGAAACTATTCATGATGAACATCTGAAAGAAGCAGGCAAAGAAGCCGATGGACCTGAGGTCAAACCAAAAGATGGCCAGGACCTTGGGGATGACAGTGAGACAGACCACTGTGTCCAGCGAGGAGAGCAGGCTGAGCAGGTAGTACATGGGCTCATGCAGAGAGGCCTCCAGCCAGATGGTGATCAGGAGGGTGATGTTGGCACCAAGGGCCAGGAGCAAGAGGAAGCTAAGGGGCAGGGACAGCCAGTGCTGCCAGCTGGGGGACCTGACAAAACAGTTCAGGAGGAAGTCTGAAAACTCAGTGGAGGTGCTGCCATTTTGGTGTGCTGCCATATGTTGTCATATAGTTCTGCAGCTTCCTTTTGGTGAGCTATAATTTTAGGATAAAATTAGTTACTAATTCAAGATATATTGCGACAGAAGAAATTGCTTTATTTAAGGAACTTGTGGATCCTGGCAATTTATCCAAGCCTAGTGAATTTACATGTGCATCTTTTGTGCCCTGCTGGGAAGAGTCACATTACTTTAAACAATACAGAAGAATGAGATGATATGATTTCCTTGTAAATGTTTGATTTGTTCAGTGTTTTTAATTTTTATTGGGGTATAGTTGTTTCACACTATTGTGTTAGTTTCTACTGTACAAGAGAATTAATCATCCCTATGTAAACATATATGCCCTCCATTTTGAGCCCTCCTTCGACTCTACCCCGCCCCCGCATACCACTCTTCCAAATCATTACAGAGCACTGTGCTGAGATCCCTGTGCGATATTGCAGGTTCCCACTAGCTATCTATTTCACACATGTTAGTGTATGTCAGTCCCAAATTACCAATTCCTCTCCCCACACCACTCTTATTTCAGAGTCTGTTCTCTACATCTTGTCTCTATTCCCGTCCCGGAAATGGTTCATCTGTACCATTTTCCCATATTCCACGTGTATGAATTAATATATGATATTGATTTTTCACTTTCTGACTTACTTCATTCTTTTAAAAACTATTTTCTTTATTTCCTTTTGGCTGTGCTGGTTCTTGTTGCTGCATGGGCTTTTCTCTAGTTGCAGCAAGCAGGGACTACTCTCGTTGCGGGGCATGGGTTTATCCTTGTGGTGGCTTCTCTTATCGTGGAGCACGGGCTTTAGGGAACGTCAGCTTCAGTAGTAGTGGCGTGTGGTCTCAGTAGTTGTGGTTCCTGAGCTCTAGAGCACAAACTGAGTAGCTGTGGCACACAGGCTCAGTTGTTCCATGGCATGTAGGATCTTCCTGAATCAAGGATCAAGCCCACGTCTCCTGCATTGGCAGGCAGATTCTTTACCACTAAGCTACCAGGGAAACCCCTTTGCTCTCTATTTTTAATAGAATTGCTAAATTTTTATAGAAACTAAAGAGAAGGGGAAAATTACTTAGAAAACTACTTTATAACAAGTATTTAAATTTGCATTCATATTTCTTCTTCATTACTTAAAAATGATTACATATACTATGGGTTTCCCAGGTAGCTCAAAAAATAAAGAATTTGCTGCAATGAGGGAGACCCAGGTTTGATTCCTGGGTCCGGAAGATCCCCTGGTGAAGGGAATATCTACCCACTCCAGTATTCTTGCCTGGAGAATTCCATGGACAAGGAGCCTTGGGCTCCTGGGATACAGTCCAGGGATCTCAAAGAATCAGACACGACTGAGAAACTAACATTCCCTTTTTCACTTTTCACATAGACTATGATATCTACAATTTAACTGGAACAACACATGCAAATAAGTAGCAGAGGACAAACTAGAGACTCAGATAAATGACTGTAGACCTCCAGCCACTGTAATCTGACCTTTCAGATGTATTTATTAAAAAAAATTATACACTGAAAATAACGTTAGTGAATTTACATTTTTCTAAAAAGTCATTTTAATTTGGTACCTATGGATTGTTCCTAAAATTGCCTTTTGTTCACTCTATTTCTTAGGTCTTCATATTAGGTGGATTCCTAACTCCTGGAAGAAACAACATTAAAGGGAGAATGAGCAATTCCACCCAGTTCTGCTGGACTGATATTTAATAGTAAACAGGATGAAACTTGATTCTTCTGATTGCATTAGTGTGAGGATGGCAAGATTCACCTTTAGATTCTTTCCATCTCTGATTTCCCTTTTTTTGATACAATAATCCAGATATACATTCCTTCTTTCCTCCAGGCTAGTTCAAAGTTTCCATTGTTGTCTCATCATTTAAAGTTTCTCCTTGGCATGGAAATACTAGGGTAACTAGTGTGATATTAAGGTCACAGAATTGAATTAGAAACCATCCCTACTCTGAAGCAGGGAAAACTAAAGCCATTCTGGGGACAACAGATAATAAGTGCTATAAGCAACGACAGGGTCTTGTGCAAACTATCAGGATAGAGTAGGAAAGGGCAGACTAATGGGCATGGGGACTAGGTTGGAGAAAGAATTGTGAGTAAAGTGATGTGGTACCCTCATTTACATTACAGATAAATGATTTTAAGCTTCTCCTCTCCTTGAAATGTGAAAGTGAAAGTCGCTCTGTCATGTCCAACTCTTTGTGAGCCCATGGACTGCACAGTCCATGGTATTCTCCAGGCCAGAATATTGGAGTGGGTAGCCTTTCCCTCCTTCAGGGTATCTTCCCAACCCAGGGATTGAACCCAGGTCTCCCACATTGCAGGCAGATTCTTTACCAGCTGAGCCACAAGGGAAGCCCAAGAATACTGGAGTGGATAGCCCATCCCTTCTCCAGCAGATCTTCCTGACCCAGGAATCGAACCAGAGAGTCAAAAGAAGCCTGTAACTTGGAACAATGTGTAAGTCAGGACTTTCTGGAGACCTTCAGAGCATTGCATTTAAATCTGTTTACACAGTCTCATATAGTGTTATCATGTGGGTTTAGAAAGTTTTTATCAGAAGTTTATGAAATTCCCTCTTTTTTTTCTCACTAGGTTGGTTCACTAACGTAATATAATAGTACATATTGTTTAGCTGTTGAATTCTTACCACTTGCTGGGAACTGTGCTCAAATATTTAGGGATTCATCTCATTTAATTCTTCACCCTCCTGTAGATATGTTTTATTATCACCACATTACAAAGGAGGGGACAGATTCTCAAAATCATAACCATCTTCACAGTATTAGGCTAGTCCTATTCCTGTCTAATCCTAATCTAATGCTTTAGATTCAAATACTTTCTAGATTCCCTCTGGCCCTAATAAGGGATTCTATGATAATGTACAGGCCTCATCAACATTATGGAAATATAAGCAAACTTCACTCATGATACAATTAATGGTTCTGAAAACAGAAGCGATACAGGGGAAGGACATTTGGAGTGGGGGCGGGGTGGCAAGGGAAAGGGCATTTTAATCAAACTGTGAAGCCAGAAATGAAAAGTACTTTCATACTATTAGAAACCTACCTTTGCTTCTGTAGTGGTTCAGATAGTGTTTTTGTTTCCAGTTATGAATTCTAGTCTCCAAATGCAATTCCAATCCTACTAAGCTGGCTCCTCCCAGAGTCCCTGTTAGTGACCAGGGCTGGTTTCCAGAGGAGGGCGGAGGGGTGTCTCTTCCCAGGACTCCTCCTGGTCCTCTGCTTCCCCTTAAAAATGGTCCTGTCCACTCGGAGTTTGCCAGGCATGGCCTTCCCCCCTGATACATAGAAGAAATTAAAGGATCTTCCAATTTTTTTTCTCTTGCTATTAACAGAATACATTAGGAGTGATGTTAACAATTTGGGGATGAAGTGAGGGATGAAGTGTACACATATGTCATATAATAGTAACCATACTCTGAAGTAAGTGTGTCAAGTTGACTATCTTAGTAATTTACCTTTTCAAAGGACAAAGTTTTCAGCAGTATTATGTGTCTTTTCTGCAGCTTAACTGCTAGGGTTTAGATATAGATGAAACAAAAGTTAGATCCAAAGCTGTCGAATTAATGCATACAGCTGTGTCCTGTGTCACTACAGTGAGGTAGAAATGCATAGCTTATTGGCTATATTATTTTCATATTTTCAGTCTCTCTCCCTAATCTTAAGGGCACTTTCCCAGCTGTCTGGCATCTTTTTCCCTTCAGTTGCAACTCTGACTCCTGCTTCCCACTGCTCATGGAGTCCCACTTTGTTCTTAATTAGTATCATACTGTGACTCTTGTTATTGGTTTTCTGAATTTGTCCTCTAAGTGGGAAATGCCTAAGGATTCAATAAAGATTCTAAAACAATTTCCATAGCCATATTCTCTTTTTTGAAAAAAATTTCATAACTACACACTCTTCACTTCTACTTAGTTAATCTTGTCTGGCACTTCAAGGCTTTGCCTGATGGAGTTGCCCACAGGGAGAGAGAGATACTGGAAGTATAGGATGTCCTTAAGAGGAACGTCCTTATAAACATAACTTCCAGTGTTGTTGTTGTTTAATAGCTCAGTCGTGTCTGACTCTTTGTGACGCCATGGACTGTAACATGCAAGGCTTTCCTGTCCTTCACTATCTCTCAGAATTTGCTCAAACTCATGTTCATTGAGTCAATGATGCCATCAAACCATCTCATCCTCTGTTGCCCCCTCCTCCTCCTGCCCTCAATCCTTCCCAGGATCAGAGTCTTTTCCAATGAATTGGCTCTTTGCATCAGGTGGCCAAAGTATTGGAGCTTCAGTTTCAGAATCAGTTTTCTCAATGTATATTCAGAGTTGATTTCCTTTAGTATTGACTGGTCTGATCACTTTGTTGTCTAAGGGACTCTCAAGAGTCTTCTCCAGCAACACAGTTCAAAAGCATCAATTCTTTGGCCCTCAGCCTTCTTTATGGTCCAACTATCATATCTGTACATGTTGAGTTGTAACCAAAGGACCTTCTACATGTTCTGGGCGCTACATTCAGTCAACTTTGCCTTTCTCTGTCTCTTTCTCTTAGAATACACTCATTCACTTATAAGTTTGAGGCAAAAAGAAAAATCTAACAAGCATACCACTGTCACAATGACTGAGCTGTTAACTCTGCTTGTACCCCACAATGTAGAACTCCAGGCTGCCCAGTTCCAAATGTCCCCTTTAAATACCACCTCCATCTTTCAGATTTTGTCAACTGATCCTTTCTCCTTTCTTCCTCTGAAACAGTTTTACATTTAAGTTTTACAAGTCACAGCCCCAAATCTCACTATCTTCAGGAAGTTTTTTTTAGGTAGAGATTTCAAAGTGCTCCCTTAAAGAATCAAGAAATCCATGCATGGAAGCAGAAAAAATGTTGAAATAGCCTTAAGAGGGTATAGCTAACTGCAACAACTGGTGATTCAGGCATGAGTGTCCATGGGGAACCTGAAGAAAGATGCATGATTTATTTTTTTTCCTCAAGAGATTTGGAATTATTATTTCTAGAAGTAGGATAAAATTTCTAATAAAGAAGTAAGATTAATTTGTCTCTTTTTTCCACTCTCTGACCTTTATTTTCTCTGGAGTATTTGTTCCTATGCGTTCTTCAATGCATATGTCATTCAAGAAACATTGAAAAACCCACTCAGCCTTAAATATAAAGAAGGATTAATTTCTGCTCTTGTTCTCTTTGAGAGTTTGCCATTAGAACTTGCCAATAAGAGCACTAGAGCTGAGAACCTGGAGCTAATGGTTACTGGTTCCAGCCAGGGGAAGAAAGAAGCAGGGAAAGTAGAATGTCCAAGTCTAAGTGGATATGAAGCCACCTAAACTTTTCCCCAAGCTGTAGGAGAGGCCACAGATAACACTACGGGAGCCCTGTTTCATGAAGTGTTATGGTTGTTAACATTCATGTAACTCCACAGAACTCAGACAGACCTGTAAGATGTGTCTCTGAAATGTAGTTACAGACATTATTGTCAATATCCAGTGGCAAATACCTCTTTGATCTTTGGGCATCGTTTTCTTGTTTTGGCAGCTGTAGTTTTAGATATTATTTAGATTGAACTGACATCTGAGGAGCTACTTTCTGATACCCCCCTGACTCTCAATTGTGATCTCTGTTTTCACCATCTTAAGTTATATAGAATAAATTTAATTCCTATCCCATTATTCCAGTACTTTTGCATGAATACTTTGTGCCCAGTGTCCATACTCCCAATTTTCATAAGTGTGGTCCAGATGATGTACTTTCAAGCTCCCCACCACCCGTTAGTGTCCCATGGACAAATTTCACCTCCTCTGCATCTCTATCGTCACCAAGGGAAAAAAAAATCATAGAAGAGAAGGGCAAAAGAGAGAACAAGGTCCCAGAGCAGAGCTTTCACCTGCACCTACTCTCCTGACATAGGAAGCAGTGTCTACTACCTGTTTTCAGATTACTTCAGCAGTACCATCCCAGGAATGGAAAGGAGCACAGACCTCCAATGAAGAGATAGGTCTTTCCTATCTTCTGGTTAATGCTGGTATATCTTTCTTCAGGCAGACTCACTGAAGATGTAAGCATGGGGTCTGACTCTATTGATATCGGAGCCTTGTATAGTTCCCAAATACCTGGGGTAGGTATACCTCTTGGGCCCTCAGAGATTCTGCCCTCTGGGAACTCCTCCATAGCTGCTCCCTTTGGGCCTTAAAGTCATTCTGAAACAGGAAAGTCGGGAGATGGTAGAAGAAATTATTTGCTTTCTCTGTTGGAGAAAAGACCTCTGGGAATCTAGCCCCACATTGGCATGTGCTCTGTTGGCAGTTAGTCTGTCTCCTGCATATGGGTCTTACCTACATCCCTATCTGTTTATATGTATTTGCATATTCATATTTGACATATTCCATTGATCCCATAAACTCACTCAGAAGTTCTCATGGGAATCCTGCACATGCTTAATAGATAGGGACATCCAAAATTATGCTTCTAAATGGATAGATGTTACCTTATGATGATGTTTATCATGTTATTTATAAAATTGCAAGACAAATTTGAAGAACATATTACTGAGAAAATACCTTGTGTTTTTCAGAGGGTTAATATGACAGTAACATTTCCTTCTCAGTTCTGTAATAATCTAAATAGGAAGGAATTTGAAAAAGAATAGATACATGTATATGATAACTGAATTCAGATAACTGAATCACTTTGCTGTACACATGAAACTAACAGAACATTGCCAATCGACTATGCTCTAATATAAAATTTAAAGCATCTGTTGCTCTGTGTGAGTTGACTTCATTATTTTTCACTGTGGTTCAATTTCCATTGTACTCATTATCCTTTTTGATGTAAATAAACAACACTCACATGATGAGCAATTAATTTACCAAATATCCTGCTACTATCTACATCCTGTACACCTCTCTTTATGGACCTAGAAAGAATGTGTATGTAGGAATGTTTTTTCACTTATGACATATAGACATATTATTTTAAAATTTTTGTTCTTTCCAAGTATAGTTGATTTATAATTCTATGTAAGTTTCAGTTATACAGTTAATGATTCACAAATTTTAGAAGTCATAGTCCACTTATAATAAAATATTAGGTATATTAACTGTGCTGTAAAATATGTCCTTGTAGCTTATTTATTTTGTACATAGAAGTTTGTGTCTCTTAATTCTCTTCCATATTTCCCCTCCTCCTTTCCCTCTCCTCACTGGTAACCACTAGTTTGTTCTCTATGTTGGTTGGTTTGTTTCCTTTTTGTTATAATCACCAGTTCCTTTTATTTTTTAGTTTTCATATATAAATGATATTATGCAGTGTTTTTCTTGTTTCTCTGACTTATTTCACCAAGCATAATACCCTTTAAGTCCATGTATGTTGTTGCAAATGATAAAATTTCATACTTTTTTAATAGTGAATAATATTACATTTATATATATATCTTTATTTAATTAAGGTATCAATGATGTACAGCACATTTCCCATGGGTGTACAATATAGTGACTCAGAATTTTTAATTTTTATACTTTATAGTTATTATAAAATAATGACTATATTTTATGTGTTGTACAATACATCCTTGTAGCTTATTTATTTTATATATAGTAGATTGTACCTTTTAATCCCCTACTTTTATCTTTCTCCTCCCCACTGGCAACCAGTAGTTAGTTCTCTATATCAGTGAGTCTGTTTCTTTGTGATTTTCAATAGTTTGCTATACTTTTTACATTCCATATAGAAGTGATATCATACAGCATTTTTCTTTCTCTAACTTATCTCACTAAACATAATATCCTCCAAATGCACTCAGGTTGCTTCAAATTGGAAATTTTCATTCTTTTTTATAGCTGAGTAGTATGCTAAAGTACATATAGATATAGATAGTGATATAGTGAAGGACAGGGAGGCCTGGTGTGCTGCAGTCCATGGGGTTGCAAGGAGTCAGATATGATTTAGTGAGTGAACAACAACTACATTATATATATATAGATATATAGATATAGATATATAGATATAGATATAGATGGATATAGATAGATAGATAGATAGATAGATAGATATAGGACTTCCTTGGTAGCTCAGCTGGTAAAGTATCTGTAATGCAGGAGACCACTGTTTGGTTCCTGGGTTGGGAAGATCCTCGAGAGAAGGCATAGGCTACCCACTCCAGACACTCCAGTATTTTTGGGCAACAGCAATATATATATATATATATATATATGTATATCACACACACACACACACACACACATGCACACACACATCTTCTTTATGCATTTATCTGTTGAAGGACACTTGAGTGTTCATCATCTTCTTTATTCATTTTCTGTTGATGGACTTTTGGATTGCTTCCATATCTTGCTGCTGCTGCTAAGTCGATTCAGTCGTGTCCGACTCTGTGCGACCCCATAGACGGCAGCCCACCAGGCTCCCCCGTCCCTGGGATTCTCCAGGCAAGAACACTGGAGTGGGGTGCCATTGCCTTCTCCTCCATATCTTAGCTATTGTGAATAATGCTGCTGTGAACATTGGGGTGCATGTATCTTCTTGAATTAGTGTTTTCCTTTTTTTTTTTTTTTTTTCCAGACATATACCTGGGGGTGGAATTGCTGGATCATATAGTAGTTCTGTTTGTTTTAGTGTTTCAGACACCTCCATACCATTTTCCACTGTGACTTCACACATTTACATTCCCTCCAACAGGGTACATGGATTCCTTTTCTCCACATCTTTGCCAGCATTTGTAATTTGTGTTCTTTTTGATGATAGTCATTTTCAGAGGTGTGAAGTGATATTTCATCACTGTGGTTTATGATTTGCATTTACCCTATGAAAGCCGTATGAAGCATCTTTTCATGTTCTTGTTGACTATTTGCATTTCCTCTTTGGAAAATTGTCTACTCAGTTCTTCTGTCCATTTTTAAAATTCAGTTTTTTTTGATGTTGAGTTTTATGAGTTGTTTATATATATTAGATATTAATTACTTTTTTATCATATCATTTCAAATATTTTCTCCCATTCAGGGAGTTATCTTTTAATTTTATTGATGATTTCTTTTGCTGTGCAAAAGCATATTTGTTTATCTTTGCTTTTATTTCTTTTACTTTAGGAGACAAATCCAAAAAACTATTGTTGTGATGTATGTCAGAGTGTTCTGATTATGTTTTCCCCTGGGAATTCTATAGTATGCAGTCTTACATTTAGAAACTTTGTATTTCTAAAGCACACATTTAGTGCTATGTATAGTGTGATGTATATCTCTCCAAGTATGACTTTAGTGGCATTTCAAAGATTTTGATATGTTGTATTTTAAATTTTTTGGTTAAAAATCATCTCTTTTTTCCACTTTGATTTCTTCTCATGAATTAAGAGTGTATTGTTTAGTTTTCATACATTTTGTTATTTTTTTCAGATATTGCTTTGTTATTGGTATTAACTTAATTTCATTGTGATCAGAGAACACACCTTGTACAGCCTGAATTATTTTAATTATATGGGAGTCATTTTATGGCCTAGAATAAGGTTAACTGTCATAAATGTTCAGTGTACACTTGAAATGATGTGTATTCTATTGTTGTTTTTGGCTTTGAAACTATATTTTCTGGGTATTAATATAACCATTCACTTTTTCTTTTCATTAGGGTTGATATAGAACATATTTCCATTTCTTTACTTTTAGCCAACTTGTGTTTACATTCGAAGTGTATTTCATTTAAGCAGCATTTAATTGGGTCTTCCTTTTTGTAACCCAATCTGATAAACTTCGAATTTTAATTGGGTGTTTGGTCTACTTATTTATAAGTAATGTGACTATGGCTATGGTTGGGCTTTTTTGTTTGGTTGGGTTTAAATCTATCATTTTGAATTTGTTCTCTGCTCCTTCTTCCCGACTGAATATTCAAAAAAAGTTTATTCTATCTTTTTTGTGTTCAAGTGAGTTAAAGCAATTTCATTTTGGAGGTTAGTTTAGAGATTATCCTACCCATTTCTAACTAATGACAGTCTGCCTTCAGGTGATAGTATATCATTTTGAATATAACAGAAGAACCTTACAATAATATGCTTTCATTTCTCCCTTTCTTATTTGCAGTATTAGTTGTATATATTTTACAAAACTCTATTGTTATTGTTTTTGTTTAAAATCACAATTATTTAAAAATACATTTATATAATAAAAAATCTAATCTATTTACACATGTAGTAACAAATTTTGATGCTCTTTGTTCACTTGTGTAGATCCATGTTTACATTTGACATCATTTTCTTCTGACTAAAGAAACTTTAAAAAAAATTTATTTATTTTAATTGGAGGCTAATTAATTTACAATATTGTAGTGGGTTTTGCCATACACTGACATGAATCCGCCATGGGTGTACATATGTTCCCCATCCTGAACCTCCCTCCCACCTCCCTCCCCATCCCATCCCTCAGGTTCATCCCAGGGCACCGGCCCTGAGCACCTTGTCTTATGCATTGAACCTGGACTGGCTATCTATTTCACATATGATAATATACATGTTTCAATGCTAGTTTCTCAAATCATCCCACCCATGCCTTCTCCCCCAGAGTCCAAAAGACTGTTCTATACCATCTGTGTCTCTTTTGTTGTCTTGCATATAGGGTTATTGTTACCATCTTTCTAAATTCTATATATATGCATTAGTATACTGTATTGGTTTTTTTCTTTCTGACTTACTTCACTCTGTATAATGGGCTCCAGTCTGATTCAAACGCATTCTTTTTAATGGCTGGGCAATATTCCATTATGTATATGTACCACAGCTTTGTTATCCATTCGTCTGCTGGTGGACATCTAGGTTGCTTCCATGTCTTGGCTATTATAAACAGTGCTGTGATGAACATTGGGGTACACGTGTCTCTTTCAATCCTGGTTTCCTGGGTGTGTATGCCCAGCAGTGGGATTGCTGGGTCATAAGGCAGTTCTATTTCCAGTTTTTAAAAGAATCTCCACACTATTCTCCATAGTGGCTGTACTAGTTTGCATTCCCACCAACAGTGTAAGAGGGTTCCCTTTTCTACACACCCTCTCCAGCATTTATTGTTTGTAGACTTTTGGATGCAGTCATTCTGACTGGCATGAAATGGTACCTCATTGTGGTTTTGATTTGCATTTCTCTGATAATGAGTGACGTTGATCATCTTTTCATGTGTTTGTTAGCCATCTCTATGTCTTCTTTGGAGAAATGTCTGTTTAGTTCTTTGGCCCATTTTTTGAGTGGGTCATTTGTTTTTCTGGAATTGAGCTGTAGGAGTTGCTTGTATATTTTTGAGATTAATTAAAGAAACTTTTTTAAAGAAATAAACTAGTGAATGTAGACTTAAAAAACAAATAAATTGGCAAAATTTGTGGTCACTAGATAGTGATAAATGCTATGCAGACTAGTGATAAATGTTTAGTGATAAATGCTAAACAGACAAGGGATTAGAAAATTGTTTGTGTTTGGGGGGAATATTGTTGGATACTATTTTATTTATTTTTTTGTTTTAATATTTTAATTTAAACTAATTTTTGGCTTATAGAAAAGTTGCAGAAATAGTATGAGTATTCCCTTTTATCCCTCATCCAATTTTCCCTAATATACTGTTTTATATAACTGTAGTACACTTATTAAAACCAAGAAATTCACTCCAGTACAATACTATTAACTAAACTCCACATATTATTCTAACTTCAATAGTTTCCCCACTGTCCTTTTTCTTTTCCAGGATCTTATTTCCAGTATCACATTGCATTTAGTTGTTGTTTCTGCTTTATTTCTTCCATCTATAAAAACTTCTTCACTCTTTCCTTATCTTTCATGATCTTGATACTTTTGAAAATCAGTTATTTTGCTAAATGTCTCCTGATTTAGTTTTTTCTGATACTTTTCTACTGATTCGAATGGGGCATTTTGGTATATGCCTTTATTTTAAAACTTCCAAAATCTCCAGTGCATTAACACTGGTGAAAGAAATCAAAGAGGACCCTAATAGATGGAGAAATATACCATGATCACGGATTGGAAGAATCAATATAGTGAAAATGAGTATACTACCCAAAGCAATTTATAGATTCAATGCAATCCCTATCAAGCTACCAATGGTATTTTTCACAGAGCTAGAACAAATAATTTCACAATTTGTATGAAAATACAAAAAATCTTGAATAGCCAAAGCAATCTTGAGAAAGAAGAATGGAACTGGAGGAATCAACCTGCCTGAAGTCAGGTTGATTCCTACAAAGCCACAGTCATCAAGACAGTATGGTAGTGGCACAAAGACAGAAATATAGATCAATGGAACAAAATAGAAAGCCCAGAGAGAAATCCACGGACCTACGGACACCTTATCTTTGACAAAGGAGGCAAGAATATACAATGGAGAAAAGACAACCTCTTTAACAAGTGGTGCTGGGAAAATTGGTCAACCACTTGTAAAAGAATGAAACTAGAACACTTTCTCACACCACACACAAAAATAAACTCAAAATGGATTAAATATCTAAACGTAAGACCAGAAACTATAAAACTCCTAGAGGAGAACATAGGCAAAACACTCTCTGATATAAATCACAGCAGGATCCTGTATGACCCACCTCCCAGAATATTGGAAATAAAAGGAAAAATAAACAAATGGGACCTAATTAACCTTAAAAGCTTCTGCACAACAAAGGAAACTATAAGCAAGGTGAAAAGACAGCCTTCAGAATGGGAGAAAATAATAGCAAATGAAGCAACTGACAAACAACTAATCTCAAAAATATACAAGCAACTCCTGCAGCTCAATTCCAGAAAAATAAACGACCCAATCAAAACATGGGCCAAAGAACTAAATAGACATTTCTCCAAAGAAGACATACAAATGGCTAACAAACACATGAAAAGATGATCAACGTCACTCATTATCAGAGAAATGCAAATCAAAACCACAATGAGGTACCATTTCACACCAGTCAGAATGGCTGCGATCCAAAAGTCTACAAACAATAAATGCTGGAGAGGGTGTGGAGAAAAGGGAGTCCTCTTACACTGTTGGTAGGAATGCAAACTAGTACAGCCACTATGGAGAATAGTGTGGAGATTCCTTAAAAAACTGGAAATAGAACTGCCTTATGACCCAGCAATCCCACTGCTGGGCATACACACTGAGGAAACCAGGATTGAAAGAGACATGTGTACCCCAATGTTCATTGCAGCACTGTTTATAATAGCCAGGACATGGAAGCAACCTAGATGTCCATCAGCAGATGAATGGATAAGAAAGCAGTGGTACATATACACAACGGAGTATTACTCAGCCATTAAAAAGAATACATTTGAATCAGTTTTAATGAGGTGGATGAAACTGAAGCCTATTATACAAAGTGAGGTAAGCCAGAAAGAAAAATACCAATACAGTATACTAACGCATATATATGGAATTTAGAAAGATGGTAACGATAACTCTGTATGCAAGACAGCAAAAGAGACACAGATGGTATAGAACAGTCTTTTGGACTCTGTGGGAGAGGGAGAGGGTGGGATGATTTGGGAGAATGACATTGAAACATGTATAATATCATATGAAACAAATTGCCAGTCCAGATTAGATGCATGATACAGGATGCTTGGGGCTGGTGCACTGGGATGACTCAGAGGGATGGTATGGGGAGGGAGGTGGGAGGGGGGTTCAGGATTAGGAACACGTGTACCTCTGTGGCAGATTCATGTTGATGTATGGCAAAACCAATACTATATTGTAAAGTTAAAAAAAAAAATACAATGGCCACTGTGACCATATCAGAATGACTTAAGGTGAATCAAGAACAAACATTAAGGGTCAGATGACACCAGACTTGGTACAAGTTTTTTTTTTCTTAGTGGATACTATTTTAAATATCATGGTCAAGGAAACTGAATGGACCCAAGGGAAAGACCTATTTGGACAGAGCAACAAAAAGTATGAAGTCCCAAAGGCAGGATGTAGTTTATGTTTTTGAGAAAGTGCCTGGGAGGCAATTTAGATGGTGTGGATTAAAAGAGGACATCAGGAAGGTAAATAAATTCCACCTAGAGAAATAAATGTCTCTCTCTTCTGGGCTACCAAAGTGCCTTATTCATGCATTTCAATCAAACTCTTGTGACACTACAGTACAGCTAATTTTATATGTTTTTGTCTTTTTCAGTAGGTCACGTGCTTTCAAACAACAGGCCGGGATTTATTTAGTTAGTTTTCCATTTTCTAATAATATGTTGAATATAAAATAACTTTTATAAATATTTTTGAATGCCTAAAGAAAAATGTTAAAATGTAACAGCAATTTTAAACACTTTTAAGCAGTTGCTTTTTAGTCTTATATTTACTCTTCCAAAGTCAAAGCACAGTCTTTAAGAGCTATTTTGCTTTGGCCACACATTTTTAAGTGAGCATAGATTTTTTTCATCTCCATTAGTTCTACTTGGGAGATAATTAGAAGCAGACAATTAGGTCAAATTAGGGGTCAAATTCATGACCCCAGGTCTGGCTAGCATGATGAGAGATTATACATCTTTATCCTTTGTCTCTGCCAGGATACCATGGAATGATAAGAACTAGGATGTGACTCTGAGTAAGAGGAAACTGCACAGTTCATATCATTAGGCAAGAACAGGAAGTAGAACTTTATTTCTACATCCCAGTCCTTGCTTTTCAATTGTGATTTTGAGTATTCTTCGTGGACAGCAGCAAGAATATAATTACTTTCTGCTGTCACTACCCTTCCTCAATAATTTCCAAATCCCCTGCTTAATTTCCTGAGTTCGAACACCATAGACAATGGGGTTGAGAGCTGCAGGAATGACATGGTGGAGAACATTAAGTAAGACAGGAATATCTGGTGAAACCTTTTTCTTGGCCAAATGGGTAAAAACAAAAACCAGCAGGATGGTGCTGAAGAAGAGGATAAGGATAAAGTGAGAGCCACAGGTGCTCAGAGCTTTAGCAGCTGCCCCTCTTGTATTGAGTCTAAGGACAGCTCGGAGGATGAAGATATAGGAGAGGAAGATGAGGATGAGGTCAAAGCCCAGCAAAGTCCAGGCTAAAATTAATTGGTAGATTTTGTTAAGGGTGATGTTACCACAAGAGAGCTTGGACACGGAGAGGTTGGCACAGATACAGTTCTCAATTATATTTCTCTACAATAATGGAGCCGTGCAGAGAGGATGGGAATAGGTGCAGTAAGAAATGTGTTTCGGGCCAAGATGAAGACAAGAGCTCTTGACACAAATTGGTCTGTGATGATAGATGGGTAGTGCAGAGGCTTGCAGATGGCCACATAGCGGTCATAGGCCATGACTAAGAAGGTGCATGATTCCATGGGCAGGAAGTTATTCATGATGAACATTTGGAGGAAGCAGGCAGAAAAGCTGATGGGCCTGAGATCAAACCAGAAGATGGCCAGGACCTTGGGGATGACAGTGAGGCAGAGCACCATGTCCAGCAGGGAGAGCAGGCTGAGCAGGTAATACATGGGCTCATGCAGAGAGGCATCCAGCTGGATGGTGATCAGGAGGGTGGTGTTGGCCCCCATGGCCAGGAGGAAGAGGAGGCTAAGGGGCAGGGACAGCCAGAGCTGCCAGCTGGGGGACCTGACAAAACAGTTCAGGAGGAACTCAGAGACTTCAGTAGAGAGGGAGCTGTTGCTATAAGGCAGCATTGGCAGTGACTTCAGGGAGGAAGATGTCTTTAGGTAGCTGAAGAAGAGAGAAGGTGTTAATTCTACCACAGACTCTCACGAGTGTGGATTTAACTTATAAGATCCTTGAAGATATGGACACAAGCCGCCTCTTTCACTCCCATTCCTTGTGTCTAGAACATTTTTGACACACAGAAGTGGCTAATAAATTTTCATTGAATATATAAATAAATGTTTCCTATGGTTCTTTCATCTATGTATCATCTTCCGTTTTCTCTTTTGTGAATGTTGGAGGGTACTCACACAAGTATGTTTCCTCCGTTGATGTTTAATGGATCAGAAATTAGTTAAGTATCAGATAAAATCAAAGGCTGAGAAAACATTATAGTTTAAGGTTCAAATGTATATAAATGCATTCTAAAGTGTAGATGGCATCCACAATTAAGTTTTTAAGGGAGTAAAAATTGAGAGTATGCAGAGGTATGATAGACTGGGTACATAGAGCAACTCCCTGATGAAAATTAATAAAAACATTTTTAATATTATGTCTAAGTCAAATCTCTATCAATGCCATCATCCATACCCACACCGATATTCTTACTTATACCTATACCCATACATACTTGTGTTTATATGTGTATTTAAATGCCTTTAATGGATGCTTGAACAGACAGAAAAGAAAGATTTATCAGATTAAGGACCGAGTGAAATTCAGACATTGAAACAAAACATCAATGTTGGCTTTCAACCTGAGGACACTGGTGGCATTTCATGAACATCAGCACCAGTTTTCTTACATAATAGAGCTCAGGGACAGAAGATAAAATCCAGGTTCAAGCAGGGTGGGAATCTATTTATTATGTGATCTCCTATATGGTCGGACTTTACAGCACTACATCTGGAATGGTGCTGTGCACTAGAAATAAGTCCCCACCTTCATCTCCATTCCACATCTGCACTGGGAACTTCTAAGGAAATAAACTACGTCAAATCTCATTACTTGGGAAAAATCTTCCCTGTAAATTCTGATGTACAAGCTGGTCCTATGTAACTTTGCATCCTGAGTTCACACCAGCTCTTTGGCTCAAAAGATATTTAAAGTTATTCTGGGTTATGGGCAGTGGCATCAGAAAACAACAGGATCAAATCAAAATCCCTTTTGAGGAACAAATTTTTATCTCAGGCCTCAAAGAATTTCAATATAGACTTCTGAAGAAATTGTTTGCAGTAAAAAAATTATTGAAAAGAAAAAAGATTAGGAGTAAAACCCCAGAAAACAATAGATCATAGAATTCACTACAAAATCTTGAGATAGTCATTATTTGATATTAATATTGAAGCATTTTTTCCAATGGCTCTTTATTTATTTTTTTTTTGGAAGAATTATATTTCTTTATTTACATTAACATTGCTCTGTTTAAAATTCAGATAGAAAGTTTGAATGAAAAATTGCAAAATGCCAAAGAACAACTTCGAGAAAAAGAGTTTATAACACTACAAAATGAACAAGAGATAAGTCAACTGAAAAAAGAAACTGAACGGACACAACAAAAGATGAAAGAAATGGAGAGTGTAAGCAAATTATTTTCCTCCTAAGGAACAAGGTTGATACAGATCTTTGTATTAAACTGATTGGTTTTATATGTGATTGGTATTTAATATGCACAGAAACTGGCTAATTATTTGTGCCAGATATCTATTAATTTCCTTATCTTCTTAATTACTTTATTATTGGTGAGTTATCATGTTATTTGTCTTTACATTCCCTATAGGCATTGGCATGATATCTCTTACATAGTAAATCCATGATATATGCCCACTTGGTCAATAAATAAATATTTTAATTGAGAACCTACTGTGTGATAGAACTGAAGATCAGATATTACTAGGATGCACTACTTTGTCCTTAAAGAACTCTATTCAGAGAATGAATTAACAGATAACAGTATATTATTGATGTCAAGTACTTTGAGTTGACAGATGAATTTTGATAACTTCATATTATCAGTTTGCACGTGTGTTGACTTTAATGGCTCTTTAAAAAAAGAAATGAGAGATAGACTTGAAAATATAAGCAAAGATAATGTTTAAAATAATACCAGTTATACCTCCTAGAAATAAAAATATAATAATTAAAAAATTTAAGAGATAAGCTTAATAGCATATAAACCACAATTTGAAATATAATTAGTGAACTAAAATATGGGGCTTCCCTTGTAGCTCAGTCAGTAAAGGATCCGCCTGCAATGCAGGAATCTGCCTGCAATACAGGAGACCCAGGTTCGATTCCTGAGTCTGGAAGATCCCCTGGAAAAGGAAATGGCAACCCACTCCAGGATTCTTGCCTAGAAAATCCAATAGACAGAGGAACCTTGTGGGCTACAGTCCATGGGTTGAAAAATGCTGAAGAAAGTGTGAGAGGAATTGAGGATAGAGTAAGAAGGTCTAACAAATAAAATCCAAGTTCCAGATTGAAGAAAAGAAAGGGATAGAGCTTTGAGCCTTTCAGAAATGATGAAATATATCAATAAGCAGAACTAAGAGGTCCACTAAATCAAATGGGATTAAAAAAAATAAAATACACCTAGATATATCAAGATATAACTAAATGTAGACACCTAGATAACATGGTCTAACTTCCAACATCAGAGATGAAAAGATGATCATAATGGTGGGTATGACTATTTTAATCAGAAGAATCCATGAGTGTCAGACCACTAGAACTAGAAGTCCATCTTCCATGTTGCACATTAACTCGAAGCTTCTTAGCCTCTATTTTGAAGAGTATCTCTTCTCTACTGTGCCCTCATGCCTCTCCTCCTTAACTCTCTGTATTCATATCATTCATCCCTGTTTTCCCCCAATTGTTAGGTTACACTGCATAGGTTAATAGACTTCACTGCTCATTTTGTTGTTCCAACAAGCCTGTAGACGGATTCCTTGGAGCAGCAACTGTGATCTCTTAGGCCATTACACCAGGGAAAACTTCTTAATGATTTGTCCTGTAAGATTATTGTTCTTGGTCTACAGAGCCACACCTGTGCAGAGACTTTTATCAGTTATTTTTGGGTACTAAATTAAAATAAATAGAAGATATAGGAATTTTCATTAATATTAAAAAAGTATTGAGTCTGTTGTCACATTTTTTCAAAGGGACCTGAGTAAAGCAAGAAAGAGGGATAAGGAGTAATAAATCATAATAACGAGAGTGAGAAGAGCATTGAGTGGAAATGGTACTCTAAGCTTGCTTCCCCTGGGGATCTATGTGGGTCTGGAGAAAGCTATGCATGGTGAAGTGACTCTAGTCCAAATGAATGGAAGAGAGAGAGAGTAGAAGAAGTGGGGGAGAACAGAAGCATATGTGCCCAAAAATATAGATGGTGGAGAGAAGATGCAAAAAGAAAATTCTGAAATTACAACAAAATAGATTGGATAGAGAAGAAAGAAGACAAAAGGAGTCAGAGAAATAAAGGAGAGAGCAGAAAGTGGATCAGGTACTTTTATGAAATGAGAAAGGCAGTAAAAGGCAAACTAGTGAAGATTCCTAAGTAATGATAATCAAGGGAGTGTGATAGGAAATGTTTTTTCCCTTTCAGATCTGCATTCTCCCTCGTGTTCTCAGAAGAGTTCAACCAAGGATTGTCCAGCTCTCTCTAACATGATACTCTGGTGCAAATCCATGAACTCCCACAAGGACCAAACCTCTCTCCAGCACACACAGACTCTGGGCTCAGCTTTGGCATCATCATCTTCATCTGGCTCCATGCCACTTCTCTTTCTCATGTCCCTTCAAGTCCTGTCCTCAAACGCCTTTCCTAAAACCTACAGGTCTTCCAACTGCAAACCCAGTTTTATTACCAGTGCAGTCCCTGCTTTAGCGAGGTGTCCACTATCACAGTGGTGACTTAATTTTCTGCTGGAGCAGACTTACTGGATGGAGACAGCAATCTCTGCCAGGGAGTTCTGTCTCTGTCTGGCTCTTCTACACTCTGGCTTTCAGAAAGGAGAGTTTATACTTGAGTTTCTACTTCCCCAGGGAAAGACTGCCTTGCTGGCCTTTCAGAGAATCAAGAGCCCAGCATCTTCTTATCCCATTGGGATACAGATTTACTTTCAGTTCTTTAAGATCTGTTTTCCCTAAGCAGAGTCAATAATGCCCCCAAAGCATAGCAAGAGTCTCAGAGTTAATTTTCCTGGACCAGTTAAATGGATAAAATGGGATACTTAGGAAATAAAGGCATGATTAATTTTAGAACACAAAACTCTAGGGCTAAAAGGGTCAAGGCAAATAGCTTTGATATCAGTGAGTATCAAGTTCTGATTTTTCAGAAATGTATTGATAAAAATATCTTTTTTATCAGAAATATATTTTTTATCAAAAAAGTCTTTTTCTTTTTTATTTTTCAGAAATGTATATTCCAACAATACAAGAGAAGACTCACACATGGACATAACCAGATGGTCAATACCCAAATCAGATTGATTATATTCTTTGCAGCCAAAGATGGAGATATCTTCTGTCTATACAGTCAGCAAAACCAAGATGGGGAGCTGTCTGTAGTGCAGATCATGAACTCCTTATTGAAAAATTCAGACTTCTATTGAAGAAAGTAGGGAAAAACAAATAACATTCAACTGTGACCTAAATCAAATCCGTTATGATTATGCAGTAGAAGTGACAAATAGATTCAAAGGATTAGATCTGATAAACAGAGTGCCTGAAGAACTATGGATGGAGGTTCGTGACATTGTACAGGAGTCAGTGTCAAGACCATCCCCAAGAAAAAGAAATGCAAAAAGGCAAAATGGTTGTCTGAGGAGACCTCACAAATACCTGAGAAAAGAAGAGAAGTGAAAGGCAAAGGAGAAAAGGAAAGATACACCCATGTGAATGCAGTTCCAAAGAATAGCAAGGAGAGAAAAGAAAGCCTTCCTCAGTGATCAGTGCAAAGAAACTGGAAAACAATAGACTAGAGATCTCTTCAAGAAAATTAGAGACACCAAGGGAACATTTCATGCAAAGATGGGCACAATAAAGGACAGAAATGGTATGGACCTAACAGAAGCAGAAGATATTAAGAAGAGGTGGCAAGAATACACAGAAAAACTATACAAAAAAGATCTTCATGACACAGATAACCATGATGGTGTGATCACTCACCTAGGGCCAGACACCCAGGAATGCGAAGTCAAGTGGGCCTTAGGAAGCATCACTACGAACAAAGCTAGTGGAGGTAATGGAATTCCAATTTCTCTATTTCAAATCCTATAAGATGATGCTGTGAAAGTGCTGCACTCAATATGCCAGCAAATATGGAAATCCAGCAGTGGCCACAGGACTGGAAAAAGTCAGTTTTCATTCCAGTCCCAAAGAAGGGCAATTCCAAAGAATGTTCAAACTATCGCACAATTGCACTCATCTCACATGCTAGCAAAGTAATATCTCAATTCTCCAAGCCAGGCTTCAACAGTAAGTGAACTGTGAACTTCCAGATGTTCAAGTTGGCTTTAGAAAAAACAGAGGAACCAGAGATCAAGTTGCCAACATCTGCTGGATCATCAAAAATGCAAGAGAATTCCAGAAAAACATCTACTTCTGCTTTATTGACTATGCCAAAGCCATTGACTGTATGGATCACAACAAATTATGGAAAATTCTTAAAAAGATGAGAATTCCAGACCACCTTACTTACCTCCTGGGAAATCCGTATGCAGATCAGGAAGCAACAGTTAGAAGCAAAAATGGAAAAATGAACTGGTTCTGAATCAGGAAAGGAGTACATCAAGGCTATATATTGTCACCCTGCTTATTTAACTTATATGCAGAGTACATCATGCAAAATGCCAGGCTGGATGAAGCACAAGCTGGAATCAAGATTGCCAAGAGAAATGTCAATAACCTCATGTATGTAGATGACACCACCCTTATAGCAGAAAGTGAGGAAGAACTAAAGAGCCTCTTGATGAAAGTGAAAGAGGAGAGTGAAAAAGCTAGCTTAAAACTCAACATTCAGAAAACTAAGATCATGGCATCTGGTCCCATCACTTCATGGCAAATAAATGGGGAAACATTGGAAACAGTGAGAGACTTTATTTTTTGGGGCTCCAAAATCACTGTATATGGTGATTGCAGCCATGAAATTAAAAGATGCTTGCTCTTTGGAAGAAAAGCTATGACCAACCTAGACAGCGTATTCAAAAGCAGAGAGATTACTTTGCCGACAAAGGTCCGTCTATTCAAAGCTATGGTTTTTCCATTAGTCATGTATGGATGTGAGAGTTGGACTATAAAGAAAGCTGAGCACTGAAGAATTGATGCTTTTATTTTTTATTTTTATTTTTTTTAATTTAATTTTATTTTTTAAACTTTACATAATTGTATTAGTTTTGCCAAATATCAAAATGAATCCGCCACAGGTATACATGTGTTCCCCATCCTGAACCCTCCTCCCTCCTCCCTCCCCACACCATCCCTCTGGGTCATCCCAATAGTCTCCGGCCTTATCGGCCTGAAGGCGCCCGATCTCGTCTGATCTCGGAATTGATGCTTTTAGACTGTGGTGTTGGAGAAGACTCTTGAGAATCCCTTGGACTCCAAGAAGATCAAACTAGTCAATCCTAAAGGAAATAAGTCCTGAATATTCAGGACTGATGCTGAAGCTGAAACTCCAATACTTTGGTCACCTGATGTGAAGAACGGTCTCATTTGAAAAGACCCTGATGCTGGGCAAGATTGAAGGTGGTAGGAGAAGGGGATGACAGGGGATGAGATGGTTGGACGGCATCACTAACTCTATGGACATGAGTTTGAGCAAATTCTGGGAGTTGGTGAAGGACAACGAAGCCTTGAATGCTGCAGTCCATGGGGTCGTAAAGAGTCGGACACAACTTAGCAACTGAATTGACTTTCGATAAAAATATGTCTTGTGCTTAAATTTAATCCTGTGCATTTCTATGTTGACAGTTTCTACTGACTGTAAAACACTCAGATCCATTCCCTAATCTTTTCATGTGTGTGAAAAATAGTTCTACTTGAGTGGGGTTTTCAAGAAGCCCTACTCTTGTGACACTTTTAATGTAAAAAAGATAATTTCTTTATCTAATTGATTACTTAGCAATATACTGCAATTAGTGTGTGGCTGTTCAAAAGGGTGGTTCATCTTCTGTTACTGAATTTTTCTAATTAGCCCCTGTTCCTGTGACCAAGGGTCCTGGGCTGAAGGTTAGATAGAAGAAAATTCAGCTTCCAGCTCTTTCATGTGACAAGTCCCTTAAATCATCTGTTTTATATTCCTAATTTGCATACTTGTGAGGAATAAATGTGAGCATGTTAGGAGCACTTGACTGTTATTACGCTGTCATTGTTACTACTAATACTATAAAATTTGGCTCCCTAGTATCTTTTGTATTGGAAAGCCATTAGTCAACATAAAACTTGAAATAACCACTGCCTCTCACCTTGGCACCTCTTCCACAGAATTGTCTATATCAGAAGCAGTTTGATCTCAGATTTGTGCCTACTATTTGGAGCACTTTCACTTACACTTGCTGCTTTGTGCTTATTTTCTTTTTTGTAGTTTTATTTGCTCATAGCATCTTAATAAACAGTGGTCTCACCAGAAGTTATATGTGTTTCTGACTATAAGGCAGGGTCATCACTTTTGAATTACCACCTATCTCTTGGACTTTACCCTCTCATGCACCACCTCTTCCAGTCAATTTTTACAAGTCATACAGGTAGCTTTTAAAGTGGGACATTCCCAAATCAGTCCAGATTTTTCATTTGATTGATAACCAAGATTTATTTAATTTAATAATATTTAAGCGACATAAGCTCCTTTTTATCCTTTGGATTGTTAGGAGTGAGAGCACTTTTCATGCCAATAACTCTCTAGTTATTGAGAGTTAAAGTCAGTTCCAGGAAAACAAATGACCATTTGCATTTCCAAAACTATTTTGTAATCATCATGTCCTTCACTTAAGGCTCTTCCTTACATAAATTGCAGTTTATGTGATTTTAAAACATTTATCATTGACACTCATAAAAGCAAGGTTAATTTAGTATTTTTTGAGAGTTTTTGGATATCATTATCTGACATCTGGAAATTGCAAGATGTCAAGCCAATCTTGCTAAGGACCAGTGAGTTAAAAAGCTAACAGAGGGTTTCCCTTTAAAGAAATGCCTTGTATAATTGGCAAGCTGTTCCTTTTTAGACCCTTTCCACTGGAGATTCTTACTTGCTATATAACATCAGAAAGACACTAAGAGGCTCAGTTTTATTATTTGTTAAGGAGGGTTAGTAAAGTAATGCTCAAAATTCTCCAAGCCAGGCTTCAGCAATATGTAAACCATGAACTTCCAGATGTTCAAGCTGGTTTTAGAAAAGACAGAGGAATCAGAGATACAATTACCAACATCTGCTGGATCATGGGAAAAGGAAGAGAGTTCCAGAAAAACATCTATTTCGGCTTTTTTGACTATGCCAAAGCCTTTGACTGTGTGAATCACAATAAACTCTGGAAGATTCTGAGAGAGATGGGAATACCAGACCACCCGACCTGCTGCTTGAGAAACTGATATGCAGGTCAGGAAGCAACAGTTAGAATTGGACATGGAAAAACAAACTGGTTTAAAATAGGAAAAGGAGTACGTCAAGGCTGTATATTGTCACCCTGCTTATTTAACTTATGTGCAGAGTACATCATGAGAAACGCTGGGCTGCAAGAAGCAGAAGCTGGAATCAAGATTGCCGGGAGAAATATCAATAACCTCAGATATGCAGATGACACCACCCTTATGGCAGAAAGTGAAGAGGAACTAAAAAGCCTCTTGATGAGAGTGAAAGAGGAGAGTGAAAAAGTTGGCTTAAAGCTCAACATTCAGAAAACTAAGATCATGGCATCTGGTCCTATCACTTCATGGGAAATAGATGGGGAAACAGTGGAAACACTGTCAGACTTTACTTTTTGGGGCTCCAAAATCACTGCAGATGGTGTGCAGCCATGAAATTAAAAGACGCTTACTCCTTGGAAGGAAAGTTATGACCAACCTGGATAACATATTAAAAAGCAGAGACATTACTTTGCCAACAAAGGTCCATCTAGTCAAGGCTATGGTTTTTCCTGTGGTCATGTATGGATGTGAGAGTTGGACTGTGAAGAAAGCTGAGCACCGAAGAATTGATGCTTTTGACCTGTGGTGTTGGAGAAGACTCTTGAGAGTCCCTTGGATTGCAAGGAGATCCAACCAGTCCATTCCAAAGGAGATCAGTCCTGGGTGTTCATTGCAAGGACTGATGCTAAAGCTGAAACTCCAGTACTTTGGCCACCTCATGCAAAGAGTTGACTCATTGGAAAAAACTCTGATGCTGGGAGGGATTAGGGGCAAGAGAAGAAGGGGATGACAGAGGATGAGATGGCTGGATGGCATCACCGACTCGATGGACATTAGTCAGAGTGAACTCCAGGAGTTGGTGATGGACAGGGAGGCCTGGCATGCTGCAAATTATGGGGTCGCAAAAAGTCGGACATGACTGAGGGAATGAACTGAACTGAGGAGGGTTAAAGAAGAGGTGGCATAAATAATGGCTCCTTATACCATCATTGTTGTTCAATTGCTAAGTTGTGTTCAATTGTGGGAGAGCATGAACTGTAGCACACCAGGCTTCTCTGTCCTTCACTGTCTCCTGGAGTTTGCTACCAACATTACTTGAATACTTTTTAAACTTAACTAGCATTTTTTTTTCTATTTTTTATCTTCATAAGAACACTATGAAATAGATTATATGACCTGACCCCTTAAATACTAATAGTCAAAGAGGCTAAGTAAATTGTTCAACATTGAAAAACTATAGCTGGAAAAGACAAGGTTAGAAAGCAGATCAATGAAATTCCAGACCAGAGCTCTCTCCAGATTAGATTCCTGACTAGAAGCAAGTCATCATGGAAAAAAACCCAAGAAAGGGCAGAGCTCCATTATCTGTAGGTACTTATACATAAATCACACAGGATAAATATAGTAGTGCTTTTTGAATCTATTTTATTTAAAAATGTATACACGTGTGCATGCACGCTTGTGTGCTAAGTTGCTTCAGCACTGTCCAACTTTTTGAGACTCTACTGGCAGTAGCCCACTAGGCTCCTCTGTTCATGGGATTCTCTAGGCAAGAATACTGGAGTGGGTTGCCATGCCCTTCTCCAGAGGATCTTCCTGACCCAGGGATCCAACCTCTTTCTCTTATGTCTTCTGCGTTGGCAGGTGGGTTGTTTACTACTAGTGCCACCTGGGAAGCCGTATACATGTGTACATTCCCTTAAACATTTAGAAGATAGTTGTTATAAAACTAAACACATAATATTAGAGTTATAGAGTTGGTACAATTTGAGAGTCACTCACCTAATACTCAAATAACAGAATTTAATAACAGTAAAATTTAGTTGGGCTTCCCAGGTGGTTAGTGGGGAGACCCAGGAGATGTGGGTTCCATCCCTGGGTTGGGAAAATACTCTGGAGGAGGAAATGGCAACCCACTCCAGAATTCTTGCCTGAAAAATCCCATGGACAGAAGAGCCTGGTGGGCAACTGTTCATGGGGTCACAAAGAGTCAGACATGACAGTACACACCCAAGATTTAACTTTCCTTGAGATATATATGAAAGTTTCTCAGTCATGTCTGACTCTTTGCAACTCCATGGACTATATAGTCCATGGAATTTTCCAGGCCAGAATACTGGAGTAGGTAGTCTTTCTCTTCTCCAGGGGATCTTCCCAACACAGAGATCGAATCCAGATCTCCCACATTGCAGGTGGATTCTTAACCAGCTGAGCTACAAGGGAAGCCCAAGAAGACTGGAGTGGATAGCCTATCTCTACTCCAGGGGATCTTCCAGACCCATGAATTGGACCAGGGTCTTCTGCACTGTAGGTGGATTCTTTACCAACTGAGCTATCAGGGAAGCCCAAATACAAGTCTCATGTGTGTTAGTCTCTCAGGCATATCTGACTCTTTGTGACCCCATGGACTGCAGCCCTCCATGCTCCTCTGTCCTGGGATTTCCCAGGCAATAATACTGCAGTGGGTTGCCATGCCCTTTTCCAGGGATCTTCCCAACCCAGGAATCGAACCTGGATCTCCTGCACTGCAGGCAGATTCTTTACCATTTGAGCCACCAAGGAAGCCCCCTTGAGGTATATGGAGGGCACAAATTACACTAGCTAAGCCTTTTGCTGTGTGGCACTCCTATGAGTTTTAATGTATGTCCTGATATTCAAACAATTAACGACTATATTTTATTAGTTTCGGTTATACATCCATTCATTTAATCAAAACTATTTGAATATAATATATGTATTAGGCATAGTGCTGAGTATTGGCCATAATGGAATGAATGCAAATTGGTGTTGAGTCAAGAAGCAGAGGTATAGCTCCAAATTGATGCGATGAGTTTAATGAAAAGTTATACATGGGAACTATAGAAATGGGTATCTATGCATGCACATTTTAAATTAAGACATTATTCTTAGATTGAAATCTTTGAGTCAATGAGGTTTGTTTTTGGAAGATCTTCTTTAATAAAGAAAAAGATTAGCTATGATATGAACATATTTGGATCTTAAAATTGATTTTACTTTTGAGAAATGTATTATTCTTGATTAAAATATTGAACATGCTTTTACTTATTGCTTTTTATGTGAGTGCATGCTTACTTTTCAAGTAATTGTTCATAGAAGGAACTAAGAATGCAAATACCAATTTATTGTTTCTCACTGTGAGGTGAAGAAGAAAAGGAAATGGATATAGCTTTGCAGAAGGCATGCTTAAGTAGGTCAAGGGATGTATTCCTGGTGCTTTCAGTGAAGATTGAAAGAACTAGACTTTGGGGATAGTTTTGAACTCTTTGGGGAGATTTTCTGTTCATGGTCAAACAATACATGTTTAAGTTGTCATTGAGCACACAAGTTTATATCTAGAAAGGGTCTTATAAAACTGTTCACTGTTATTAGACAATAGAATACTGTTAAGCACAGTGACATCACCTCATTTGTTCCCCTAAAACTACTTTTTGTTTGTGGTTGTGCAAGGCTTACAACTCAGACCTTCTAACACTATCCAGTGCTTTCCTTGGTTGCTCAGCATCTTAATACCCATAGAGGCACATTATTTCATTTCTCAGCCTTTTCATTTGAGAAGAATATATTCCTGGAATTGATATTTATATTCCTCCAAATCAAACTTTGAGCTCCTGAAAGCACTAATAAAATTCTATTTACTTTTGTAGCTTAATAGTTAAAAGAATTCCCAGACACAGGAAATGTGTGCTCAGAAGATATCCAAATAATAGGGGACAATAATCATATAATCTGTTTTATATTTCAGTATTATTACTGAATCATATATTATAATGCTTATAAATCTTTAACTTATTAGCAAAGCTATATTTGCATACCTTATGTGACACTCTGAATCACAAAGATAAGTGGTCAAGTGTAGATTCATGGGGATAAAAAATTAGGCATCTCTTAATATAAGAAACTGGTTTAGTCACTCAGTTGTATCTGACTCTTTGCAATACCAAGGACTGTAGTCTGCCAGGCTCCTCTGTCCATGGGATTCTCCAGGCAAGAATATTGGAGTGGATTGCCATTCCCTTCTTCAGAGAATCTTCCTGACTCAGGGACTGAACCCTGGTCTCCTGCATTGCAGGCAGATTCTTTATCATTTGAGATATAGGGAAGTCCTTTTTGCAATACACATTGCAAAGAAAACCTTGTCTGCTAGAAGAGAAGAGACAGAATGACAAAGGAAACCAGCAATGTGCTTGCATGTTGAGAGAGAGCACTCAGTTACAGAAAAGTCTATAATGAGGTTGAAGATTCAGACAAAATACCTAATTATAGACTAGCAATAACCTTCTAACATTAAGGCCTGAAATTCATGTCTTTGTCTCCAATATGCTTACTTCTGTGGATATAAGAATAAGAACACAGTACACATTATACGTCACAGTTCACAAAACATCCACAGTTTTATTCTCAAGAATATAAAATTTATGTCATATTAAGTTATATATTTATGAACATAAATTTCTCACTTTAGAACCTGCCTAAGAAAACTCAATACTTTGGGCAAAATAAGATAAGCGTGGGACAAAAGGAGAAGGGCCAAGGAGATTTTCTGATGAGGAGTGAGAGAGAGAGAAACTCTAAAAGCAACTGCAGCTTTATTAAAGGGGACACAGTCAGTCCATCCAATTTGAGATTAAAACTTATAGATATGAACTTCAATCCACTCTTTTATTACTGACTTAAAAACCATCCTACCTAGTTGTCTTAATTACCATCCTTTCTTCAGCAATCACTGGATTTTTTGCTTAATCTCCTGGGTTCGTACCCCATAAGCAATGGGGTGAGGGCTGCAGGAATGACATAGTGGATGACATCGAGCAAGACTGGCACATTAGGGGACACCTTCTTCTTTGTCACATGAGTGAGGACAAAGACCAGGAGGATGGTGCTGAAGAAGAGGATAAGGATGAAGTGGGAGCCACATGTGCTTAGGGCCTTGGCCACAGCTCCTTCTGACTTGAGTCTCAGAACAGCCCAAAGGATGAGGGTGTAGGGGAGGAAGATGAGGATTAGGTCAGATCCCAGCAGTGCCCACCCAAATGCAAACAGATAAAAACGACTGATAGTAATGTCATCACAAGAGAGCCTGGACACAGACATTAGCACAGATGCAGTTCTCAATGACATCTCTCCCACAATAATGGAGTCGTCCTGAGAGAATGGGGATGGGAAAAATAGTAAAGGAATTTCTTGCCAAAATAAAAATGGCTGCCTTGACCACAAGTTGGTCAGTGATGATGGATGTGAACCTCAGTGGATGGCAGATGGCCACATAGCCGTCATAGGCCGTGACCGTGAACGTGCAGGACTCCATGGCAAGGAAGGAACTCATGTTGAACATCTGAAGGAAGCAGGCGAAGAAGCTGATGGACCTGAGATCAAACCAAAAGATGGCCAGGACCTTCGGATGACAGTGAGGCAGAGTACCATGTCCAGCAGAGACAGGAGGCTAAACATGTAGTACATGGGCTCATGTAGAGAGGCCTCCAGCCGGATGGTGGTCAAGAGGGTGGTGTTGGCCCTCATGGCCAGTAGAAAGAAGAGGCTAAGGGGCAGGGACAACCAGAGTTGCCAGCTTGGGCACCTACCAAAACAATTGAGGAGGAAATCTGAAGCCTCAGTGAAGATATTCCCATTTTGGTGTGCTGTCATATTTTGTCATTTATTTCTATAGCTTTCTTTTAGTGACCTGTAAAATTAAGATTAAAAATTAACTATTGATTTAAGATATATGAAAATAGAACTTGCTTTACCTAGTGATTTGTGGGTCCTAGCAGGCTATCTTGAATCAGGAGAATTTATCTGTTATCCTTTTTGTTATTCTACTCACTTATTCCTATTACTTTAGAGAGTGTAAGGGGATGAAGTTATATGATTTGTTTATACATGTTTGATTTATTCAAGGTTATTTTTTGATTAATTAAGTCTTTACAGAAACTAAAAGACATAGAAAATTACTTAGAAAACTATTACATTTTGTGACAAATTATTGTCCAAGTTTGTACCTGCAAGTTTCTTCCTGTTTTTTTTTTTTTTAAAGACCATACAGAATGTGTCACATCCACAATTTAACTATAACAATGCATGCAAAGAAATAGCAGAGACTGTCACAAACTAGGGACTCACATAAATAGCTGTAAACTTCCATCCACCCCTATCTGATCTTTCAGCCACATTTATTTTGAGTTATATATTTAAAAATATTATACTGCAAAAGTAGAGTTAGTTAACTGGATTCTTCCTTATAAGTCATTTTAACTTGTTTCCTATGGATTCTTTCTAAAATTGCTTTTTTTCTATTTCTTAACCTTCATATCAATGGCACCCCACTCCAGTACTCTTGCTTGGAAAATCCCATGGACGGAGGAGCCTGGTAGGCTGCAGTCCATGGGGTCGCCAAGAGTCGGACACGACTAGGCGACTTCACTTTCACTTTTCCCTTTCATGCATTGGAGAAGGAAATGGCAACCCACTCCAGTGTTCTTGCCTGGAGAATCCCAGGGATGGGGGAGCCTGGTAGGCTACCGTCTATAGGGTCACACAGAGTTGAACATGACTGAAGTGACTTAGCATAGCATAGCAACCTTCATATCAGTAGAATTCCTAACTTATTGAAGAAACAACCTTAACATGAGATTGAGTAATTCCTCCAAGCTATGCTGGACTGATTGTTGCTGTTGTTTAATTTCCAAGCCATATCCAAGTCTTTGCAAACCCAATGACTGTAGCCTGCCAGGACCCTCTGTCCATGGGATTTACCAGGCAAGAATACTGGAGTGGGTTGCCATTCCTTTCTCCAAGAGATCTTCCAGACCCAGATATTGAACCCAGGTCTCCCCTATTGGCAGGTGGGTTCTCTACTGCTGAGGCACTAGGGAAGCCCTACTGCTGGGCTGATGAAAAACATTCTTTTGACTGCAATAATGTGAGGGTGATGATATCCACCTTTAAAGCCCTTCCATCTCCTTTGGATTTCCTCTTTCCATCTTCAATATAGTAATCCACATACAAGTCCCTGTCCTCCCCGCCCCACCTTCAAACACTTCTAGGCACTTATTCAATGTTGATATTGCTTTCTTGTCATTTAAACATTCCCTCATCATGCTGTTAAGGACTAGTGTCACAAAACTTAATTAGGAAATGTCCTTAAGTTTGAAAGAGGGAAAAAGAAAGCCATTCTAAGGACAATGGGTAGTACAAGAAAAAGTGCTTTAAGCAATGACAGACTCCTGCATAAACTATTATGATTGTATAGGGGAGGGTTGACTAACATACATGGGGAATAGGCTGGAGAAAAAAATTGTGAAAAAAGTGATCTGGTATCCTTTTTTACATTAGTGATAAAGATTCTAAGATTCTCCTTCTGAATTGTGACTGAGAGTGCAGAGAAGACTGTAGCTGAGCTAAATGTACAGGTCTGTTCTTTCTGCTGCTGCTGCTGCTGCTAAGTCGCTTCAGTCGTGTCCGACTCTGTGCGACCCCATAGATGGCAGCCCACCAGGCTCCTGTGTCCATGGGATTCTCCAGGCAAGAGTACTGAAGTGGGTTGCCATGTCCTTCTCCAATGCATGAAAGTGAAAAGTCAAAGTCAAGTCGTTCAGTCGTGTCCGACTCTTCTAGGATCCTTCAAATCATGTAGTCCATTGTATTTATTTTTTTAATTTTAAAAAATTTAATTTGCTTTATTCCAGCCTTTTTGAACACCAAAAAAGAGTTCAGCATATAGAAAAACAATATGTATGAATATATTTCTTGAAGTATTGTTTATACCAGGAAACATTGGGAAATAATTTAAATGTCTCATAGGTGAATAGTTAAAAAAATTATGAGATTCAACTCAATGGCCATTTGTAATGTTTAGCTCATTGCATTTAAATCTGTCAACACAGACAGATGTCATCTGTCAACACAGACAAATGTCTCTGTTAAAGTGTTATCTTGTGGATTTAGAAACTTTATATCAGGAATTTAAGAATGTCCCTCTTCATTTCTCACTAGGCTCACTAACATAAAATCATATTGTTTAGTTTTTGAACTCATACCACTACTGGGAACTGTGATCAAATATCTAGGGTCTCATCTCATTGAATCATTGAATCATTCACCCTCCTGTGAGATACACTTTATTATCACCACATTACAAACAAGGAAACTGATTCTCAAAATCTTAACCATTGTCACAGTATTAGGCTAATCCTACTCCTGTTTAATCCTAGTACAATGTGTTAGATTTTAATAATTTCTAGGTTAACTTTGGTCCTAATGAATAATTCTGTGATAATGTACTTACCTCATCAATATTGTTAAAAAAATTCACCCATGATAAAATTAATATTTTTGAAACTAGAAATGATAGAGGAGAAACAGCTTTGGAGTAGGGGCAGGGTGGCAAGGGAAAGGAACATTTAACCAAACCATGACCCTTATTTTTATACTGTGAACAATATTTTCATAAAGATAAAAAAATACTTTGTGTTTTAGTGGTTCTCATAGTGGTTTTGCTTCCAGCTATGAATTCTAGTCTTCAAATGCAGTTCCAGTCCTCCTCAGCTGTCTCCTCCCAGATTCTCCTCATCAGAGAGTCCCTGTTAGTGACCAGGGCTGGCTCTCAGAAGAGTAGGGAGGAGCATCTTCTCCCAGGGTTCCTGTCTTAACTCCTCCTGGTCCTCTGCTTCCCCAGACAAAAGGTCCTGTCCAGCTAGTGTCTGCCAGGCATGGCCTTCCCACTTGATATGTAGATGAGATTAAATGATCTTCCAATTCTTCTTCTCTTGCTGATAACAGAATACACTAGTAGTGACTCAGACAATTTTTGGATTAATTTTAAGCATATTGTATCATTTACTAAATTAAAGTATATAAATGATGAATAGGAATTAGTATTCATCTTGGAAAAGTATTGGTCTATTGTCAATATTGATCAACAAGATCTGGAGACAAGAAAGGGGGATAAGGAGAGACAAGTAATAATGATAGGAGTGAGAAAAGCATTGAGTGGACATGGTGCTCTAAGCTTGCTTTCCCTGGGGGTCTCTGTTGGTCTGGAGGAAGTTGCACATGGTGGAATGACTCTTCGCCAAATGAATGAAAGAGAAAGAGCAGAAGTGGGGAGGACACAAGCATACGTGCCCAGAAAATAGATGGTGGAGAGAAGATGCAAAAAGAGAATTCTGAAATTACAACAGAATAGATTGGATTGACAAAAGAGAAGACAAAGGGAGTCAGAGAAATAAAGGAGAGAGCAGAAAGTGGATCAGATATTTTTATGAAATGGGAATGGCAATAAAGGGCAAACTAGTGAAGATTTCTAAGTAATGATAACCAAGGGAGTGTGATAGGGAATCTTCTTTCTTTTCTAAATCTGTGTTGTTCCTCATGTTCCCAGAAGAGTTCAATGAAAGATGTTCAAGATCTCTCCAACATGATATTCTGGTGCAGATTCATGAACTCCCACAGGGACCAAACCTTTCCCCAGCATGCACATAATCTGGACCCAACTTTGGCATGCTCATTTTCATCTGGCCTTATGCCACTTTTTGCTCTCACATCCCTTCAACTCCTATCCTCAAACTTCAACCCTGCAGATCTTCCATCTGCAAACGCAGTTTTATTCCCAGTGCAGTCCCTGCTTTAACGAGGGGCCCGCTATCACAGTGGTGACTTGGTGCCTTCATTTTCTGCTGGAGCAGACATACTGGTTGCAGACAGTGATCTCTGCCAGGGAGGGAGAGTTCTGCCTCTCTTTGTCTCTTCTACACTCTGGCTTTCAGAACAGAGAGTTTATGCTTGAGTTTCTACTTCCCCAGGGGAAGACTGCCTTGCTGACCCTTCAGGGACCAGAGACTCAAGAGCCCAATATCTTCTTATCCCACTGGGAGGAAGACCTCCTATCAGTTCTTCAAAATCTGTTTTCCCTAAGCAGAGTCAATATTGCCCCAAAGGAGTCTCACAGTCAATTGTTGGACCAGTTAAATGGGTAAAATGCAATGTGTACTGTGCTTAGTCATGTCTGACTCTTTGTGACCCCATGGACTGCAACCTGTCGGGCTCCTCAGTCCATGGGGATTCTCCAGAATACTGGAGTGGGTTGCCATGCCCTCCTTCAGGGTATCTTCCCAACCCAGGGATTGAACCCAAGTCTCCTGTATTGCAGGCAGAATCTTTACCAGCTGAGCAACCAGGGAAAATGCAATATTTAAGAAATAAAAACATGATTAAATCTAGGCTTAACTTTCACTTTTCACTTTCATGCATTGGAGAAGGAAATGGCAACCCACTCCAGTGTTCTTGCCTGGAGAATCCCAGAGACAGGAGAGCCTGGTGGGGTGCCGTCTATGGGGTCGCACAGAGTCAGACACGACTGAAGTGACTTAGCAGCAGCAGCAGAGCAAGAAGGTTGAAGGCTAAAAGCTTTGATACCAGTGAGTATCAAGTTCTGATTTTTCTTGATAAAACATATGCCTTGTGCGTAAATTCGATCTTGTTTGCTTTTATGCTGACAGCTTATAGTAACTGTAAAACACACAGATCCACTCCCTAATCTTTTCATGTAGAGCCAGTAGTTCTACTTGAGTGAAGTTTTCAAGAAGCCCTGCTCTTGTGATACTTTTGATGTAAAATTTCAAGATAACAGTATATATCTAATTGCTTACCTTGTAATATACTGCATTACTGCCTGGAAGGTCAAAAGTATGTTTGATCCTCTGTTATTCAATTTTTCTAACTATTCCCCATTCCTGTGACCAAGTGTCCTAGGCTAAAGTTTAGATACTAATAGAATAAAATTCACCTCTCGGCTCTGCCACTTGACAAGATGCTTAAATTATCAGTCTTTTATTCCTAATTTGTATATTTGCTATGAGGAGTAAGTGTGAGCATGTTAGGAACATTTGACTGTTATTGCATGGTTATATTATTACTATTATAAAGTTTGGCTTCCTAGTATTTTTTTTGGAAACCATTCACTAACACAAACATTGAAATAAGTGCTGGTTCTCACCCAGCACTTATCACCCAGCAACCATGTTAATAAACATGGTTGTCTCACTGGAAGTCATGTGCACCTGGACTGTTACTCAGGGCCCTCTCTGGTAGATTACTACCTATCTCCTGGAAATTACCCTCTCATGCACCACTTTCCCCAGTCAATTTTTACATGCCATATATCTAGATTTTTAAGCCAGACATTCCAAAATTTGTTCAGATCTTTTCATTTGGTTCATAACCATAACTTAATTTAACCATATTTAAGCCACATAGGCCTCCTTATATCCTGTTGTATTGATTAATGTTGGTTATTACGAGACAGTGTTTTTAGGCCAATAACACCCGGTAAAGGCCAGACTCAGGTAAACAATGACTACTTGCACTTAAATCATTTTATAATCAGCATGTTCTTCACTTAATACTCTTTCTACATATTCAGTTGCAAAGTTTATGTGACTTTAAAATATTTATCATTGATACTCACTTTAAAGCAAGGTCAATTGAGTATCTTTCGAGAGTTTTTGAATGGAGAAAAGCATTACCCGGCATCTGGAAACTGCAAGATGTCAAGCCAATCTTGTTACAAACCAGTGAGTTAGAAAGGTAGCAGAAGATTTTTCCTTATGGAAATACCTCTTAAAACCTGTAAACTCTTCCTTTTAGACCCTTTCCACAGTATATTCTTACTTGCTTATAACATCAGAAAAACATTCAGAGGCTCAGTTTTATTATTTGTTAAGGAGGGGTAAAAGAGAGTTAGCAAAAAGAATGAGTCTTTCTACCAACATTTACTAAATAATTTTAATGTGACTTGCATTTTTTTCTTTTAATTTTCATAAAACACTATGAAATAGGTTATTGTATTACATGACCCGTTTTACAGATTTGGATACTAATGCTCAAAGGAATTAAGCAAATTTTTAATTTACATCAAATATTTGATGTATATTAATATTGATATTTGATATTAATATACATTAATTGATATTTGATCAATATACATCAAAAAGCTACAGTTGGAAAATACAGGGTTAGAAAGCAGATCAATGAGATTCCAGAGCAGAGCTCTCTGCAGTAACATTATATCATCTTAGTATTAGGTTTTTGTTGTTGTTGTTTAGTCACTAAGTTGTATCTGAGTCTTGCAACCCCATGGACTGCAGACCGTCAGGTTCCTCTGTCATGGGATTTCCCAGGCAAGAACACTGGAGTGGGTTGCCATTTTCTGAACCAGGGAATCTTCCCAACTCAGGGATCAAACCTATGTCTCCTGATCATCTCCTGGATTACAGGCAGGTTCTTCATGGCTTCATGGAGTTACTGGTGAAGCACAAATTGCCTGATATATGGTCCTTTGTAAACACTATTATCTGTCACTATTATTAAGGAGTCCTATTGTGTAAAGGAAATGGTAGGCACTAAATTCAGGTGTGGTTATTCTCAAAGAAAGGGACTTTGAAGGTTATAAAAACCAGTAATAGTGGAGCTCTGCCATAAGGGTGGTGTCATCTGCATATCTGAGGTTATTGATATTTCTCCTGGCAATCTTGATTCCAGCTTGTGCTTCTTCCAGCCCAGCGTTTCTCATGATGTACTCTGCATAGAAGTTAAATAAGCAGGGTGACAATATACAGCCTTGACATACTTCTTTTCCTATTTGGAACCAGTCTGTTGTTCCATGCCCAGTTCTAACTGTTGCTTCTTGACCTGCATATAGGTTTCTCAAGAGGCAGGTCAGGTGGTCTGGTATTCCCATCTCTTTCAGAATTTTCCGCAGTTTATTGTGATCCACACAGTCAAAGGCTTTGGCATAGTCAATAAAGCAGAAATGGATGTTTTTCTGGAACTCTCTTGCTTTTTCGATGATCCAGCGGATGTTGGCAATTTGATCTCTGGTTCCTTGTCCTTTTCTAAAACCAGCTTGAACATCTGGAAGTTCACAGTTCACATATTGCTGAAGCCTGGCTTGAAGAATTTTGAGCATTACTTTACTAGTGTGTGAGATGAGTGCAATTGTGCGGTAATTTGAGCATTCTTTGGCATTGTCTTTCTTTGGGATTGGAATGAAAACTGACCTTTTCCAGTCCTATGGCCACTGCTGAGTTTTCCAAATTTTCTGGCATATTGAGTGCAGCACTTTCACAGCATCATCTTTCAGGATTTGAAATAGCTCCACTGGAATTCCATCACCTCCACTAGCTTTGTTCGTAGTGATGCTTTCTAAGGCCCACTTGACTTCACATTCCAGGATGTCTGGCTCTAGGTGAGTGATCACACCATCGTGATTATCTTGTGGCAGAAAGTGAAGAGGAACTAAAAAGCCTCTTGATGAAAGTGAAAGTGGAGAGTGAAAAAGTTGGCTTAAAGCTCAACATTCAGAAAACGAAGATCATGTCATCTGGCCCATCACTTCATGGGAAATAGATGGGGAAACAGTGGAAACAGAGTCAGACTTTATTTTTTTGGGCTCCAAAATCACTGCAGATGGTGACTGCAGCCATGAAATTAAAGGACGCTTACTCCTTGGAAGGAAAGTTATGACCAACCTAGACAGCATATTGAAAAGCAGAGACATTACTTTGCCAACCAAGGTCTGTCTAGTCAAGGCTATGGCTTTTCCAGTGGTCATGTATGGATGTGAGAGTTGGACTGTGAAGAAAGCTGAGCACCGAAGAATTGATGCTTTTGAACTGTGGTGTTGGAGAAGACTCTTGAGAGTCCCTTGGACTGCAAGGAAATCCATCCAGTGCATCAGCCCTTGGATTTCTTTGGAAGGAATAATGCTAAAGCTGAAACTCCAGTAGTTTGGCCACCTCATGCCAAGAGTTGACTCTTTGGAAAAGACTCTGATGTTGGGAGGGATTGGGGGCAGGAGGAGAAGGGGACGACAGAGAATGAGATGGCTGGATGGCATCACTGACTCGATGGACGTGAGTCTGAGTGAACTCTGGGAGTTGGTGATGGACGGGGAGGCCTGGTGTGCTGCAATTCATGGGGTTGCAAAGAGTTGGACATGACTGAGCGACTGAACTGAACTGAACTGAACTGAATAGTGGAGCTCAACTATTAGTCTAATAGTTTTGAAGGTCAGGTAAAGGCAACTTAAGTAAACCTAGAGATTGAACAAGGAAGAGAAGTAGGAACCAGCTAAGCAAAGAGGATGAAAGAGTATCTCAGAAAGTGACAGCTGCACATAGGAAGGCTGTGTGTCATGTTCTAGACATCCAGGAAAGGAAAATAAAGCTCAGTAAACACGAGATATATTCCATTATTTAATTGAAATCATTTAAAATGTCAATTGGAACCCTCATCCATCAGAATAGAGATTTATTAAAATGTATTGATCTTGATTAGAATATTGATATATGCTTTTACTTATTGTTTTTATGTGAGTGCACGACTGAGCGACTTCCCTTTCACTTTTCACTTTCATGCATTGGAGAAGGAAATGGCAACCCACTCCAGTGTTCTTGCCTGGAGAATCCCAGGGACGGGGGAGCCTGGTGAGCTTCCGTCTCTGGGGTCGCACAGAGTCGGACATGACTGAAGCGATTTAGCAGCAGCAGCAGCAGCATACTTACTTTTCATATAGTAGCTCACAGTGCAATGCAGGAGCAGAGAAATCAACGGTCAATTTATTGTTCTTCACTGTGAGATGAAGAAGAAGAAAAAGTGCAGGACAGAAAGACAGAACTTTGCCTGGTGAAAGTTTAAGTAGATCATGGGATGTATCCTTGGTACTTTCAGTGAAGACTGAAAGAACCAGACTTTGGGGGAAGTGGTGAACTTTTGGAAGATTTTCCGTCCATGGTCAAAACAACATAATACATGCATAAGTTGTCATTGAGGCACACAAGCTTACATCTAGAAAGGATCTCCTAAAACAAATTGTTCACTCATCTCAAGTAATGGAGTAACATGAAAGACAGAATACCTCATTTGTTCCCAGGAATTTTTTTTTTTTTTTGGTGGTTGTGCAAGGCTCACAGCTCAGAACTTCTAACTCTACCAGTGCTTTCTTATGTTGCCAAGTACTTTAATGCCATTACAGGTACATTATTCCATCCCTAACCCTCTTCATTTAAGAAGAATATATTCCTGGAATTAATACTTGTATTGTTTCGAATCAAACTTTAAGCTCCTGAAAGCAACAGTAATGTTCTGTTTCTTTTGTACTTTAATAGCCAACAGAAGATTCCCAGGACACCAAGTGTGCTTACAAATTGTCCAATCAATTGGAGTGAGTGAAGTCGCTCAGTCATGTCCGACTCTTTGCGACTCCGTGGACTGTAGCCCCCAAGGCTCCTCCATCCATGGGATTCTCCAGGCAAGAATACTGGAGTGGGTTGCCATTTCCTTCTCCAATTTGGAAGCAATGTCCAAATAGTCTATTTTGTATTTCACTCTTACTCTGTTGTTGTTTAGTCACTAAGTCATGTCCAGCTCTTTTGCGACCCCATGGATTGTAGCCCACCAGGCTCCACTGTCCATAGTATTTCCCAGGCAAGAATACTGGAGTGGGTTGCCATTTCCTTATCCAGAGGATCTTCCCGACCCAGGGATTGAACCCACATTTACTGCTTGGCAGGTGGATACATTACAGCTGGTCCACCAGGGAAGCCCAATGGAGTACTATTTACCCATGAAATGTGAACTACTGAAGCACACGGCCCTGTAGATGAAACTCCAAAACATTATATTAACAAAAGGAGATGTTGACCTTAAAAATAAAAGAGCCAGAAACAAATTAACAAGCAGAACAAAATAGAGACAGACTTATAAATACAGAGAACAACTTTTGGTTCCTAAAGAGGAGGGTAGTTAGGGCTTTGGATGAAAGAGGTGAAGAGGATTAAGGGGGATAGCCTTCTAGTTATAAAATAAATGTCAGTGGGATGTAATGCACATCATAGGGAATAGAGTCAATAATATTGTGATAACTTTGTATATTGACAGGTGATTACTAGACTTATTGTGATGATCAATTCCTAAAGTATATAAATGTCAGATAGCTCTATTGTATAGCTGAACCAATATAATATTGCAAATCAACTATACTTCAATAAAAACAAACAGAAAGAAAATGCATATACAGGCCAGTCAGTTTATTTTACCAGCAAAATATGGGTTTATTTAGATATAGCTGAGAAACTGCAATTCATGACAAGCAAGCTATATATAGCAAAAGCCACAGGCAAGACCAACAAACAAAAGTTATTTTGGAGAAACAGAAGAAAATTAGGAGGGATTTGTTTTGAATGAAAGTCAATTGGAGAAAAGTGAAAGTTCAGGGCAATGATGATTTGTTGAGTTGCAAGGGGTAGTGAATTTCTTGTAGGAGATGCAATGTACATCTTTCACTGTTGATCCTATGTTGTTGTTCAGTCACTTCAGTCGTGTCTGGCTCTTTGCAATCCCATGGACTGTTGCACTCCAGGCTTCCCTGTCCTTTACCATCTCCTGGAGTTTGCTCAAACTCATGTCCACTGAGTCAGTGTTGCCATCCATTCTGTCATCCCCTTCTCCTCCTGCCTTCAATCTTTCCCAACATCAGGGTCTTTTCCAGTGAGTTGGCTATTTGCATCAGGTGGCCAAAATATTGGAGCTTCAGCTTCAGCATCAGTCCTTCCAATGAAAATTCACTGGTTGATTTCCAATCAATCATCAGTTGATTCAAAAGTTGATTTCCTTTAGGATTGACTGGTTTGATGTCCTTGCAGTCCAAGGGGCTCTCAAGAGCCTTCTCCAGTACCACAGTTTGAAGGCATCAGTTCCATGGCACTCAGTCTTTTTTATTGTACAGATCTCACATCCGTACATGATGTTTTTCCAGTAGTCATGTTTCTGCCCATAGTTGATGGATATTTCCTATTGACGACTCTTCTGTTGGGGTCTACAATAGATGATTCTTCCTGTAAATTGACTTCCAGTGGTACTGTATGAGAGTTCCTCCTTCTGGCATCTTGACTCCATTTCAGTGAGGTCTCCCTTTGATAACTGTCACAAAGCCAAACACAGAATACATCTCACCTGATTATATTATATGAAACTGCAAAATATGGAAAGCTAACGCAGAGATACATTAAGTAACCACTGCTTGACTAAGGCCAGGGGTAGAGGAAAAGTTCAGCTGCAAGTAAACTGGGGCAACTTTTCTTCAGTGATGGAAATAGTCTTTTTATTGATTTTGGTGGTTGTTAAAATGATGCACACTGTATAAAAACTCTTTATTTCAGATGCATCTTATTATGTATAAACACTATCTTAATAAAAAAAGATACAAAAAATACAAACTCAAAAAACCAATGAGGAAATAAGGATGTCAATTTATATTTAATTAACTTTAAACATTAAAATATTACAATTTGCTATAATTAGTTGTGCCTGTGGGAGGAGATGAGCTCAAGGTCTTCCTACTCTGCCGCCTTGGCCACTTCTGCAGCACTGTTCACTGAAGGCCTCTCTGGTTTTGTAGTTAAAATAAACTTATCGTAGATAGTGTATGAGATGAGACTCATTTTGTGCTTTTCCAGTCTCATATGTCTGTTTTTGCCTTTTATTGGACCGAAGCAGATGTTGAACACTTAGTACATTCATGACTATCTTCATACATTCCTTTAAAACTTTGTTGTTGTTATTTAGTCACTCAGTCATGTCTGACTCTTTTGCCACTTCATGGACTGTAGTCCACCAAGCTCCTCTGTCCATGGGATTTCCCAGGGAAGAATACTGGAGTGGGTTGTCATTTCCTTCTCCAAGGAATCTTCCCGACCCAGGGATCAAATCCACTTTTCCTGCATTGTCAGGTGGATTCTTTACCACTGAGCCAGCAGGAAAGCCCTCTTTTAAAACTCACTAACAGAGAAAATGAGGGACACTACCACTTATTGTGACTTGCTATTTTACTCAACATCAGAATGTGTCTGTGCTGCTTCTTTAGTCCTCTGGATATGAGAGGGGAAATAATTCCCCAAAGCCCACAAACAAGTAAAAATTTAAAAATTAGATGCGGAGGGAGAAGAGGTTTTGCCATCAGATTTTATGGAAAATATTAAATTTTCAAAAAAAATTATATTTTGTATTTCTATTACTTCATGTAAAAAACAAAAAACAAAAAACCAAACTGCCCGTGGAGCCCACCTTCATGGCAGGAGCTCTGAGGAGACCACCCAGACAGATACAGGACTTGCAGGTGGTTCTGATAAGTCAGTCCAGAGAGACAAGAAACAGCTCACAGAGTGCATCCACATCTCTTCACTGGACCCTTTGTCCATTTTTTTGTCTATACCTTCAGTTACCAAGTTTAGAACATGATTACCAGACTGGTTAATATTGCCTCATATTTTTTCTTTGTACATTTTGTCTCTATATCTCTTTTGCATTATTTCTCTCATTCTTCAATTTAAATAAGCTGCATTTCTGTATCTTTATCTATATAAGTTTTTTTCCCCTACAATGTCAAATCTGTTATAAACCCATTCAGTGACTTTAATTTTTGTTCAGATATTATTTATTTTTACTCTAGAAATTCCATTAATTTCTTTTTTAACCTTCCTTTTCTTTGCTTTTTATCTCTTCTTTAACATAGTTATAATATTGTTTTAATATTTTTAGCTTTACAGTTGCATCATCTCTGTAAATTTCTGAGTCTGCTTGTCCTAACTAGCTTTTCTCCTTGTTATGGGTCACATTTTCCAGCATCTTAGTATGGGTATTGGTTTTTTGTTAGATGTTGAGAATGTTACAACATTGGAAATCCAAGTTTTTTGATAGTTGTTTTGGTTTAAAGAGTGTTTTAGCTCATTTGGGCTGCTGAAACAAAATATTACAGGCTGAGTAGCTTGTAAACAATGGAAATTTCTTTCTCATAATTCTGGAGACTGAAAGTCCAAGATCAAGGCACCAGCAGAGTTGCTTTCTGGAGAGGCCCTTCCTCCTGGTTCATTACTGGTGACTTGTAGGTCTGACCTGACATAATGGAAAGGTGAGAGGCTTTTGTGGGGTCTCTTTTATAAGAAGAGTAAGCCCTTTCATGAGGGCTCCACTCTCATTTGAACCTTAGTACCTCCCAAAGGTCCTACTTCCTAGTAGCATCATCAGTGAGGGTTGGGATTTCAACAGATCAGTGAGGGAGGGGCACAAAAGTTCACACCAAAGAGAGGAGTATGTGAGTTTGCTTTGGCAAGCCAGTAAGGTATGTTTTGATCAGGCTGTCCCTCTCAAGATTTGTTTTCAGTTTTTTAAGGTAGATCTTGAGTAACCTTATCTCCAGGGCTACTTTAGTATCACTAATTATACATGGCTATCCTGGAGATCCTCCTGAATATAAGATATTGAATATAGTCTCTCCACTCTGGATGGCTATGAAAATGTTAGTCACTCAATCGTGTTCTACTCTGTGTGATCTCATGGACTGTAGCCTGCCAGGCTCCTATGTCCATGGGGTTTTTCAGGCAAGTATAATGGAGTGAGTTGCCATTTCCTCCTCCAGGGGATCTTCCCGACCCAGGAATTGAACATATCTCCTGCATTGGCAGTCAGATTTTTTACCACTGAGCTACCTGGGAAGCCTCTGTTTCAACTACTATTGCTGCTAAGTCACTTCAGTCGTGTCCGACTCTGTGCGACCCCATAGACGGCAGCCCACCAGGCTCCCCCATCCCTGGGATTCTCCAGGCAAGAACACTGGAGTGGGTTGCCATTTCCTTCTCCAATGCATGAAAGTAAAAAGTGAAAGTGAAGTCACTCAGTCATGTCCGACTCTTAGCGACCCCATGGACTGCAGCGTACCAGGCTCCTCCGCCCATGGGATTTTCCAGGCAAGAGTACTGGAGTGGGTGCCATTGCCTTCTCCGGTTTCAACTACATGAGCTTTCAAACCCACATTTACCTGTCTTTACTTGTCTCTTACTGTACTGTGAACTCTTTTTGACCAGGGACAGTGTGTAATTCGTCTGTTTTCTTGGAATTATGGTATAGGGCCTGGCACATAGGAAAGAAAAACAAAAATTAATGAGTTTTTTTTTTTTTAATTTCCAGTAACCAACATCTAGGTTATGGAGTCCTATTATAGAAGTAAGTACAACTTTGACAACAATAAAAACATCCACTAAAGTAATACATCATAAGTAATCTTATCTTTATATACACAAAATAGGGCATACAACCATACATAAGATTTACAATTATGCAAAAAGAAAAATATAAATAAGTATTTCATTAGTCACTAGCATTAGAAAGTCCTCATTGACAAAAGACAATGTGTCCCTGGTCTTGGAATTAGAGTCTCACTCTTATCTTAGGTTCTACTGTAAGCAGCTAGATGTGTGGATTTTCTGCTACTTTTCTTAGCTTTTACCCACACAGTACTTCATCTAGAAGGGTTGGAGTAAAAATATAAATATTGAATTACTGTTTTGGAGAACAGAGGTTTTACTGTTGAGCTATTATCTCTGCTGGATTACTAGACTGTGGTGTGTTTTTTCTGGTTTGTGCCTGATTCTGATGATGGGCCTCCTTTTTCAGTTTTAATTTCTTCTGTTTGTTTACAGTTTAGAGGATTATGTTTCTGTTTTGGCTCAAACTCAAGTTTCTGTTATAATATTCTGCTTAGACCTTCAAATCCTTTCTTATATTTAGGTCTGGACTTTCTGCCAAGTGGCCATGGCCTTGGACGCCTACCTTAGGTTCTTCTTGGCTATATCCCTCCTATCTATTGATGTTTCCCACTGCTTCTTGAACTACTGCTTCTTCCACGTTCAGTGACTTTGCACTTATACATATGGACCTTGCCTATTTACTCATTTTTGCAACCTTAGCATCATATCAAGGGTTGGTTTACGTTAGGGATAATGCATATTTGATAGGTGATTGTTGTTAAATGTTGGATGTAACTATGGGTAAAGTGTGACCAAACTGTAAGGTCTCACCCAACAGAATCTGAGCTTTAACATTTTATTAATAATGGCTATCAGGTTTGAAGAGACAGGTTTCCTGCTCATATGGTTGAATGGATAGTAAATTTTAATAATCTCACTATTAAATGTTTCATAGAAAATAATTCAGTTAATTTAAAATACATACACCTGTGTGTAAATAGTGTAAAAAGAAACTTAAAGAATTATAAATTATGATTATTATCATCTACCTTCTGGTAAACCTTTGATAATAACACTTATTTACTCTAGCACTAAGCACTAATATTCCCTACTTATGATGAGTAAAATCTTTATTTACATTTTTCCTTAGGCTCTATAACTTTGAAGATTTATACGGGGCTCATTTTCAACTTCATCATTGCAGGATTTGAAGACTATATGTTGTAAAAAGCCAGTATATAAGCCATCTCTTATTTTAATATTTACACATTGAAAGTGAAATCGCTCAGTCGTGTCTGACTCTTTGTGACCCCATGGACTGTAGCCTACCAGTCTCCTCAGTCTATGGAATTTTCCAGGCAAGAATACTGGAGTGGGTTCCCATTTCCTTCTCCAGGGGATCTTCCCGACCCAGGGATCAAACCCAGGTCTCCCATATTGCAGGCAGAGGCCTTACTGTCTGAAGCACCAGGGAAGCCCTCTTTACACATTGGTTCCTAGGAATTAGCATTCTTAACATGCACCTTTTAATACAAGAAATCATCATTTAACATATAAAACCCTGGCTGCCTTTTCTCCATGTGGCAAAGCAAAGAAAAAGAAAAATTACAACAAAGAAGAAAGAAGATAGCTGTACCTATTTTCCAAAAAAGATTCATTTATCCTCAATTCATTTGGTCTCCTCCCCATTTGGAGTCTAGAGCTGCATTAATTAATATAGTAGCCACAAGTCACATGTGTCTATTGAGCACTTGAAATGTAGATAGTTCCAGCTGAAAAATGCTTTAAATATAAAATACACACTGGATTTCAAAGTTGTTGTTGTTGCTTAGTCACTCAGTTGTATTCACCTTTTTTGTGACCCCGTGGACTGTAGCCTGCTGGACTCCTCTGTGCAGATAATTTCCCAGGCAAGAATATTGGAGCAGGTTGCCATTTCCTCCTCTAGGGGATCTTTCTGACCCAGAGATCGAATTTGGGTTTCCTGTGTCTCTTGTGTTGCAGGCAGATTCTTGACTGTTGAGCCACCAGGGATTTCAAAGACATAGCACATAAAAAAAAGTACACTATTTCACTATTAAATTGTTTTATATTCATTGTGTACTGTAATGATAATGTTTAGATTATATTGGAGTAAATAAAATACACTATTATAATTAACTTTTAATTTTTTGATTTGGCTACCAAAAACCCAAAATTAAATATGTGGTTCAAATGGAGAGAAATATTCTAGAAGACATCTTCCTTTGTATCACCCATTTTAGAGAAATAAAGCCATTGCTAAATCTGTTTACCTTGTTTATCAAATGAGTCTGTCAATATTGCTTTGATATGGGCCACAAACGTATAAATGTATATAAACAAAACAATGTAAAGCTTTCAGACATATATTTTTAAAATGTGAACATCATACTGGCCTATTTGGGAGACAAAGTTATATAAAATTTCCTTAGTCCTGGGAAAGTTATGTGCTCTAAATCTTACAATTTAGCTCATTGAAAAAATTTTTTTACATTCAAGTTTTTCTACTGGAGAGATCTGGGCTTGATATACAAACACTTTTACCCTAATACAGATCTGTCCACAAAGTTTTAAATTAGTGCATTAATATAATATTGTTAAAACTTGAAGACTTTAATATTTTCTAAGATTTAGTGGCCTATATTTAATTTAGAGGAATATTATATCTGTATTCACAAGACCTTCCCATTGGCATCCAGTTAGGCACATTTTAGACCAAATAGGATTTTTGTTATGCTAAAATCTTCGGGAAAATGAAATTTTGGGGAGATCTTTCATTTGAGAATTGTGTATTCCTGGAATTAATGTTTGTGTTCCTCCAAACGAAACTTTGAGCCAATGAAAACAGCAATAATGTTTTAATATCTTTGTACTTTAATAGCTAACAGAATTCCCAGAGATACAAGGTATGCTGTGGTGGATTCATTTTGATATTTGGCAAAACTAATACAATTATGTAAAGTTTAAAAATAAAATAAAATTTAAAAAAAAAGAAAAAAAAAAGAAACTGTCCAATGAAAAGAAAACAATGTCCATCTAGTCTGTTTTATATTTCAGAATTATTACTAGATCTCATTTATAATGCTTGCAGTTCTTTAACTCAGCAGAGCTCTATTTGCGTACCAGAAACGGTGACACTCTGGATTCAAATGATAGGTGGTAATAAGAATTTAGAAGTCTTTTAAATCTAATACAACTCATTGATAACACATGAGCAATTCAGGAGAACACCCTGCCTTTTTGCAATGTACATTGCCAAAAATCATCTTGCTTTCTAGACGAGAAGATAGAGACAAAGGCCCAGACAAGAACAGAGCAGGGACCAGAAACAGAAGCAGTGACAAAGAAAGACAATCATGTGGTTGAAGGATGAGAGAAAAAGACCAAATTAAAGACTGGTAGCAACTCTCCACCACTCAGGACTGAAATGTCAACTCTTATTTTTATTCTCCAGTATGTTCCTTTCTGTGGAAATAATAAGACATTATACATTATACAACACAATCCACCAAATATCCACAGTTGTATACTTAATATTATATATTTTATGTCATATTAACAGTTGGCTATTCAGGAAAGTAAATCTCTCACTTTAGAGCCTGCCTTAAGGAAGCAATAGGATAATAGGTGTGGGAAAAAGGAGAAAGGGCCAAGAAAATTCCTGATTGAAGAGTGAGAGAAAGAGAAACTCTAAATGAAACTTCAGCATTATTAAAGGGAGACACATAGTTCATCCAGTTTGAGAGTAAAACTTATGAACTTCAGTCCACTTATCCATTATTGATTCAAAAAGCATCCTACTTTAGGAATGCAGAGATCCAAGTTGTCTTAATTACCAACCTTTTTTCAGTAACCTCTGGATTCCTTGCTTGATTTCCTGGGTTCGCACCCCATAGACAATGGGGTTGAGGGCCGCAGGAATGACATGATGGAGGACATTGAGCAAGACTGGCACATCAGGGGACACCTTCTTCTTTGCCACATGAGTGAGGACAAAGACCAGAAGGATGGTGCTGAAGAAGAGGATAAGGATGAAGTGGGAGCCACATGTGCTTAGGGCCTTGGCCACAGCTCCTTCTGCCTTGAGTCTCAGAACAGCCCGCAGTATGAGGGTGTAGGAGAGGAAGATGAGGATGAAGTCAGATCCCAGCAGAGTCCAGCCTCCAGCAAACTGGTAGACACGGTTGATGGTGACATCATCACAGGAGAGCCTGGACACAGACATATTGGCACAGATGCAGTTCTCAATGACATTTCTCCCACAATAATGGAGTCGTACAGAGAGGATGGGGATGGGCACTGTGAAAAGGACATTTCTGGCTAAAATAAAGATAGTTGCCTTTGCAACAAATTGGTCTGTGATGATAGATGGGTACCTCAATGGTTGGCAGATGGCCACATAGCGGTCATAGGCCATGACCATGAATGTGCAGGACTCCATGGCAAGGAAGCAATTCATGATGTACATCTGAAGGAAACAGGTAAAGAAGCTGATCGATCTGAGACCAAACCAAAAGATGGCCAGGACCTTGGGGATGACAGTGAGACAGAGCACCATGTCCAGCAGGGAGAGGAAGCTGAGCAGGTAGTACATGGGCTCGTGCAGAGAGGCCTCCAGCCGGATGGTGATCAGGAGGGTGGCGTTGGCCCCCATGGCCAGAACGAAGAGGAGACTGAGGGGCAGGGACAGCCAGTGCTGCCAGCTGGGGGACCTGACAAAACAGTTCAGGAGGAAGTCTGAAATCTCAGTGGAGGTGCTGCCATTTTGGTGTGCTGTCATATTTTGTCATATATTTCTGCAGCTTCCTTTTAGTGATCTGTAAAATTAGGATAATATTTAGCTACTGATGCAAGGTGCATTGTAGAATAAGTTGCTTTAATTAAGTGAAACCATTGCATCCTAGCAGATTTTCAGAGCCAAGGAAATTTATTTGTGTATCCTTTGTGCCATACTACTGGTATATTCCTTTTATGTTAAAAAAATAGAACTGGAGTGATATGATTTGTCTATATATGCTGGATTTATTCAAGATTTATTAGAGCTTTTAAATTATAGAAACTAAAATAAGGAGAAAATAACTTAGAAAACTACTTTGTGAAAGGTGAATCTCCAAATTTGTACTCCTAAGTTTCTTCCTCTTTTTTGCTTTTATGGACTACATAGACTACCATACATATGACTGAACTATAGCAGTACAACCAAATAAGCAGCAGATCCTGGCACAAACTAGGGGCAAAAGAAAATGACTCTGACTCCTCAACTACCCCAAGCTGACAATTCACTTATACTTGTTTTTCTTTAATTAGATAATTTAAAAACTGTACACTGAAAATAAAGTTAGTTAATCTGCTTTTTGCTTAAAAATTCATTTTCATTTGATAGGTACAGATCCTGAAAAGAATTGCTTTTTTCCTCTTTGTCAGATTTTCATATTAGTAGGATTCCTAACCTTTGGAAGAAACAACCTTAAAAGGAGAGTGAGAAAAATCTCATAGCTATGGGGGAGCAATACCTGTCATTAAAGATGAAAAGCTGATTCTTCTGATTACAGTAGTGTGAGGGTGTTGAAGTCCACCTCTAGAGTCCTTCCATCTCTAATCTGCTTCCCTTTTCCGTCTTACAAACTATAACCCCAAATCTCACCATCTCCAGGAAACTTTTCTTATCTGAGAATTTTAAAGTAATTCCTGAAAGAGTTCATAATTCCCTGCATAGAAGCAGGGAAAATCTTGAAATGACCTTCAGAGGGTACTGGAATAATTAGCAATTCAGACAAGAATATCCATGGGGAAACCTAGAGGAAGAAGCATGATTTTCATCTCCTGAAGTGCTGTGTTATGACCAGTGCCTTTTCTTGGCAAAACTCTATTAGTCTTTGCCCTGCTTCATTGTGTATTCCAAGGCCAAATTTGCCTGTTACTCCAGGTGTTTCTTGACTTCCTACTTTTGCATTCCAGAGATGCAGAGATGAAAGAGATGGGAATACCAGACCACCTGACCTGCCTCTTGAGAAATTTGTATGCAGGTCGGGAAACAACAGTTAGAACTGGACATGGAACAACAGACTGGTTCCAAATAGGAAAAGGAGTATGTCAAGGCTGTATATTGCCACCCTGTTTATTTAACTTCTATGTAGAGTACATAATGAGAAATGCTGGACTGGAAGAAGCACAACCTGGAATCAAGATTGCCGGGAGAAATATCAATAACCTCAGATATGCAGGTGACACCACCCTTATGGCAGAAAGTGAAGAGGAACTCAAAAGCCTCTTGATGAAAGTGAAAGTGGAGAGTGAAAAAGTTGGCTTAAAGCTCAACATTCAGAAAACGAAGATCATGGCATCTGGTCCCATCACTTCATGGGAAATAGATGGGGAAACAGTGGAAACAGTGTCAGACTTTATATTTTGGGGGCTCCAAAATCACTGCAGATGGTGACTGCAGCCATGAAATTAAAAGACGCTTACTCCTTGGAAGGAAAGTTATGGCCAACCTAGATAGCATATTAAAAAGCAGAGACATTACTTTGCCAACAAAGGTCCGTCTAGTCAAGGCTATGGTTTTTCCTGTGGTCATGTATGGATGTGAGAGTTGGACTGTGAAGAAGGCTGAGCGCCGAAGAATTGATGCTTTTGAACTGTGGTGTTGGAGAAGACTCTTGAGAGTCCCTTGGACTGCAAGGAGATCCAACCAGTCCATTCTGAAGGAGATCAGCCCTGGGATTTCTTTGGAAGGAATGATGCTCAAGCTGAAACTCCAGTACTTTGGCCACCTCATGAGAAGAGTTGACTCATTGGAAAAGACTCTGATGCTGGGAGGGATTGGGGGCAGGAGGAGAAGGGGATGACAGAGGATGAGATGGCTGGATGGCATCGCTGACTCAATGGACGTGAGTCTCAGTGAACCCCGGGAGTTGGTGATGGACAGGGAGGCCTGGCGTGCTGCGATTCATGGGGTCGCAAAGAGTCGGACATGACTGAGCGACTGATCTGATCTGATCTGAAGTGCTTTGGGATAATTATTTCTAGTAATAAGATGACATTTCTGAGAACAATGCAAAAAGATTATTTTGTGTCTTTGCCTACTAACTGACCATTCTTTTCTCCTCTTTTTTTCTGGAAGCTTTGTTCCTACATGTTCTTCAATCCATGTCATTCAAAAAGCACTGAAAAACCTGTTCAACCTTAGAAGTAACGAAGCATCAGTTTCTCACCCTCTCCTTTCCATCTTTGCTTGCAATCAAAACTTGCCAATTACAGCGCTAGGGCTGAGGACCTGGGGCTAATAGATACTGGTTCTAGCCAGGAGTAGGAAAAAGCCAGGAAAGTTGAAGGTTCAAGACTAAACTGGAGACATAGACACCCAAGCTTTTTCCTAAGCTGCATGTTAAGCCACAGCATAGCATTGTGGAAGCCCTGTTTCATGAAGTGGAAAGGTTGTTAGGGATCATCTAACTCCACAAAGGGATTTCCTGGTGGCTCAGTGGTAAAGAATCCACCTGCCAGTGCAGAAGAAATGGGTTGGATCCCTGGGTTGGGAAAGTCCCCTGGAGAAGGAAATGGCAACCCACTCCAGTATCCTTGCTTGGGAAATCCTATGGACGGAGGAGCCTGGCAGGCTACAGTTCATCAGGTTGTGAAAAGGCAGACACGACTTACTGACTAAACAACAAAACTGTACAAAACTCAGATAGACCTGTAAGACATCTCTCCAAAATTATAGACATTATTGAGTGTATCCAGTGCCAGATACTGCACTGAGCTTTGAGCTTTATTTTCTCGTTTTGGCAGCCATAGCTTTTTGAAACTCTTTAATCTGAAAATCAATCTGATTTGAAAACTGAGGAACTATTTTCAGATCCCCACTGACCCCTAGTTGTGGTCTCTGTGCTCAGTCTGTGAAGTTATATAGACTAGGTTAAATTCCTACTCCATGACTGAAGCATTTGTGGGCAGAAGGTTTGCCCTAGGGCACCTAAATGACCATATTTATAGTTGTAAATACCCCATTTTCACAAATGGGCTCTAGATGATGCATTTTCCAACTCTTCCACTATTTATTAATCTCATATGGGCAAACTCCAGCTTCTCTGCATCTCTATTACCACCAAGAGATGCCACCAAAGAAGAGAAGGACAAAGGAGAGAAGGAAGTCCCAGAGTAGAGGATCTCACCTGTGCTTACTCACCTGAGACAGGAGGTAGTATCTACCACCTGGTGTTCTGACTACTTCAGCAGTACTGACTCAGGAATAGTGGGGAACGCAGATCACCAATGAAGATATAGATCTTCCCTGTCTTCTGGTTAATCTTGGTACAGCTGCCTCTCAGGCACCCTTCACCCAGACTTGCTTGACAAAGATGTGAAGATGGGGTCTGGCTCCATGGATACTGGAGCCTTGGATACTTCCTGAAGTAACTGGGGTAGTTATACCTCTGGAGCCTAAGGGACTCTGCCCCTTGGGAACTTCTCTATTGTTGCTCCCTTTGGAATAAAAAGCCATTCTGAAATAGGAAGGCAGGCAGATAGGAGAATAAATTATCTTTTTGCTTTTCAAAAGAAAGTACTTCTAATGATGGAGTCATATATACACAGGGTGCTCTGTAGGCAATTAGTTCATTTCCTGGGTTTGCGTGTCCTACATACATCCCTACATGTTCATACTAATTTGTACATGTGCACTTGGTACTTCCATAGATCCAGTAACTTCACTCAGAAGTTCTCTTGGATCTCCTGCACCTGCTGTTAGATAGGTACATCCTGAATCATCTTAGGTACATCCTGAATCATGCTATTGAATAGATCAATGTTATCTTATCATGAATTTATCATAACATTGTAATGATAAAAATGTAAGAGAAAACTGAACAAAATATTATTGAGAAAATGCAATGTGTTTTTCAGAAAGAAAATTCTACATTAATTTTTCCTTTATAAAGGATTATTAAATGGGATTTTATTACAACTGATTTTTAGGAAACATAATTTGTTGTTTATTTTTTATTTTCATTTTTAACTTTACAGAAATTAATCATTTATCTCAAGTTATGGGGACAGACATTTTCAGTTTCTCTAAGGCCCTTTGCTTTATTTTTATTTCTCTTCTGCATGCATCAACATTCCTCCTTGTTGTCTCCCTTTTGGAAAAGTAAAAACTCAAGTGCACTTAAAATGTCTTTCTAATTAGTCACAAGTATGCTTATTTAGTTGTATGCTCATTTATGGGAGGATAATTTGGATGTTGAAATTATATAAAGGTCATTGGGTTGTAAGTCTGCTGCTACTTAATTTTCCATCAACCCTAAATATTAAAAAATATATATACATGCTCCTATATGTTGATATATGTGATTTCATTATTTTAAACTGCTGTTCAATTTCTGTTATGTGCATTTGCCCTTTTTCATATAAGTAGCTAACACCCATATGACCTATAATTAATTGTTCAGCTCAGTTCAGTTCAGTTCGGTTGCTTGGTCATGTCCGACTCTTTGCGACCCCATGAATTGCAGCACGCCAGGCCTCCCTGTCTATCACCAACTTCCGGAGTTCACTCAAACACACGTCCATCGAGTCGGTGATGCCATCCAGCCATCTCATCCTCTGTCGTCCCCTTCTCCTCCTGCCCCCAATCCCTCCCAGCATCAGGGTCTTTTCCAATGAGTCAACACTTAGCATGAGGTGGCCAAAGTACTGGAGTTCGAACTTTAGCATCATTCCTTCCAAAGAACATCCAGGGCTGATCTCCTTCAGAATGGACTGGTTGGATCTCCTTGCAGTCCAAGGGACTCTCAAGTGTCTTCTCCAACACAAAGTTCAAAAGCATCAATTCTTCAGTGCTCAGCCTTCTTCACAGTCCAACTCTCACATCCATACATGACCACTAGAAAAACCATAGCCTTGACTAGATGGACCTTGGTTGACAAAGTAATGTCTCTGCTTTTGAATATGCTGTCTAGGTTGGGCATAACTTTCCTTCCAAGGAGTAAGCGTCTTTAAATTTCATGGCTGACACCATCTGCAGTGATTTTGGAGCCCCCAAAATATAAAGTCTGACACTGTTTCCACTGTTTCCCCATCTATTTCCCATGAAGTGATGGGACCAGATGCCATGATCTTCGTTTTCTGAATGTTGAGCTTTAAGCCAACTTTTTCACTCTCCTCTTTCACTTTCATCAAAAGGCTTTTTAGTTCCTCTTCACTTTCTGCCATAAGGGTGGTGTCACCTGCATATCTGAGGTTATTGATATTTCTCCTGGCAATCTTGATTCCAGCTTGTGCTTCTTCCAGCCCAGCGTTTCTCATGATGTACTCTGCATATAAGTTAAATAAGCAGGGTGACAATATACAACCTTGATTTACTCCTTTTCCTATTTGGAACCAGTCTGTTGTTCCATGTCCAGTTCTAACTGTTGCTTCCTGACCTGCATATAGGTTTCTCAAGAGGCAGATCAGGTGGTCTGGTATTCCCATCTCTTTCAGAATTTTCCACCGTTTATTGTGATCCACACAGTCAGAGGCTTTGGCATAGTCAATAAAGCAGAAATAGATGTTTTTCTGGAACTCTTCTGCTTTTTCCATGATCCAGCAGATGTTGGCAATTTGATCTCTGGTTCCTCTGCCTTTTGTAAAACCAGCTTGAACATCTGGAAGTTCACGGTTCACGTATTGCTGAAACCTGGCTTGGAGAATTTTGAGCATTACTTTAGTAGCCTGTGAGATGAGTGCAATTGGGCAGTAGTTTGAACATTCTTTGGCATTGCCTTTCTTTGGGATTGGAATGAAAACTGACCTTTGCCAGTCCTGTGGCCACTGCTGAGTTTTCCAAATTTGCTGGCATATTGAGTGCAGCACTTTCACAGCATCATCTTTCAGGATTTGAAATAGCTCAACTGGAATTCCATCACCTCCACTAGCTTTGTTCGTAGTGATGCTTTCTAAGGCCCACTTGACTTCACATTCCAGGATGTCTGGCTCTAGGTGAGTGATCACACCATCGTGGTTATCTGGGTCTTGAAGATCTTTTTTGTACAGTTCTTCTGTGTATTCTTGCCACCTCTTCTTAATATCTTCTGCTTCTTTCTGGTCATAGCAAACACCCTCTTCCAACAACACAAGAGAAGACTCTACACATGGACATCACTAGATGGTCAACACTTAAATCAGATTGATTATATTCTTTGCAGCCAAAGATGGAGAAGCTCTATACAGTCAGCAAAAACAAGACCAGGAGCTGACTGTGGCTCAGACCATGAACTCCTTATTGCCAAATTAAGACTTAAATTGAAGAAAGTAGGGAAAACCTCTAGACCATTCAGGTATGACCTAAATCAAATCCCTTATGATTATACAGTGGAACTGAGAAATGGATTTAAGGGCCTAGATCTGATAGATAGAGCACCTGATGAACTATGGATGAGGTTTGTGACATTGTACAGGAGACAGGAATCAAGACTATCCCCATGGAAAAGACATGCAAAAAAGGAAAGTGGCTGTCTGGGGAGCCCTTACAAATAGCTGTGAAAAGAAGAGAAGTGAAAAGCAAAGGAGAAAAGGAAAGATATAAGCATCTGAATGCAGAGTTCCAAAGAACAGCAAGAAGAGATAAGAAAGCCTTCCTCAGTGATCAATGCAAAGAAATAGAGGAAAACAACAGAATGGGAAAGACTAGAGATCTCTTCAAGAAAATTAGAGATCCATAGGGAATATTTCATGCAAAGATGGGCTTGATAAAGGACAGAAATAATTAATTGTTTGCATAAATTAATTACTGCTACTGTTAATATCATTGTACAACTCTCTTTATGGACTTAGTAACTGTATATATATGATTTTTTCAGTTATAAAAGTATAAACATATTTAAATATAAATATCAGGTTTTCCTGATGGCTCAGACAGTAAAAAATCTTCCTGCAATGCAGGAGACTCAGTTTGATCCCTGAGTCATGAAGATCTCCTGGAGAAAGGAATGGCTATGCACTCTAGTATTCTTGTCTGGAGAATTCCATGGACAGAGGAGCTAATTTGACTAGGAATTACCAAATTTGTCTCCAAAATATTTACAAAATGCCAGAAGAAATTCCTGACATTTTTTAATTTTTCACATTCTTTACACCATTTGATACTTTTTTTGAAAACTCAATGGATGTAAAATAGCATCTCATTATTTTAAATTTATTTTCTTCTGATAATTGAGCTTTCTTTATGTATATTTATCCATTTGTGGGTTTTATAGTATGAATTACATATTCACATCCTGTGCCTTCTTTTCTATTAATTGCTATTTTCCTTGCATATTAAAAATTTTTCCTGTGTAATTATATATTAAAGCCCCTGTTGACTAGATGTTGCTAATATCCTCTCTGGTCTGTCCTATGGCTGTCAGTTTTAGTGCATGCTGTCCATTACTTAATGAAAATCTTTAATTTGATCAAGTCAAGCTACTACTACTACTAAAGTCACTTCAGTCGTGTTCGACTCTGTGCGACCCCATAGACAGCATCCCACCAGGCTCCCCGTCCTTGGGATTCTCCAGGCAAGGACACTGGAGTGGCTTGCCATTTCCTTCTCCAATGCATGAAAGTGAAAAGTGAAAGTGAATTCGCTCAGTCGTGTCCGACTCTTAGCGACCCCATGGACTGCAGCCTACCAGGCTCCTCCATCCATGGGATTCTCCAGGCAAGAGTACTGGAATGGGTGCCATTGCCTTCTCCCAAGTCAAGCTATTTTTCTATTAATAAGTTTTCTTTGAGGATTGTATTTCCAGAACATTTCACAAAATCACAAAGTTTTGTTTAATTTTTTGATTTGTCTTAATTTTTAATTTAAACTTGGTGTCTTATGTTTCTTAGTGATATATTGACATCTACTTGTGGTTTATATTGTCAAGAGTTAGAAGTAGTATTTAGTATGTACTGCTATAGTCATATGAGGTGTGAAAATACAAATAATACTGCTTGTTATTTTTATAACTGTTTTCTACTGTGAGCCACTGAGCACCCTCATCTCAACCATGGTCCCTTTTTTGGTATCTAGACCTCCCCATGATCCATCAAGTAGTGGGTTAATGCCTGAAGAGCAGGGTCTACCAGTGCCTACCTTTAGAGCAAAGCCTGAGTATCTTCTGTTTTGTTGGTGGAAGTGCTTTACTAATTACTAAGTGTTTTTGAATACTACTCCTGCTTATAGTGTTAAATATGACTCTACCTTTATTATTCTCCACATAGGGACAATTGATCCTGTTTCCACTGATTTAAGTTCAGTTCAGTTGCTCAGTCGTGTCCGACTCTGTGACCCCATGAACTGCAGCATGCCAGGCCTCCCTGTTCATCACCAACTGCCAGAGTCTACCCAAACTCATGTCCAGTGAGTCGGTGATGCCATCCAACCATCTCATTCTCTGCCGTCCCCTTCTCCTCAGCTTTATTACATACCAGGTTCTAATACATACAGGTCTCTGTTTCTGTTCCATCACTGGTGTATCTGATTTTACGTAAAAGCAGTGACACAATATTTTTATTACTAATGCTTTGTAAGTCATACTATTATATAGCATAGTGAGTTTCTATTAGAATTCTATCCAAAAAATTTGAGGGATTTTTAGATTTTTATTCTCTACACATCTTTTCTAATCAGCATCACTTCTGCTACATTCTATTGATTATGAGTGAATCACTAAAGCCAATCCAGATTCACAAGGAAGGACAGTAAACAACCTCATGGAGAAGTATAAAACAATTTGTGGTCATCTTTAAAACTTTCACAGGTAATGTTAATTTTTCTGCTTTGTGATTTTCTTTCTTTATTACTAAAATTGCTACTTTGATTTACTTATGTTTCTCTGTCCTTTTATTTTTAATGTCAACTCTCCCAAATGCCAACAAATACCAGAATCTCCAAGCTTGTTTAGGAATCTACCTAATCACATGCAGCCTTAAGAGTTTATTCTTTTCCTCCCATATCACCATTAGGGTTCACAGGGTCTCATAGCATATAGTTAAAATATGGCCTATTGTGGTGACTTGACAAACAAGGGATGAAGTCACAGTGGCCACATTGCCGTGGTGGGCATCCTGTTTTTCCCTAAACCGATATCCTATTTTTCCCTGCTGGTGTCAGTTTTTCAAGACTACATGACCACCCAACCCATGAGACCCCTTCAACTACGTGACCACAAGACCCCAGCAGCGGACCAAAGGTAAACTGAGGCCCCCTCCCTCCGGGGCATAATTTCCCATTGATAGGGTATAAGAAGGGTTGGCTGTAAAAAGAGAGCACTAGTTTTACTCTAAAGCCAGTCACTTTCTTTCTTTCTTTCTTTCTATAATAAACCTTTCTCTGCTTGAGTGTCTGGCTTGCTCTCTTTTTCTCCATGCTTGCCTTACAATCACCGTAGTATATCTAGGAGCCTTCTTTTTTAGGATCGAATTTATCTCTCTACAACACCTTTCAGTATTACATTTTAAAAATATATGAGCAATTCTTCATTTCTATTCAGGTGCTTCCCTTCAATTCATTTATTTCCTTATGTAATTTTTTATTAGACCAAATTTACATTTTGGCCCCTTTGCACAAAGTCTTTTAATCATTCCCTCTTCCTTCTTTCTGCATCTTCTGACCATTATATACTACGACTGGGAAGTTTTTTTGGTTACAGACAGTTCATTAATTCAGCTGTCAGCTCTTCAACTCATCCACTGGATGCCTCATATCAATTATTTTGTTCCTGAATTTATATTTACCATGTCTTCAATTAAGTCTCTGAGGGCATCAATGCTTTCATTTACCAAATAAATGCTTATTTTGTACTTACGTGCTAAATATAGCCAACTTGTCTGCAGTAGTTATTTTCTCTAATTACTCATTAATTCTGATGCTGACAATGTGTGTTGTTTAGTTCATTGCCTTTATTTCACAGTGCTTGTTATTTTCTTATTTCTTAAAATCATGTTCTCATATTTCCTTAAGATACGAATACCCTGTTTAGTAAAGTGCACCTAGGGGTAGAGGGAGTCAGGGATAAAAGAGCAAGTTCCAGGCTGTGAGTCCTCCAGATGAGCTTTGTGATTGTCAGAGAAATGCTTCCTTGCCTCCTCTGGGCATTAATATTTCTTGTTTTCTACAACCGAGGCAAACAGGCCTCTTAGTTAATCACCAACTATATCTGCCCCAGCACTGCTCTTTTCAGGGTATGCTATTAAGTAAGATTATACAGACCTCAGTTGGAACTACAGAGGGCCTGCTCTGTGCTTACATATAGCACATCCATGACAAACACTCCACAGCTTTCTTCCCTCTCAACAACTTCAGAAATGGCACCACAATCTCATGTGAATGCATGGGCGAAGTGAAGATTGCCATAAAGTTTGTCTCTTTCACCTGGTTTCTTCTAAGGCTGATTCTCTCCTGTTCCAAGGGCTAGGGATGAAGATGACTCCAAAATGTTCATAGGTTTTGTATTGTATTCTGTGATTCAAAAACTTCTCTGATATCATTAGTATATTAAGGATCTGGGGTAAGAGGTAAGTTGCATTTTGTTAGATGTTTTTCTGTATGTACTGAGCTGATTATAGGGGCTTTTGTTTGTTAATGTAGTGAAATACATTAATTGATGTTTGAATGTTAAATCAACTCTGTATTCCTGGAATTATCCAAACTGGATCTTATCTAATTCCGTTTGCTCAGTTGTGTCTGACTCTTTGCAACCCCATGAATTGCAGCATGCCAGGCCTCCCTGTCCATCACCAACTCCCAGAGTGCCCCCAAACCCATGTCCATTGAGTAGGTGATGCCACCCAACTATCTCATCCTCTGTTTTCCCCTTCTACTCCTGCCCTCAATCTTTCCCAGCATTAAGGTTTTTTCAAAAGAGTCAGTTCTTCGCATGAGGTGGCCAAAGTATTGGAGTTTCAGCTTTAGCATCAGTCCTTACAATGAACACCCAGGACTGATTTCCTTTAGGATGGACTGGTTGGATCTCCTTGCAGTCCAAGGGACTCTCAAGAGTCTTCTTCAACACCACAGTTTAAAAGCATCAATTCTTCAGCGCTCAGCTTTCTTCACGGTCCAACTCTCACATCCATACATGACCACTGGAAAAACCATAGCCTTGACTAGATGGACCTTTGTTGACAAAGTAATGTCTCTGCTTTTGAATATGCTGTCTAGGTTGGTCATAACTTTCTTTCCAAGGAGTAAGCGTCTTTTAATTTCATGGCTACAGTCACCATCTGCAGTGATTTTGGAGCCCAGAAAAATAAGTCAGCCACTGTTTCCACTGTTTCCCCATCTACTTGCCATGAAGTGAAGGGACTGGATGCCACAATCTTAGTTTTCTGAATGTTGCTTTAAGCCAACTTTTTCACTTTCCTCTTTCACTTTCATCAAGAGGCTCTTTAGTTCTTCTTCACTTTCTGCCATAAAGGTGGTGTCATCTGCATATCTGAGGTTATTGATATTTCTCCTGGCAATTTTGATTCTAGCCTGTGCTACCTATGGCCCAGCGTTTCTCATGATGTACTCTGCATATAAGTTAAATAAGCAGGGTGACAACATACTGCCTTGACATACTCCTTTTCCTATTTGGAACCAGTCTGTTGTTCCATGTCCAGTTCTAACTGTTGCTTCCTGACCTTCATACAGATTTCTCAAGAGGCAGGTCAGGTGGTTTGCTATTTCCATCTCTTGAAGAATTTTTACAGTTTATTGTGATCCACACAGTCAAAGGCTTTGGCATAGTCAATAAAGCAGAAATAGATGTTTTTCTGGAACTCTCTCACTTTTTCAATGATCCAGTGAATGTTGGCAACTTGATCTCTGGTTCCTCTGCCTTTTCTAAAACCAGCTTGAACATTTGGAAGTTCATGGTTCACGTATTGCTGAAGCCTGTCTTGGAGAATTTTAAGCCTCACTTTACTAGCGTGTGAAATGAGTGCAATTGTGTGGTAGTTTGAGCATTCTTTGGTATTGCCTTTATTTAGGATTGAAATGAAAACTGACCTTTTCCAGTCCTGTGGCCACTGTTGAGTTTTAGAAATTTGCTGGCATATTGAGTGCAGCACTTTTACAGCATCATCTTTCAGGATTTGAAATAGCTCAACTGGAATTCCATCACCTCCACTAGCCTTGTTCATAGTGATGCTTCCTAAGGCCCACTTAACTTCGCATTCCAGGATGTCTGGCTCTAGGTGAGTGATCACACCATCGTGATTATCTGGGTCGTGAAGATGTTTTTTGTACAGTTCTTCTGTGTATTCTTGCCACCTCTTCTTAATATTTTCTGCTTCTGTTAGGTCCCTACCATTTCTGTCCTTTATTAAGCCCATCTTTGCATGAAAGCTCAACATTCAGAAAACTAAGATCATGGCATCTGGTCCCATAACTTCATGGCAGATAGATGGGGAAACAGTGTCAGACTTTATTTATTGGGGCTCCAAAATCACTGCAGATGGTGATTGCAGTCATGAAATTAAAAGATGCTTGCTCCTTGGAAGGAAAGTTATGACCAACCTAGATAGCATATTAAAAAGCAGAGATATTACATTGCCAACAAAGGTCTGTCTAGTCAAGGCTATGGTTTTTCCAGTGGTCATGTATGGATGTGAGAGTTGGACTGTGAAGAAAGCTGAGTGCCAAAGAATTGATGCTTTTGAACTGTGGTGTTGGAGAAGACTCTTGAGAGTCCCTTGGACTGCAAGGAGATCCAAACAGTCCATCCTAAAGGAGATCAGTCCTGGGTGTTCATTGGAAGGACTGATGCTGAAGCTGAAACTCCAATACTTTGGCCACCTCATGCGAAGAGTTGACTCATTGGATAAGACCCTGATGCTGGGAGGGATTGGGGGCAGGAGGAGAAGGGGACGACAGAGGATGAGATGGCTGGATGGCATCACTGACTCGATGGACGTGAGTCTGTGTGCACTCCGGGAGTTGGTGATGGACAGGGAGGCCTGGTGTACTGTGATTCATGGGGTCGCAAAGAGTCTGACACGACTGCGTGACTGAACTGAACTGAACTGAACTGAACTTGCATGAAATGTTCCCTTGGTAGTTGGATGTATCTAAATTTTGTATATTGTTCCATTTTATTTTCTAAAATTTTGTTTAATGTTTTGTATCTATGTCTTGAAGGGTATCTATTAATTTTTTATATAATGTGTTTGTCTGATTTTGGCATAAAGATAAATGTGTTCTCACAGTATATGTTGAATAGTATCTCCTCTCCTTCATTTTTTCTGGAAGTCTGTGTAGAATTGGTTTATTTCTTCTAAACACAAAATACATACTGCATGATTCCTTTCATATGAAATTCTACAATATGAGAAGCTAATGCATTCTTTAAAGCAACCAATGCTTGCTTAAGGCAGGGGGTAGAGTAAGATATCAACTGCAAATGGGTATGAAGCAACATTTTTCAGTAATGAAAATAGACTTTTTCTTGATTTTTGTGCTTGTTAAGATGATACACATTTTGTAAAACTCATTGTATGGAAAGTACCTTATTGCATATAAATAATGCTTTAATAAACTTGATAAAAATGCATGTTTTTATGAGTCAAGTTAATGTACTGGGAATTTAAAAAGGCACACAAATGAAGAAAGCCAATTTGCAAGTTAAACATTAAAATATTATTACACACATCACCATTATTTTTTTTTAGAACTGGGCATTTTAATACCCAAAACAGAAATAGATGATTAGAAGTCTTAGAATGAAAAATTTTCTTTGCATCCCATATACTAGTGTCCTGTCATTCTCAGCTTTGTCACCCAGACTTGTGAAAACTTTGTCACAGAGATCCAGCAATTCAGTGCCAGGCGTTTAAAGAATCTGTGTAAGTAACCTGAGTAAGGGGCTTCCCTGCTGGCTCAGATAATAAAGAATCTGCCTGCAGTGTGGGAGACCTGGGTTCAACCCCTGGGTCAGGAAGATTCCTTGGAGAAAGGCATGGCCACCCTACTCTAATATTCTTGCCTGGAGAATTCTATGGACACAGAAGCCTGGCAGGCTGTAGTCCATGGGTTCACAAAAGAGTTGGACACTACTGAGCGACTAACATTTTCACTTTCATTTTCACTTTCAACTTGAGGTGAGGCTGCACATCAGAAAAGAGGCATGGCAGGGACTAGCTTTAGCTCAAGTGGAAGACACTGCTGTTTGATGTTCACACCTCTCTCGTAGACCAATAGGTTTTTCTCAAAATTACCTGTGAATTTTTTTTTTAATTAGGAACTAATATTTTTATTGAATGAAAGAATCTTTAACTTCTACAGTGCTTTACAATATTCACAAGTTTCCCATGATTCCATATATACTTATTTTTTCATATTACCACTGAACTCTCTTACAGTTCTTTTAGATTTATACCTTTTTTGGTAACTAAAATGCAAATATACAATATGTGGCATAAATACTGCAGGTACTTTCTCCAGGGTCAGTGTCGGAAATCATTAATTGGTCATCTGATCGAGGCTGGGTGCTGTAAATCCTTCTCAATTTGCATCTTTTGGGAGACAATTCTCTATGGCTTTGTCTTGTGCCTGCACATATTCTGAGCAAGGCACTTGCTGCCCATTATTCTGACCTATCTTTTCTTTTTTTTTTTAATTTTATTTTATTTTTAAACTTTACATAATTGTATTAGTTTTGCCAAATATCAAAATGAATCCACCACAGGTATACATGTGTTCCCCATCCTGAACCCTCCTCCCTCCTCCCTCCCCATACCATCCCTCTGGGTCGTCCCAGTGCACCAGCCCCAAGCATCCAGTATTGTGCATTGAACCTGGACTGGCAACTCGTTTCATACATATTTTACATGTTTCAATGCCATTCTCCCAAATCTTCCCACCCTCTCCCTCTCCCACAGAGTCCATAAGACTGTTCTATACATCAGTGTCTCTTTTGCTGTCTCGTACACAGGGTTATTGTTACCATCTTTCTAAATTCCATTTATATGCGTTAGTATACTGTATTGGTGTTTTTCTTTCTGGCTTACTTCACTCTGTATAATAGGCTCCAGTTTCATCCACCTCATTAGAACTGATTCAAATGTATTTTTTTTAATGGCTGAGTAATACTCCATTGTGTATATGTACCACTGCTTTCTTATCCATTCATCTGCTGATGGACATCTAGGTTGCTTCCATGTCCTGGCTATTATAAACAGTGCTGCGAAGAACATTGGGGTACACGTGTCTCTTTCCCTTCTGGTTTCCTCATTGTGTATGCCCAGCAGTGGGATTGCTGAGTCATACGGCAGTTCTATTTCCAGTGTTTTAAGGAATCTCCACACTGTTCTCCATAGTGGCTGTACTAGTTTGCATTCCCACCAACAGTGTAAGAGGGTTCCCTTTTCTCCACACCCTCTCCAGCATTTATTACTTGCAGACTTTTGGATCGCAGCCATTCTGACTGGTGTGAAATGGTACCTCATAGTGGTTTTGATTTGCATTTCTCTGATAATGAGTGATGTTGAGCATCTTTTCATGTGTTTGTTAGCCATCTATATGTCTTCTTTGGAGAAATGTCTATTTAATTCTTTGGCCCATTTTTTGATTGGGTCATTTATTTTCTGGAGTTGAGCTGTAGTAGTTGCTTGTATATTCTCGAGATTAGTTGTTTGTCAGTTGCTTCATTTGCTATTATCTTCTCCCATTCTGAAGGCTGTCTTTTCACCTTGTTAATAGTTTCCTTTGATGTGCAGAAGCTTTTAAGTTTAATTAGGTCCCATTTGTTTATTTTTCCTTTTATTTCCAATATTCTGGGGGGTGGGTCATAGAGGATCCTGCTGTGATGTATGTCAGAGAGTGTTTTGCCTATGTTCTCCCCTAGGAGTTTTATAGTTTCTGGTCTTACATTTAGATCTTTAATCCATTCCTGCTCAAACTCTTCCAGAAAATTGCAGAGGATGGTAAACTTCCAAACTCATTCTATGAGGCCACCATCACTCTAATACCAAAACCTGACAAAGATCCCACAAAAAAAGAAAACTACAGGCCAATATCACTGATGAACATAGATGCAAAAATCCTTAACAAAATTCTAGCAGTCAGAATCCAACAACACATTAAAAAGATCATACACCATGACCAAGTGGGCTTTATCCCAGGGATGCAAGGATTCTTCAATATCCACAAATCAGTCAATGTAATACACCACATTAACAAATTGAAAAATAAAAACCATATGATTATCTCAATAGATGCAGAGAAAGCCTTTGACAAAATTCAACATCCATTTATGATAAAAACTCTCCAGAAAGCAATGGCCTCAAGGAGGTTCCCTATGACCAAATAAAAGCGAGAGGTTAGAGCTCAGGCTTAGTAATGAATGACTGATATTACTATGTCGTGCAAGCTAAAATGTTGTCCAGAAAGCAGGAATAGAAGGAACATATCTCAACATAATCAAAGCTATATATGACAAACCCATGGACTACATTTTCTGGTCTCAAGAGCATCTTGACCTGAGCCCAGTGCAAATAGAAGTGCAGGGTGGTCAATCCCTACAAGAAAAATCCTCAAACAATGACTGATAGACGTTGGATACTCCAGCTTTCTTGCTCTCAACTGAATAACCTGAAAGAGTTTGTAATCAATCTCTCATGAGTCTCCAGTTGGGACTGGGTCCCAGTTGTCCACGGCAATAACTTAGTGCATCCTGTATTGCCCTTGAAACTACAGCTTCTTTCATCATGATCAATGTAATTAATCATAATCAGTGCTGCATCCCTGGTGGAAGGGCACAAAGACCAAGGGATGCAAGGCAGTAGCCCACAGTAGTTCACCAGCACAGTCCCTGAACAAACCTTGGCTTCTGGCAGATAAAGATGGCCCAAAGTAAACAAACAACTGTTGTACCAGATGTGACATCTTTAATAAAGAGGAATTTTAAAATTTTTTATTTATTTACTTATTTATTTGTCTGTGCTAGGTGTTAATTGTGGAATGTGGGACCTTCCATCTTCATTGTAGCCTGCAAGGTGTTTTCGTTGTGAAGTGTAAATTTTCAGTTGCGGCATATGGGGTCTAGGTCCTTGACTAGGGGTTGAACCCTGGACTTTCAGGGAAATCCCAAAAAGGAATTTTAAATAAAATATCTCTAGCATTTGCTATGCAGATATTGTTCTTGCTGATGTTTTCTTTTAGTTAATTTCTATCACTGAAATATATCCAAAGCAGCTTTTGTTCAACTGGGGTGGCAACAGTGTGCATATAAGAATTTTTACAAGGCTACAGTGACTTTTTTGTTTACTGTCACAGTGTAGCCTGAAAGAACCGTGACCATTTTGACATTTCATATCACACTGATCCAGTACGTCATATCACACTGATCCAGTACGTGGATCAATCATATTAACCTGAGTGGCTAAGCAGAAAGTGTCAAGTTCCCTGAATTCTCTGATATATAGCATATGCACAAGACAATGGTGAAAGAAGATTCAGGAGCTTGCCACATTAGGGACATTTTTACCACATTAAGGAGGTTTTTACATTTCCAATGGTTAGGAATGTACTCAGACATCACTCCTGTGTCAAAGGACAAACTATTTTACCTTGACCGTCTACCATTAAGAAAGCAACCTCTCTGGATTTTGGAGACAGCTCATAACACCCTTAGGGATTCTGATTTGATTTGCGATCTATTTACTAGAGGAGACTGAAGGTTCATTGTTTTGATTGGGATGAAGAACAGGAAAGAACTCTTCAGTAAGTTTAAGCTGAGGTTCAAGCAGCCCTGCTTCTCAGAACATATGATTTGGGGGATACAATAGTGTTCCTGGTGTTAACCGTAAGTAAAAAAAAGTTGGGTAGAGTCTCTGACACAATATTAGAATCCCAGAGGAAACCCATAGAGTCTGCAGCAAAGAATGCAGCAGAAAACTAGCTACCATTCAAAACACAGCTTGGATTGAATGAAGCAAGAAGTAACAAAGTTGTATAGGCATAGCAGTAGCCCATTCCAACAGGATTATATTTTGGGAATTGCCTAGGTCCAGGGTCTCCAAATTTTGGGATCTAACACCTGATGATATGAGGTGGAGCTGATGTAATAATAATATAAATAAAATGTGCAATAAATTTAATGCACTTGAATCTTCCTGAAACCATCTTCACCCTCAGTCTGTGGAAAAAATTATTTTCTACAAAACTGGTTGGGGATCACTGGTTAGAACAACCAGAGGGGCATAAATTATACAGTCGGTTGTCCCAGACCTCATTTTGCATACCTCATTTAAATGACTGTCTTTTTTTTTTTTTTTTTTTTCGTCAATGGCCTCAAGGAGGTTCCCTATGACCAAATAAAAGCGAGAGGTTAGAGCTCAGGCTTAGTAATGAATGACTGATATTACTATGTCGTGCAAGCTAAAATGTTGTCACATTACAGCCTTAAGTCATGAGTGAACTATAAAGATGGAGGCAGAGCTTTAAGCAGTGCATGTGGTCATCAACTTGATGTACAGAGAGAATTAGCAAGACTTGACAATCAGAGGCAAAGAGGTTTTGGGGAAGAAGCATGTGAATACTCCCATGGAATTTGGCAAAAAACAGGTGAATCTAATGGTTCATATTAATGACCACCAAGGAGCTTGTATCAGGGAAGAGGAGATGAGGAACAATGGGGCAGCTAGAGGTAGTGACTTTTAAACACTGATTGAGTGTGAGCAGAATCTAGAATGAATGGTAAAGGAGGAGGTGAAGAATGAAGGGACCAGCTGCAGTGGCAGTAATATATCTCCTTGTCTTGAATCCTTCCTTAGAAAAATTGTGAGAGGCCACTGTCTTGAAGAATTAATGACAGGTCAGCACTAATGAACACAGAGAATGAGACCATCTGCAGTACAGGAGTGGCTGTAGCGGAAGCTCTCAGTGCCCTGTCCCTGCTGCTCCTGCACTTTAACACCCACACAAGGGTACTCTTATGATATATAGCTAGTGGGAAACTGTTGTATAGTACAGAGAGCTCAGCTCCCTGCTCTCTGATGACCTAGAAGGGCTGGATGAGGGCTGGGATGGAGGCTTAAAAGGGAGGGAATAGATGTATACATATGGCTGATTCATTTTGTTCTACATCAGAAACTAACAACATTGTAAAGCATTTTTACTCCAACTAAAACAAACATCCACGCAGTTCTACTGCAAACTCCTGGGACTCTGCCTAGGAGTGCCCTCTAACTGTGGAAGTGTGATAGACTCATGGTTGGGACACTGCTGAAGTGAGGTGTCAGGGAGATTAAAGCCTTGTGAAACATTTTTCAGGTTGTGGTGGACAGAATTTTGACAACATCTTTCCAGTTCTTTTGATCATCACTTAGCTCTGTTCACTATCGTAGGTATATCCTGATTTATTCTGGTGGCCGTCATTTTAATTTCTGTGCCAGAAGCAAACTATGTTATGTAAGATCTCTGCTTACCTGCTGGAGATACCTGATGTTACTGGGATCTCACTGGGTCCAAAATTTACTTCTACAGTTATTGTGGTATGTAGATAACTAGAGAGAACTCAAGGAAAGTCAGAGGCCAGATGTAAGACAATATTATTTAAGATATTACTTGCTTAGGATATGAGGTTATCTTTACAGTTATTTTCTTTCAGAAAGTTGCACAGAACCCTTTATGTTGCCTCAATGCATTTTTTTTTAGTATAAATTGTACATAACTTATGAAAAGTCTTCTGGCATCAAAGTTTCCATTTATTTTTTTAGCTTTCTTGATGAACTGATTAACTCTTTTAGATTTAAAATTGCAAAATGATCTGATAGAAATTTAACAACATAACCAAGGCTGCTTAACTGAGACCTCAGTTCAGACACTCAGTCGTGTCCAACTCTTGGCAACCCCATGCCAGGCTTCCCTTTCCATCATCACTTCCTGGAGCTTGCTGAAACTCATGTCCATTGAGTCGGTGATGCCATCCAACCATATCATCCTCTGTCATCCCTTTCTCCTCCTGCCTTCAATCTTTCCCAGCATCAGGGTCTTTTCAAATGAGTCAGCTCTTTGCATCAGGTGGCCAAAGTATTGGAGTTTCAACTTCAACATCAGTCATTCCAATGAAATTATTGCCTGTTAGCAATTTCTGTTCCCAATTTAGGCCTTTCTCATTTTACCTCTTATAACCTCCTGATCATTTTCTGGATTCCCTGCTTGATCTCCTTGGTTCTCACACCATAAACTATGGGGTTCAGAGCTGGAGGGATGAGGTGGTGCAGAATGTTGAGCAGGATGGGGACGTCTGGGGGAATCCTCTTCCTGGCCAGGTTAGTGATGACCAGGACCAGCAGGACTGTGCTGAAGAAGAGGATGAGGATGAAGTGGGAGCCACAGGTGCTCAGGGCCTTGGCAGCAGCTCCCTCAACCTTGATCCTTAGCACAGCTTTCAGGATAAAAGAGTAGGAGAGAAGGATAAGGATGAGGTCAGAGCCCAGTAGGGTCCAGCCTGCCACAAACTGGTAGAGCCGATTGAAGGTGATGTCATCACAGGAGAGTTTGGACACAGACAAGTTAGTGCAGATGCAGTTCTTGATGATGTTCTCTGCACAGTATTTGAGTCTGGCAGAAAGAATTGGAACTGGGAGTGAAGCAAGGGCATTCCGGGCCACTACAAAGATGGTGGCTCTGGCCACAAATTGGTTAGTGATGATAGACGGGTAGTGCAGAGGCTTGCAGATGGCCACATAGCGGTCATAGGCCATGACCATGAATGTGCAGGACTCCATGGTCAAGAAACTGTTCATGATGAACATCTGAAGGAAGCAGGGAAAAAACCCAATAGACCTGAGGTCAAACCAGAAGATGGCTAGAACCTTGGGGATGACGGTGAGACAGAGCACCATGTCCAGCAGGGAGAGGAGGCTGAGCAGGTAGTACATGGGCTCATGCAGAGAGGCCTCCAGCCAGATGGTGATGAGGAGGATGGCGTTGGCCCCCATAGCCAGGAGCAAAAGGAGACTGAGGGGCAGGGACAGCCAGTGCTGCCAGCTCTGGTAGTTAGGGAAGCAGATGAGGATGAATTCGGAGACTGGGGGAGTGGAGTAGTTGCTGTGTGATGCCATGCAGCATATCCTGATCACACTGGAAATCCAGAGTCCTTAAAATGTAGAACAGATTGTAGCACCATGGGAAGTGTATGTTATAATTGTAGTAAAACTTGGGTTTTCACTAGAGCTCTGAAACTGCCTCATTGATGATTTCAAGTCATCATCACTGTTAATCACTGCTGACATTTAACTAAAAACTTGCCATGCATGTGGTATCATGCCAAATACTTTATATTCATTATATCACTTCCTCTTTTAAAAACACGTAAAAGTAACTAATATTGTTATTTTCATAGACAATGAAGGGAACAAGGAAAGGGAGGCTGAGCACTTTGATTAAAATTGGAAAGCTAGAACATGAGCCACATTCCCTGGTGGCTCAGATGGTAAAGAATCTGCCTGTAATTCAGGAGACTTGGGGTCATTCCCTGAAGAAAAAAGAATGGCAACCCACTCCAGCATTCTTGCCTGGAGAACTCCATGAACAGAGGAGCCTGGTGGGCTATAGTTCATGGTGTCACAGAGTCGGACATGACTGAGTGACTAACACACACACACACACACACACACACACAAGCACACACACACACACACACACACACACACACACATACACGTGACAAAGCCAAACTGAAAACCAGGGAATCTGATTCTAGGGCCTGTGCTTTCAGTCCCTGTACAAGATTTAGCCTCATTCTGCACAATTACTTAACTCAGCTTTTCCTTCCCTCAGGGTTTACAAGGAAGACAGCTGATTCTAAAGGAGCCGAGCCCTCTGCTTCACACAATTGGACAGGGACTGACTTCAGGACTCTTTATTTTCAGTATTCAGGAAATACTGGATTAGAGGTGGAGCAGCCGTTTTCACCATCCCAGGACAACAATTTAGTCCAGCTCCAAAGGGGATTTCACTTCAAGGTATAATGTTTATCATTCTCTTACTGGATTAACTGCTATTGCTTCTCTTTGTGAGATTTCAAGAGTGCTTTATTAGATTTGAGTCCTTTAGAAAAGACTGTGAATTTCCTATTCTTGTGATAGAGACAGTATCGCAAGGTACACCAGGAGGTTACCAAAGGTGAAATAGAAGTTTTCAATAGTGAGTGAGTAAGTTTTCAGCATATAAACTCAAATAGGGCTTGCTTACCTGGTAAGCAAAATTATCCATGAATCCTTGTGACCAGGATCCAGTTATTTCAGCATATGGAATCTGTGTTCTGAAAATTTACCTGCTGTGATTCTAGTTGGGATTTTTTTTCTTGGTGTTGGGTTCTGGCTTAACTCCCTCACTGCTACACAAAGAGCAGACTGACCAACACTAAGAAGAGTGACAGCAATGACTACAGCAACTGAAGACCGGGAAAGGGCCAGGGAGTTGTGGAGGGATGAGAGAAGCAGCCCAGGAGACATATAATCAGTAGATTTGGGGCTACTGACTCTGCTCATGTATCCCACCTGACCAGCCTCCTCCAGGAGAGTGAAGTGTGTATGAGAAGGTATCAGATGCTGGCTGCCAGGGAAGGAAATGAAGGGTTTTTCTTGATCCAAAGACTTTCACTTTGAATATCCTAGACTTTCCAAATACAGATTATGCAATAAACACACACAACTTTCTACTCAGTGTAGAACTTTAGGAAACCAAAGATTCAGGGGCTCAAGGGTCAAATCTGGGGTAGGGACAGCTATGTGTTAGCTCAGTTCTGTATTTACATTTGCCATTAGAGACATTATTCTCAGTATGAATCAGAGAAATAAGGAGGATAGAAAACATACCAATCTCTTCTAAAAACCCTTCTCCTTCTCATTAATCAAGTTCTAGATCCTCAGAGTGACTCAAGCTATTTGAAAAGTCAAGAAAATGATCAGTGCCTTTTCAGACCTGATCTTGTTTGGCATACAGATGTATAACGTGGATTAAGTAAAAATGATTATTTTCAGGGAGATTAACTAATAGAGAAAACTTGACTTATAAATATATATAACACATGTTATAATTGTGGTTATAGTAAAAATGATCTTTTAAGCAGTGGGAAAGAGACAAAAGTACAGGTGAATGAAGCAATGTTCTGTAGTTGAAAATTTGAGTTCCAACTCTGGCTCTTAAACTCATTATATGACCCTGGAGGCTATTTATACTCTTTGGTACCTAATTTTCTCATATGTGAAACAGATAAATGATACTTAGCTTTGCTGTTGTTGTGGGGACAGAAAGGATTATTTCCCAAGATCCTATTAGCCCAGGGACATAAGAAGCTTGAAGCATCTGAAGAGGACACATAAAGTGGTTATATTCATCTGGGGAGAGGGGAGGATTACTCTTGTAGGCAATGGCCTACAAGAGAAGAAAGGTCTGCCTAGGTGGATATTCAGTAATGATTAATGATGAGGTATTAGGGGCCAGTAAATCCTAAGGTCTTTAGGGGGAGGGGGTAGGTGAACAGAGTATCAGGAGACAAGGTTTAAATGTGTGCAGGAGCATATGCAGCCATCCACAGCCCACCTGGCAGTAGGCATTGTCAGGTACATCCTAAGGAATCAACAGAGAGTTTGACATAGGGAAGTGCTGTGCTACAGATGGGACAAAGGAGAATCATACACTAGCCTTTTAGAGAATCCTGAAGAGTCCAAAGGAAAAGTGATCAGTATCTGAACACAGGCAGGGGGCTGGAGAAGGAAGGGTATATTAATATTTGAGGGGTGATAAGGACACCTAGATTTAGTGTAAGAAAGGCTGAAGACACAGAGAAACGAGTCAAGAACATCATCAAAATCTTTTAACAGACACAGGGAAGAAATGTCCTTTTCAGACCTCATATAACACTGATATAGTATAGCAATATACTTTTAGTCCCATCTTAGAATCCTTTTAAATTCGTCAATAGCTGGGAATACTTTTTCTCTATATACATATATTCTCCTCAATGAAACTCAAGCCTCTTAATATGAGAAATGAGGACTTGTTGGCCATCTGGGGCATTGCTTTGATCTTCAGTACTCCAATTTCATTACTTATTCCACTAATTCCATTAGTTATGCTCACAGACTGATATTTAAGAAGGAGTGGTTATAGTGGTTCCTTATTCCAAGTGCTAAAGAACAAGACATGATCCCTGACCATGAAATGTTGAGAGTCTGGAAAGAACAGACAAGTCTTAAATAACCCAAATGATAACAGAAGGTCTGAACCTAGCTATGATTGCCTAGAAACAGAGTGATCACCTTGGCTCACAGATGGGTTTAGACAAGAGAAGAAAGGCAGGTCCTGACCCAGCCAGGCACACCACCTTGGTCTTCTAGCCATGATATGGATGGGGGCTTTGAGTCTACAGTTGTTTGGGGTCAACAACTTTGTATGGCCACGGGATCTAAGTGTGTTGGCAGAATCGACATCTATATCAGGCCCTATTGAAAGTTTTCATCTCCTTTTCATTCCAGGCTCCTGGACTCACCTTTCTTCATTGTCTCCTTCCTTACAATTTTCCTGGCCTCAACCTGGGACTTACCAGCTTCCAAAGTTTGCACTGCCTCTATTTCTGCTTGTTGGAAAAAGCACCCGAACTGGCCTCTTCAAAGGCTCTAGAGGTTGATTTTATGGCCTCTGGCTCCTCTGTGCCCCTTCCATCCCCATTACTTTCAATGGTTGGTGCCCTTGTTCGACACCTGGACCCTGAGGCCCTGTGGTCTATTTCCCAGGAGAGTATATTGTCAAAGACTTAATTCAGCACTGTGAACAGAGTGAGAGAGATCAAAGGCTCTTGGGGAGTCTGAATAAAGGAAAAACACCCTGAGAAAAGAAGGGTAAGAAAACTAAGTGATGAGAATCTTCTTGGGAAAAATTTCTATGGTTGCACCAGTAGGGAAGGAACTGAATAAATTACCCTCAGAGGGAGATGACAAAGTGACATCCCTAATAATCAAAGGAGCAGGGGCCTCCAAACAGCCTGGACTGTGGGCAACTGTGGGGGCTAGGAAGTCAGAAATGTTCTTTACAGGGAGGAAGGACTCATTTCCTCTTATAATGGTGTGAAATAACCTTCAGTGTGCAACATGAGAAAGTGACACTAAGTAGCAAATGTCTGCCCTCTAAAATTTTGTTAGCTTTATTCATGTAATTATTTTCTCTCTTTCTGGATTTAGCTGGACAGATAATTAAGCTGGTTACTTGTAATTTATCTACCTGAGTTCAAAACACGTACTAGATTATCCAAAGTAATTGATTGATCTTGAAAGTATGTTTTAATGGTTACCCACTTTGGAGGAAGAGAGTATGAAAAAACCAAGATAGTCTTGGGGTCACAGTCAAGAGCAGAATAATTTACCCGAGATTCTTATGAAACAAAGTAGGAGAGAATAAAGGAGAAAATGGGTGAAATAGAGAGGAAAGGAGCTATGGAAAATAACATAAGAAGAGAAGAAAAAGAGGGAGGGGAAGGAAGACATTTTATAAGAAAGAAAAAAGCACAAAGATAGTGAATTAATGTTTTTACATGCATATATAATTGAATGAAAAAAGTCAGTAAAATAATTAATCTTTTCAGTGTTTTAGACAATGAAACAGAAATATGGGGAGTTTAAATTAATCGCTTATTTTGTGTAGCTGGCAATAGCCTAGCCTATCCAGAATATTAAACCTGGCTTCCACACTTAAAATCCAGGTTTTTTTACACTGAAAGTGAATGTCAGGAAGTTCTTTCTCAAGAGTATATGGCATACTGACCAATCTGTCACTCAGTAGAGTGTAGGAAGAATCAGCCATGGTGATCATTACAACATGTGTATTATTTGGTGAACTAAGCAATCCTTTTCTCTAAGAAAAGAAAATTGGTGCAAAAGGAATATGAAGTGATGACACTAAGCAAGGCAGTATTATCCCACAACAGGAAAAAAAATCTCAGAAATATCTTCTCACTGATATTAGTTGCCTGGATAAATGTACAGAACTCCTCAGACATCTCTTAAGTCAGCAGAGTACCTAAAGTCAGACAGCCTGCTCTCACCTCAGGTGTGAGGAAACAAGATACTGAGACCCATAAATACCACCACCTCCTCCCCTTTTGGCTCAATCTACAGACAAATTAATATTTACTTTTACAGAAGTTAGCTCAGGTCTTGGGAAACTCTCAGCCTAATTCTCTGAGAATTAGGAGAGAGTTCTTAATTCTATTAAGAATTAATAGGACACAGTTCTATTAATAGGGCTGTGTCCTATTAATAGACACAGTTCTTAATAGACTGTGTCTATTAAGACACAGTTCTTAATTCTATTTAAGAACAAGACACAGTTCTTAATTCTATTATAAACATCCAAGCAAATGCAAATTCAGTTATTTTGTTGAGGAAATCCATTAAGTTCTGTCTTCCTTAGATATTAACTCCTCTAGTGCCCATTCCCAATTATATCCCAACAACAGTGTCTTCTGACAGATAACAAACTGTGTAAACCCAAAGAGAATCCTCATTTGTTTGAATTAAATGTTGAACTCCTGATGTCACCCTGGCAAAATGGCAAAGCAGGTCTCCGGAGAATATGTAGCTGGTCCTGGGCTGGGGGCTGGGTCTGGGGAGGAATTCAAATCCCTGTACCCAGTCTGTTGAACTTCTGTCTCTGACATGCAGTTTGCCCATACTCCACCCAGTGCCTTCTCTTCCTTCCTACCACAGGTGAGGGGGATGATGGGAAACCATGGAAGGGGTCTAAATGTGTCCCTCTGCTTCTCTCTCCTGTCTAAAACAAACATGGGGAATTATTTAGTGAAGCATCTGGAAAAAGTAAACAAGAAGTAGATCAGGCTGTAGGACAGACAGTGTCTCAGTGAGACCAGAAGGGCCATAGACATATTGGAGGTTCCTACCACTTCTCACCATTTTCACGCTATGGTTGGATTTTAGCTTGGCAATCGGTGTATATAAACGACAGAGACAAGGCTAACTTTCCCAAGCAGAGTTCTTTTTCCTCCTTAATACAAGTCAATGTACATTTTCCAGGCATACTTGCAGCTGCACGTGTGCTCAGTGCCTCTGACTCTTTGCAACCTATGGACTATAGCCCACCAAGCTCCTCTGTCCATGGGATAGTCCAGGCAAGAATACTGGAGTGGATTGCCATGCCCTCCTCTAGGGGATCTTCCTGACCCAGGGATCGAACCCTTGGGTCCTGTCCCCTGCATTATAGGCAGATTCTTTACCCACTGAGCAAACTGGGAAGCTCATACTTGCAGTTGTGTGGGGCTTTATGACTAAGTCTGGCCAAGGGAATGGCATGCATCTCTTCCAGGAATGGCTTTTACAACCTCCTCGATGTCCTCTGCATTCTTTCTCTTCCACCTCCTCTGGCTCGTTGCAGATAATTCACTGGAAGACACAAACCCATAGAAAAGAGTGGAACCACACAGTGAACAAGGCCAGGACCCTGAATGATTGGAAGGAAGAGAGCTTTCACCTTTCACATACACTGAATTTGATGTCATTAAAAAGTATAAAATTGCATTGTGCTAATTCACTGGTAAATTGGAATTGTTTGTTTTGACAGCTGTCAAGTTATGTTGCAGTGGTAAAGAATCTGCTGGTCAGTACAGGAGGTGCAAAAGACGTGGATTTGATCCCTGGGTTGGGAAGATATCCTGGAGAAGGAACTGGCAACCTACTCCAGTATTCTTGCCTGGAAAATCCCATAGACAGAGAAGCCTGTTGGACCACAGTCTATGGGGTCCAAAGAACATGCTTGAGTGACATGCCTGACTGAACACACACACACACACACACACACACACACACACACACACACAAGTTGGTAATTCTAGGGGAAAGGTTTAAAGAATTCAAAATAATAGTGTGTGTTTGCAGTTGTTGATTTAGTTTGATAAGTTGTCATGAGTAATAAATGAACTTAACAGAAAGTTACCTGGTTTCCAAGAAGAAATTAATCACAATAGATAAAGTTTGTAAATATAAAGTCTTGAAGAATGTTCCTAGTACTTGGGAAGTCAAAGGTTAAGAGAAAGATTTAGAATGTCTTTGAGTAGCAAAGACTCATAGAAAATGACCCTGAGAAAAGACTGCTGCTGCTGCGCTGCTAAGTCGCTTCAGTCGTGTCCGACTCTGTGCGACCCCATAGACGGCAGCCCACGAGGCTCCCCCACCCCTGGGATTCTCCAGGCAAGAACACTGGAGTGGGCTGCCATTTCCTTCTCCAATGCAGGAAAGTGAAAAGTGAAAGTGAAGTCGCTGAGTCTTGTCCGACTCTTAGTGACCCCATGGACTGCAGCCCACCAGGCTCCTCCATCCATGGGATTTTCCAGGCAAGAGTACTGGAGTGGGATGCCATTGCCTTCTCCGGAGAAAAGACTAGATTATGTGAATAGCTGTCCTCTCATCTGATAGCCTTAGATAGACACCATTATATAGAAAAGCAGTTGCTTGGGGAAAGCAAAAATACATAAAAAAGGAAATAAAGTTTACCTAAGATAAATCTTGTTAAACTTTTAAGGGGATTCATTGCTAAAGGAACATGATCTAGGCTTTTAAAAAGTTTTTGATTAAAAATTAAAACAATCATTGATTTTAATATTTGACAGACACAAAACAGTCTCCAAATGCAATATCTGCAAAAGAAGTCACACTTTCCGGTGCCTGCTTCATATAAGGCAGTGGGAGAACATTAAAGAAGACACAACCCCACCGATGCAGAAAAAGGACATGGAAAGCAACGGCCAGGAGAGTTTCTCCCAGAATCATATAAAGTGGGAGGTCAAGAGAACTTACCCAACTGTTAGGAGATAAAAGTATTGCAGTGCCTGTCCCCAAAGTATTTCAGAATTACCACTGACAATTTCCTGCTAAATGTATTACATGCTTCAGTTCAACTGGGAATCTTTTTGGTTTATGCTCCACTATTAGATGTATGGCAGGAGGAGGAAGATGACTCATCCAAGAGGAACTACATCAGGACTTGATGGAAATGACCACACACCCCTGGAGACCTTGGACTCTCTGAGGATACAGTGCCTAGGTGAGGGTTCTGGTAGTCTCATTTCGGAAGAGGTTATATATGCTTTACATGTGAGGGTCTCTCATATCATTTTTCTTGTTATTCAGTCACTAACTAACTCTTTGTGACTAACTAAGATCTAACTCTTTGTGACCCCATGGACTGCAGCACACTAGGCTTTCTTGTCCTCCACCATCTCCCAGAGTCCACTCAAATCCCTGTCCATTGAATCAGTAATGCCATCCAACCATCTCATGCTCTGCTTCCCCCTTCTCCTCTCACCCTCAAGCTTTCCCAGCCTCACACTCTTTTCCAATGAGTCTGCTCTTCGAAACAGGTGCCCAAAATATTGAAACTTCAGCATCAGTCCTTCCAATGAATATTCAGGGTTGATTTCCTTTAGGATTGACTAGTTTGACCTTATTTCTCTTAAGAAATAAATATTTAATCACCAGGCCTCTCCAGCTAGGTTTATGTAAAGATTCTGGCCAAGGGAATGCAGAAAAAATGGTGTAAATCTCTCTTAAATTGAATCCCTAAAATATCTTACAAAATCCTGCTCACTCTCCCCCTTTATTTGCCTGACATATTCAGAAGCACCAGTGGCAGTCTGTAATGGATTAGAACATGGAGTCAACTAATCAAAGAAGAATGGGTCTCTAAATGCTGACATGAAACAAAGCCCACACGTATTGGAATGGTATGTGGATGAGAATAAACTTTAATTGTTAAGTGTGTTAAGTTACTATGATATCTTTGATGGAGAAATCAACTTTATTTACTCTGAGCAATTCATTATACGTTGGGTTATACAGTGGTCTGCCTTTGTTATTTATAATATGGACCATGAAAAAGTCCAGAAAACTGCAAAACTATCCAGTTGAAGTCTAACAATGCAACTCACTCTTCAAAAATGTAATAAGAAAAGCAGATTTATGTAGCAGATATGCCTAACTCAATCTTGACTCTGGCCACTATTAATTAAATGATCATTAGGAATTTATCATTTTGGTTAATTGCCTAATTGGCAAGGTTAAAAATGATGATAAGTCATGGGCTGTTTTGAACATAATCTTTATTAAAGTAGCTTGTTTCTTGGTAACTGTCTGTTCAGTTCAGTTCAGTTCAGTTGCTCAGTCGACTCCGACTCTTTGCGACCCCATGAATCGCAGCACCCCAGGCCTCCCTGTCCATCACCAACTCCCAGAGTTCACTGAGACTCACATCTATCGAGTCAGTGATGCCATCCAGCCATCTCATCCTCTGGCGTCCCCTTCTTCTGCTGCCCCCAATCCCTCCCAGCATCAGAGTCTTTTCCAATGAGTCAGCTCTTCACATGAGGTGGCCAAAGTACTGGAGTTTCAGCTTTAGCATCATTCCTTCCAAAGAAATCCCAGGGCTGATCTCCTTCAGAATGGACTGGTTGGATTTCCTTACAGTCCAAGGGACTCTCAAGTGTCTTCTCCAACACCACAGTTCAAAAGCATCAATTCTTCGGCGCTCAGCCTTCTTCACAGTCCAACTCTCACATCCATACATGACCACTGGAAAAACCATAGCCTTGAGTAGACAGACCTTTTGTTGGCAAAGTAATGTCTCTGCTTTTCAATATGCTATCTACATTGGTCATAACTTTCCTTCCAAGGAGTAAGCGTCTTTTAATTTCATGGCTGCAGTCACCATCTGCAGTGATTTTGGAGCCCAGAAAAATAAAGTCTGACACTGTTTCCACTGTTTCCCCATCTATTTCCCATGAAGTTATGGGACTGGATGCCATGATCTTCATCTTCTGAATGTTGAGCTTTAAGCCAACTTTTTCACTCTCTACTTTCACTTTCATCAAGAGGCTTTTGAGTTCCTCTTC